>NC_092651.1:12499608-12810556 GCF_032118995.1 Asterias amurensis
TAGCTTGGCCCCGCGGGTGTTTTGACAACTGCGCGAGCTTTGCGTATACGCGATCAGGGTTTCAGACGAGAGAACGGAGCCTGAAGCCGAATCCAAAGCCGAAGTCGTGGATTCGAAAAGGGCCCTCGAAACAATAGCTTTACACGGGTTTGACTTTTGGGTTTTTATACGCCGAAGAGGGAGCTCTAAAGCCCGGGAGGTTTACCACATTTTTTTCACAAACTTTCAGTGGCATTTCTAAAATTGCAACATCTCCGTAAAAAATTACAGTAAAGTATACCTGGACGTCAAGCGTCATCAAAACCGAATGATGCACTTTAAAACGGCAACTACTCTAAATTCTGCTGTATACTACTTGTAAGTTAATATTGTATCATGGAGATCATGAAAATGTTGAAAAGTTAGTTTTACTTGACGGCAGTGAAATTACTAACTCGACCCTCTTACATGGTCGATAAAGCCTGTACCGTTTTAGACAAAAAGCTGCCCTAACTAAACAAATAAGTCACTCGAGTGCTATAGAAGCTATGAGTTTGTCAATACTTCCAAAGGGCAGTGACCTTATTTTTTCAGGTCCACCGTTCAAAACCTGTCTATCTTTCAACATGGACATGTGCTCTTGCTGGCTTGCCAATGTACTTTTCCTTCAAACTCATCAACAAATCGGCCTATTTGTATTTAAAAGAAATATAATTATACAAATTTTGAGGGCAAGGCAGTATATTTTCCACAGTTCAAAAATTCATTATGAAAATGTGCTCCTGCTGGTTTTCAAATTATACTTTCGGTTCAAAACCAGCAAGAAATCGGACTAACAATATTTAAAAAAAAACATGTATATATATATATATACATATATAGTAGAAACAAACAGTTCAAAATCTCACTGCACTTTCAGCATGGAAATAAGCTCGTGCTGGTTTTTAAATTGTACTTTTCCTTCAAAATCAGCACGAAATCGGCATTATTGTATAAAAAAAAATAAAAAAATTGGAGTACAAATTTTCTCTGTGTGAATGAGTGCTATAATTTATAATAAAAGTATCCCATGGGAAAACAATTCAAGTACTGACCATCAAAGACAAGAGGACCAGGGCCCAATTTCATAGAGCTGCTTAAGCAAAAAACTTGCTTAAGCACGAAAATAGCTCGCTTATTTTACACATGTTACTGGCCAAAATTTCATGTCATATTCATTGCTTATGACTAGTATTTAGCTGTTGTGTACTTTGCATAACAATTGAGTGGAGTCTTGGCTGGTAATCTGATTTTACTAAGCAATGAATTTTTTGCTTAAGCAAAATTTTGTGCTTACGCAGCTCTATGAAATTGTGCCCAGATTGGTATTGGTAACACAAACTGATAATTATTTTTTTCAAGCTTGTTATTTTATAAATTTCAGACCAGTGTCAAAACGCTCTCCCACATGAAGTCGATTCTAAGACAGACACATCCATCGAAAGTACGATTGTTACATATAGAGATTAGATAACTTTGAAACCGAAAGCCCACTAGATTGAAGGTCACGCAAGTATCATTGCGTTATGGGAAACATAAGACGTTAGTAGTTAATTGAATTGGAAAGAAACATGGGGGGAACAACAAAAACGAATATCTAAAGCAGTGCTGACGATTCTTAAAGACGCGAGAACTGTCCTTCAAGTATTTCCTATCCAAACTAAGGAAAGGAAGTTGATACATAATTGACCAAAAACTATGGGACAAAAGAGCGAAAAACTGAAGCTTTACTGACGGAAGTTAATTTTGTACGGGGACGTGAGAAGTGTCTCTCGGGTTTAAGGAAATCATTTTCAGTTTTGTAAATCGGTCTGAAGGGAAAGTGAGCGAGATTATATTTAATTGAACGGGGACATTAACATGGCACGCAGGTTTCTATATATTCCATTGCTTTTTTTGTTAGTGAAAAATATAATAGCGTTTTTTTTATTTTTATTATAGCGCTAATATCCATCATCCAGTGTCGCTCAAGGCGCTTTAAAGTCGCCTGGAAATTGAATTTTTCTTCTCTTTCAAACATAAGAGTATATGCTTACGAACAATAAAACAATTTTTTTAGTAATTGTTTGTCACGATTTATATGTTTAAAAAATATATAAAGTTGTTTGGGGGCTGACTCCGCCTACCCCTTTTGTGACGTCTATCGAGGCAGGCTTTGCCTGCAATGCGTATAGTAAACACACGTGCAAAGTACATGTACGTCCAAGTCGTGAGTTGGTACATTTCAAAAAAAGTTTTTCTGCATTCAGCAGCAATACACATGGTCGGCATTGCCGGATTTTTTTGTTGTTGAAACGTACAAACTCACGATTTGGTCCGTACCATGTACTTTGCAATTGTGTTTACTCTACGCATTACAGGCAAAGTCTGCCTCGATTGACGTAACGAACAGCGCCCTCTCGGGTCGGGGTCTACTCTTAAATTTGTAAATAACATAAGAACTGATTTTTTAAAACCTTAGTTAACTGTTTATACACATTCCACTCTTCAAAACACATATATTAGTGACAAAAGCTTTATTTTGAAAAAATACCACTTCCAGGTGACTTTAATAGACAGTGTTTTCTTGCAAGGTATGTGGGACTACCGTTTGAATTTCGGGACTACTCCTTTTACATAGCACTATTGTACTGGTTTACAAGGTGCTGTGGCGCAATATGCAGCCATTCAAATACCGGGGTGAACCCCTTCTCTTTTCGATAAATGCCCTGGGTTATTTCACGTGCGTTACACAACACACGGGACCAACGGCTTTTCCGAAGGACCAATCCGAAGGACAAATCATCGTGGTTTAGAGTCTTGCTCAATGACACAGTTGTCACGACTGGGACTCGAAACCCCACTCTGCTGATCAGAATCACCATAAGGAATCCGGTGTTCTTAAAAACCACGGCACGCCACAAATACGTACAGCAAGTATTGACGCAAACAAACCGTTTTTTTTTTAAAGCATTACTGGGCAATTTTTAACCTACTCGAGACGGATTGTGTATCTACAGAACAAGATATGACACGATTTGATAAAATACGGTGGCGTGTGCGTGCATGTCTAGGAGATGGTTGAAAAAGGGCTTGGAGCATAATTTCAAATAAAATCCAGGAGGGGAGGCATTTTGATAACAAAGTAAGAACATGTTTTTGTTCCCTTGAGCGTACAGTGGAAAGGCGCCAGTGCCGCAGCTTATACTTTGTCAATTTTTTTTTACACAGTTAATAACAAGTTGGACAGGGGCTGTCAATGTTATGGAAAAAAGTATAAAAACTGCCATCTAGAGGAAGTGTTAAACCAGACCTGCCCCCAAACAATTTAGTGTTGCGAATAAAAATCTCGTGTTCGCTTGAACAACTTCATTTCCCCAAACCGACTAGTTTTCCTCCTGGTGGGTATTTACTCTTACGTTACGTTGCGTTACGTTACGTTACGTTGCGTTCCGTTACGTTACATTACGTTACATTACATTACGAGTATGGGATGGAGACGCCATGAACCAAGGCTATCCAAACCCTTGTGTGTACAGTGAATGCGCGCCAACGGCGTAGCTTATTTTTATTTTGTCAATGCTGTGAGATACGATTCTCGAGTTCGTTTAGGTTTATTTCCTTCGAACCGTCTAGTTTTCATCCTGGTTGGTATTTACTCTTACTTTCAGCGTGCAGGTTTTATGACTCCTATGTAAAGATAATAAAGTACGGAGTCTCACAGGACTGTTTACATAAACATCCATCAACCAAGTTCGGTTTGGTTTCCATTTACACATGATTTATGTTACGGTAAAAATAGTAAAGGGTACCCGTTTGGTAATCACTCTGAGAACCATTGCCAATTATAGCTTTTGGTTAGAAGCATTCAGCAGCTTTATTTATGGTACTAATAATAATAATAATAATAATAATAATAATAATAATAATAATAATAATAATAATAATAATAATAATAATAATAATAATAATAATAATAATAATAATAATAATAATAATAATAATAATAATAATAATAATAATAATAATAATAATAATAATAATAATAATAATAATAATAATAATAATAATAATAATAATAATAATAATAATAATAATAATAATAATAATAATAATAATAATAATAATAATAATAATAATAATAATAATAATAATAATAATAATAATAATAATAATAATAATAATAATAATAATAATAATAATAATAATAATAATAATAATAATAATAATAATAATAATAATAATAATAATAATAATAATAATAATAATAATAATAATAATAATAATAATAATAATAATAATAATAATAATAATAATAATAATAATAATAATAATAATAATAATAATAATAATAATAATAATAATAATAATAATAATAATAATAATAATAATAATAATAATAATAATAATAATAATAATAATAATAATAATAATAATACAGCATTTATAAAGCGCACTAAATCTGTGGAACATTCAAAGGCGCTGGTCAAAGAACAAGAAGAAAACTTCACTCAATATCTGCAAAGGCTAATCTGAAGAGATGGGTTTTGAGAGGATGTTGGAATCGAGAGATGTCATGTGTGTCCTTGAGATGTTGAGACAGAGAGTTCCAGAGGCGTGGTGAAATGTTACTGAATGCCCTGTCTCCATAGCTGGATAAACGGGTCAGAGGAACATAGAGCATGCTGCCAGATGACCTCAGACCCGGCCTGGCACTACGGGGCCGAATCATGTTCTGTATGTAGGTAGGGGATAGTCCATGGAGAGCCTTAAATGTCAGAAGGATGATCTTGTATTGGATTCTGGAATGAATGGGTAACCAGTGGAGATTGTGTAAAATAGGAGAAATGTGTGAAGATATTTTGGTACATTAGGTGTTTGTGTACAAACACAAAGCTGTTTCTGAGTGCTTCAAAGATAATACTTGGTCTGATTTAAAGATAGAAGAGGTTTTTTTTTGCCCAAGGAGTATATAACTGAAAACAGTTTGAAAACCGGCAGTTTAGTTCTTGATTTATGTCCCCACTTCCGGTTAGCCCGGAAGTTAAGGTCAACATGGGGTCACGGTTACTTCAGGCTAATCTCCAATGCTCAAGGAGTCTATAACTGCACAAAATTTGAAAATCGGTTGTGTGGTTCCCCTTTGAGGTAATGTGGTTATGCGTGGAGAAAATATCGGGGTGTTTCCACTCCAAAATTATGTTTAAATATCTACAATACAAACTATTAAACATGTGAACATTTAAATTTACTTTCCACACAGGAAGTACCGGTATTCCTTAATAGAAATTCTAAATCTGAGAAGCATTACTGACATTGACTTTAAGATGACCTCTCATAAAAAAAGGTCCACAAATTGATTTGTTCTTACATGGCTGATTAAAACACCGCTGCAGCAACTTCCGTGCTGACTTTCTGATGGATTGAGCTTTAAAGATACTGGACACTATTGATAATTACACAAAATAACTGTTAGCGTAAAAACTGACTTGGTAACGAGCAATGAAGAGCTGTTGATAGTATACAACAATGTGAGAAACGGCTCCTTCTGAAGTAACATAGTTTTTAAGACTGAGGTAAATTCACACCCAAATATTACAACTTCAGCTGAAGCCTTTTATTATGCATCTGAAAGCACACAATTTAATGCAACAAGGATGTTATTCTTTCATCGTTCTCTTGCAAGTTCGATGACTTATTAAGCCTACATTTTCACAGGTATGTCATTCTATGCAAAATATGCATAAAAATAATAACAAACCTGGTTAACAAATCTTGGTGTTTCCCAACTTATTCTGTTGGAAAACACCAAGTGAGAACACTGTTTTGTTGACAATAAATGACCAAAGGTGTCCATTGCCTTTAAGCAAACTAAAGCCGGTCAGAATGAACGACCATAATCCAGTCACTTATGAACTTACTATTGACTGTGCATATACCACTGATCACTTCTCGTGACCGTAATTACATGTACTACTAGGTTTAGTCAGTAAAACTACCTGACTGATTAGGTACACACACATGCCTGCCTTTAATAAGTGAAAAGTATTAAAGGCATTGACACCTTTGGTAATTGTCAAAGACCAGTCTTCACACACTTCTCTCTCAACATGTGCAAAACTAACAAACCTGTGAAAATTTGAAATCAATTGGTCGTCGAAATTGCGAGATAATAATGGAAGGAAAAAAAAACACCCTTGTCACACGAAGTGTGCTTTCAGATGCTTGATTTCGAGACCTCCAATTCTAATTCTTAGGTGTCGAAATCAAATTCAAATATTTAAGTTGAACATTTCTTCTTTCTCCAAAACTAACTACGGTACTTTAGAGAGAGCTGTTTCTCACAAAGTTGTATAATATTAATGTAAACCACGTTAATCCGGAGGTCGTTGGTTCGAATCCCACTCTAGTCAATTCTTTGTTCAACCCCCCCAAAAAGTTGTATATTATCAACAGCTCTCTATCGCTTGTTTCCAAGTAGGTTGTTATGCTTACAATTATTTTGAGTATTTACCAATAGTTTTCAGTGCCTTTAAAGCACCTTTAAGCACTGATGGCTAATAATGTGATCGGAGACGAAAATGGACAATCGGGTTAATTTGATGTGAGGGCTCATCAGTGCTCTGTCTTGCTTCTTGCATGCAGGGGAAAGATAAAAGGTCGTAGACAAATTAACATCAAGATATGTGAGTGTTTTAGAGATTTGTGGATGCCGTTGCCATTATGCGGTGTATGACGTAGCCATGATTGGCTGATACCCAGCGATATTAAGACAGTATGTACTTGTAGAGCTGTGATGATGCTCTGTCTTGCTCTTTGCATGTGGGGAGAAATGAACAAATTCTCCAAGAGTTTTGTTTCATATTGCCGCTGTGGATGACTTTGATCTTTATATGACACAAGGTTTGACGAGTGACGACGTAGCCATGAGTAGCTGTGGTATGACGTAGCCATGTTAAATACAGCACTTGTAGAGATGAGCAGGGATGCGTAGTGTGCGCGGAAGTATTACATGTCACTTTGATCTGATCGCTGGGGGACAACTGATGCGTAAACCAGACTAAGCTGGAGAGAGCATATTGATCGCGGTGTGAGGATGGGTGGTACAGGGTCCATCGGGTTGTATCATCCCGACGCGAGTGTCATCCTCTTTCCCACCTCCATGATCTAAAGCTACAGTCGACGTGACTGCGGGTACGTGGCGATGATATATACCCTCAAAAACAATCAGAACTTGTATCCGTCAACAGGTGTTTCGTGGTGAGAGTTTCTGTGTTGGAGTTTATGGGATTTGAGGCGTTGCATGCTGAGGTACCAATATTTGGTTTGCGGTAAGCTATAATGTGTGTATCTTGCTAGGTAGATTGTGCTCGTTAGAGAACTGTCTTGCTATTTATTCTACTGCAACGGAGTAGATTTGTGAATTTCGGGAGACTTCTCAGTTCTGAAAAGAACTGTCCTGCTTTTTAACTACTATCCTCGGGGAAGGTAAATCGGCTGGGACTACTACTCTAGCTTTGCTGGGGGATCATTATTAACTGCACTACCGCTCTAGGAGACTGAGTTCTTAATTGGTATCAACGTTTCGACCAGCTTTGTCTAGTCATCGTCAGGAGACTGAGTTCTTAATTGGTCTCAACGTTTCGACTAGCTTGTGTTAGTCATCGACAGGAGACTGGTTTACTTTACGATGGATGAAAGGTGTGTCGACGGCTATTTTAACTACACGGCAGACGAGAAGGCCGCTTTGGTGGAATTATACACCAAGTTTGACGATGTGGCGATTACTGTTCTAATGCCGATCATACTCTTGATCGGTTTATTTGGCAATGCCTCATTCATCCTGATGCTGTATCGGGTACCGAAGATGAGGACGGTCACCAACTTCTACCTGGCCAACCTTGCCGTCTCCGACTCGATGTTCCTGGCGTTCGGCATCATCTCCAAGATCCACGAGTACTGGGAGTCGTCGGTGAGTTTCCACCCGGCGTACCACGGGCTGTTTAGCTGTTTCGCCAGCAACTCCGTGGTGAGTCTGTCATACTTCGCCACGCTGTTCATCTTGACGCTGGTGTCGCTGGAGAAATACTACGCGATCTGTCGGCCGATACGGCACCGCCTGGTCAGCGGGTGGAACCGGACGGTCAAACTAACGGTCTGTGCTTGGTTGCTTTCTCTGTTGGTTGCTGCTAGCGAGGTACCCAGCTATTGCACCCTCAACTACTATTGCTTCATGTGGCCTCCTGGTGAGTTATACGTGCATCTATACGATGTCTACGCGTACTGTGGCCCCGTAGCTTACTGGGCAGGCGCTTATGCCAACACAATCCAGACGATACCGTTTTTCACCGCGTTTGTCCTCAGCGCGACCATGTACTCCTTGATCGTCCGGCGGCTAAGCCAGCGCGTCGACCACCCCCACGGACAGCAGAGCGACAACAACCACCAGTTCTCGGACCGCGCCGTCAAGATTCGCAACCAGGTAGCGCGGATGCTGGTCGTCAACGGCACCCTGTTCTTCCTCCTCTTATCCCCGTTCGAGATCTTCTCCCTGCTGCTCTCCTACAACCATCTCTTACGAGAGGACCGCAAGTTCATCAACTACAGCCAGAAACAAACGGGTCTCCAAATATGCCGGGTCCTCTCGTACGTGAACTCGGCCATCAACCCGTACGTGTACGGCATGGTCAATTCACGCTACAGACACGCCTTTAAAGTGACCTTCTTCCTGACCCGTAATAACCGCGTGGATGCAGAGCCATCTCGGAGTAGACAAAACCATCTCTCAACTTTGCATGATGTGCATTTACACCAGGCGACGGAAAACCCAAACTGAACTTGTGATAGTTGGAGACCGTAAACCAACCAAAGGAATGCAACAGATTGGCCCAAGAGACCGTATGAAATGACCAGGGCCAAATTGCATAGAGAATTATTTTCAAGCAGAAAATATTGCTTTAAACATTTCTGCTAAGCAAACATTAGCAGGATACCAGTCACAGGGCTGGTATTTTGACTGGTAAGCATATTCTGGTAAACATTACTTCGTTGTGCTTAGCTACAATTCGAGATTAAAGACCTGGATACAATTGGTAATTGTCACAGGCCAGACTTCTGACTTGGTTTATCTCAACATATGCATAAAATAACCAACCTGTGAAAATTTGAGATCAATCGGTCATCGAAGTTGCGAGATAACTATGAAAGAAAAAACACATTGTCACACGTAGTTGTGTGCTTTCAGATGCTTGATTTCGAGACCTCAAATTCTAAACTTGAGGTCTCGAAATCAAATTCGTGGAAATTACTTCTTTCTCGAAAACTACTCAACTTCAGAGGGAGCCGTTTCTCACAATGTTTTATACTACCAACATCTCCCCATTACTCGTAACCAAGTGAGGTTTTATGCTGATAATTATTTTGAGTAATTACCAATAGTGTCCACGGCCTTTAAGTAAGCAAGAAAAAATCGTTTAGAGCGATCGGGTTTTCTTTCCTAGGAGACCTGACCCATTGCTGGGTCAGGCCAACCCGGAACGTCTAGTCTCAAAATGTGGACTCTGACTCTGCGTCACTTTGGCCCACTATTTGGACACTATTACATTCCGGATCATATTGATCCAGAAATTGGTAAGGCTCAATTTTTGCATTTTCCCTGACAGCGTAATTACTTGTGCTATGTGCTTCAAGATTGCAACAACATAACATTACTATGTCTGGTTATTTCCCTGTAACAAACTTTTATTACCGAAGAGCCGTCGAGTGGTATTCCCGTTCAAAACAACGTAGCCCAAACCGAGGCTGTTAGCAAACAATAGTCTGGTACATTAATCATCTGTAACAAGTACAAGTAAAATGGTAGCCACCACTAAGGGTCCACGACAAAATGGTGGTTAACTAAAGACCTTCAAGTCTTTATTATTCGTGTAAGGATGTCGAGGATGGTTTGGAAGAAAGGTATGGTGCTTGAATTTGTATACCAAAAACATGTGTTTTTGATTGGTGTTGATTAGAGGGGACAATACAAAAACGGCTGTGAGTTTTCGTGTCATCTCTTAGGCCTATCTCTAAACAAGTCAACAAAATGTGCTTCACTATCCTCTTGTGACAACAAATCGTGTTAAGACAAAATTTCTGTTTTTACGCTAAATAAAACAAAGCTCTACCGGCAGGGGATTCAATACAAACAAAATTTGGACATGCTTTCGTATACAAACTTTCAGAATAGACAATATATTGTTAAGAACGCCAGCACTCACCCTTTAAAACGCGTTGTTAGTTTGTTTGAATAATCTGCTCGCAAAGGTGTGAATTGTAAACTCTGTGCAAATTTAAGCATTGCAATTAAGCCATTGTATATACTATCCAGACAGCGCTAAATGTAATGAATTAATAAACCATACGATTGTAAATGATTGTTTGTAAATACATTACGGTTCTTTGTTAACATTGGTGATGTATCACGTACCTGACAGATGCTCTTTTCATCAGAATGGACAATTATATTTTACGAACAAAGTAAATTATAAAAAGCCATTGGACCTTCTTTGTGTGAGGAACCTCGTTTAAAAACTGTGTATTTTACAGTTTGATTGAGTTAGACGTTGAATTAAATGTATTAATGTTTTTACTTTCCTTGTTTTTTTTGAAGAGCAGTTTGAGTTTTTTTTCTTCTCTTGTTTGAAGAGCTATAGGTATAGTGGCTCAATGCTGTTCTATAGTTGGGAAGGCACTGAGGGTAGGTTTCCCCTTCTAATAAAATATTCAACGACTCGTGTAAAAGTTTACAATTACTCAGAGAGGGTTCGGAAAATAACCTTTAAGAACAAGCTCATGCGTTCATTTTATGTTTCAACTATAAAAATGGACTTTTTGAAGGGATGGTTTTATACGTTTGATATTCACTCTTAAAATTAATAGCAAACAATTCATTTGGAAGAAGTAACAGCTTGCGGTAGTAGGCCCTATATAACATTTTGAGAAAAAAAAAATCACGAGAAAATGTTGTTATTCAACAAAATATAGTTTGTCCCCCAACTATTTGAATTTGAGAAACATTACTGTCAGTAACGTTTCTCAGACTGCGTACTCAAGTTATTAGAAATTCATCTGTCTGCGTGAGTTTAACCGCTCCATATTATTTGGCGATATCTTGCTATCACCTTTTTGAAATGAAATTTACAGGGGTTAGTGTTATGGCATAATATGATTACAAAAACCGAACAAACACAAATCATTTCTATACGTTCCTTATGATTTTGAGTGTACAGAAACAACATTTCACGACACTATACTTCCTTTTGATATTACTATCAAAATCATGTGTTCTCCAATGTCATACATTTTTGCCAATGTAGGCGCCTTAGACACACTATCGGTAGAAATGTGTGCGTATAAGTTTTTCTATTACTATAATATTATTGTCCATAATGTATAAATTATACTATAACATGGTCCTATACAAACTTCTCATTATTCTACGTAATTGTTGTTTATTAGTTATTATAGAGACAAACATGCCCTATTTCGTGTTGGCGGCGGCGTGGGGCCTCAGCGGGGCGAACGGCCGGTGAAGCTATTCACCACTCGCCCAGTACAAAGAGTGAACTCCGTATATGGAGTAAAAGACATATAAATGAATACACATGCTAAAGGAAGAACGCATTTGTTGTGAAATTATCACGATTTAAAGACACTGGACACTATTGGTAATTGTCAAAGACCAGTCTTCTCACTTGGTGTATCTAAACATATGCATGAAATAACAAATCTGTGAAAACTTGAACTCAATTGGTCATCAAAGTTGCAAGAGAGTAATGAAAGAAGAAACACCCTTGTTGCACATAATGTGTGTGCTCCCAGATGCATAATGAAAGGCTTCAGCTGAAGTAGTTTATTATTTGAAAGAGAAATTACCCGTTTCTCAAAAACTATGCCACTTAAAGGCAGTGGACACTATTAGGTAATTGTCAAAGACTAGCCTTCACAGTTGGTGTATCTCAACATATCAATAAAATAACAAACCTGTGAAAATTTGAGCTCAATCGGTCATCGAAGTTGCGAGATAATAATGAAAATAAAATAGCCCTTGTCACACGAAGTTGTGTGCGTTTAGTTGGTTGATTTCGAGACCTCAAGTTCTAAATCTGAGGTCTCGAAATCAAATTTGTGGAAAATTACTTCTTTCTCGAAAACTTCGTCACTTCAGAGGGAGCCGTTTCTCACAATGTTATATCCTTTCAACAGTTATCCATCGCTTGTTACCTAAGGTAAGGTTTTATGTCAATTATTTTGAGTCATTGCCAATAGTGTCCACTGCCTTTAAGAAAGGAGCCGTTTCTCACAATGTTTTAATACTATCAACAGCTCTCCATTGCTCGTTACCAAGTAAGTTGTTATGCTTATAATTATTTTGAGTAATTACCAATAGTGTCCAGTGTCTTTAGAGAACAACAGTCACATATTGCTTATTGCTTTAATAAGAAACATCTTTGAATATAAGATGAGGTTTCAAAGTGTTCCTGTTTTGACTAGATTGTTTGAAGTGTTTTTAATTATAGGGGTGTGATGCTCTGTGGAGTGGTAAGCGCAGTCTGACGATGATTGATTTTCATTCAGAGGGAAGTGGCGGTCTTTTGATGTTTACTTTTTGGGTCGAACGGGCTTAGGGTCTGAGCAAGAACAAATGTTGTTTAGTTGCGGATCTTTTACTGCATCGAGTCTCAATTAATTAAAAGGCACTGGACACTGTTGGTAATCGCTCAAAGTAATTGCTAGCGTAAAACCTTACTTGGTAATGTGCAATGGGGAGCTGTTGATAGTATAAAACATTTTGAGAAACGACTACCTCTGAAGTAACGTAGTTTTTGAAAAAGAGGTAATTTCTTACTTAAATTTTGAATTTTGTGTTAACCATCTGAAAGCTCGGTAGATATATATAAACATAACATGGTTTTATGCCTCTGAAGAAGGTCCGGTTTGGATCGAATGCTAAGGCCATTTACCCTATTCATTATAAACATAACTATAGATAAAACGATCTTCATAGAGGACAACTATAATTTACACAAACTTTACACTGAAATCATATTTTAAAAGGGATAGAAATAAAGTCATCAGTCCATTAATAACAAAGACTTTGTAATGACATTTACATCAGGAGACTGGAACTGACAGAATAGTGTGGTTATCATACATTGGTGAAAGAAGAAATTTATTTATACAGACATTTCTTATAATCGTTATCCCCGATGTTTTCATAGTTTGCTTTACTTTATTATGTTTAAATGTTAACATAAATTGCAAGGGCCTTTGTAACGGCTAGACAGAAAACGAACCCATGCCCAAAGGGCGAGTGTCAAGTACTAGTTATTGTTCGAAGAAAATTAAAAACTGCAAAAGGAGTTCCAGATTTATCAATAACACTGTCAAGTTGAACTTTGTATTCTACGTAAGTGCACCATATAGGACCGCAAGATCAAAGGAGTTTACCTGCACTTACTGCCAAGACTTCAGAAAATGAGGCTAATTTGTAGGTCTTTATAATTCCCTATAACAATACCGTGAATCCACTGCAAATTGGACCCTATTCACTCTGAAAACTTCCGGGTCATTTAATTTCATTTACTCTGGCTGTGAAGACAACGACTAGACTATAATATTAAAAACGAACTTGATCACTATACTATAGCAAAGAACTCAAAGGTGAGAAGACAAGGAAGGAAGTTTCAGGGTATTTCATATTTTCAGTGAATACTAGAAACATACTATGCACACCTTTTAAAGCCATTATACACTTTCGGAAGAGAACAAAAAATCACAGATTTACAAATAACTTAAAGGGTTTACAGAAGGTAATGGTGAAAGACTTCTCTTAAAATATTATTACATGAAACGCTTTACTTTTTGAGAAAACATTAAAACAAACTCAGTTCTCGATAACGAGAATTACGGATTTATTTTAAACACATGTCATGACACGGCGAAACGTGCGGAAACAAGGGTGGGTTTTCCCGTTATTTTCTCCCGACTCCGATGACCGATTGAGTCTAAAATTTCACAGGTTTATTTTATATAAAAGTTGTGATACACGAAATGTGGGCCTTTGGACAATACTGTTTACCGAAAGTGTCCAATGACTTTAAAGGCACTGGACACCTTTGGTCAAATACCAGTATTCTCACTTGGTGTATCCCAATTATACAATAAAACAAATCTGTGAAAATCTGGACTCATTTGTTCAAAGGAGTTGCAAGAGAATGATAGAAAAAACGTCGTTGTTGCACAAATTTGTGTTGTGCTTTCAGATGTCTAAAATGGGCTTCTTTTAATATTTGGGTGAGAAATTACCTCTTTCTCAAAAACTTTACGCCACTTCAGAGGGAACCGTTCTCACAGTATATTATCAACAGCTCTCCATTGCTAAATTATTTTTATATAATTTTGCCATGACAAAAATTTACGTTCCACTACAGCCTATTATATATTTTAATTTATCATTTATTCTTGAGACACCCAAAGACACCCAGCACGATTTTTCCTTTTCAAACATCACTTATATTGGCAGAGAGATTGTTCATATTAGCACAGGGACGAGTGTTTAAATTGTACTGGTATTATATCCCAGTGCACATTCCTGCGCATCACAGAATTACTTGCTTAGCTTGCTTAGCCAAACAAACTGCCAGCCAAATTAGTGCCATACGCTTTTACTTGTTACTGGTTCTTCTCTCATTTTCGCTTAGCAAAATAACTTTGCTGAGCAGATTGTTCTGTTGGGGAGCGTCGTGATATTGTGCAGATGTCAAAAGGGTATTAATAAGTCAAAGTTAAAAATATCTAACCGCAAACCTGGCACTATATATTAAATGCACTGGAGAAAAAATGTATCACTCAGAATAATAATTTTTAGCATAAAAAGTTACTTGGCAACGAGACATGGAGAGCTGTTGATAGTATACAACATTGTGAGAAAAGGCTCTTTTTGAAGTAACGTCGTTTGTTAGGGAGAGGATGTCTGATATTTTTTTCTTTCTTTCTTTATTCTCTGGCAACTTTGATGACCAATTATCGAGTTCAAATTTCCACAGGTTTGTTTTTTTAAGCATATGTTGAGAAGACCAAGACAGAATACAGGTCTTTGACAATGTTACCAATAGTGTCCAGTACCTATATAAGAATGCGTCGATAGTCGAATTAAAGACACATTACAGCAATTTGAGGGGAACAAATGTTGGAAAGCTCATTAGTTAATTTTCTGTCCGTTTTGTTTTCTGTTAAAAAAATTAACATTATGAGTCATCGCAGGGGTGAACAGGGTGAGAATTACTGGAAAAAAGAAAAAAAAAACTTAAAGGAACATTACAAAATTGGTTTTGCTAACAAAACAGTTGCTGGCAATGTAAGCACTTTATGTGTTCCACCATATACATAAACTGACAAACCTCAAGAAGTTTGAATTCGATTGGCCATCTGTGTCACGAGAGAATAGTGAAAAACCGATTACCAATTTTGCATTGCATCGATGCCAACATGATGACATTTCAGACAGGAATATTTCAAGGGATGTTTTCAACTATCATCATCATAAGACCGTGTAAGTTTTGTGTAAATCTGTGATCTTCACGATTTTTGTTTCTTACCAATTCTGTAACGTTCCTTTAAAAATGAGACCCAGATAGTCTGAAGGTACGTTAAAACGATGGCGTTCCCACTACTGGGAGTTTAAGATTGCGGGGAGCTATTTGGAGCAATCCTCATCAGTTCTAGAGAAGTAGACCAAAGAGAAATGGCTCATTTAATATTGGGGGAAAATACGGCATTGTTTTTATTTACAGGCAAACTTAAAAAAAGTCCGAAGTCAGAAAAAAAAGAGGTCTGAATTATGCCATTCCCGAGTGAAATCAGTTATTGCTATAGTTTCCGATAGACTGCTCGAAGTCCAGGTCCAAGTTTTACGCGTGGCGGTTTTGTGTTTTTCAAATCTGAATGTAGTGAATAGCTGTACAAATTAATATCATAATTGGGAAAGTTGATGAAAAAAAACATATAGGCATACATCACGGTTGTTTACTGGCACTCCAAATTGAAAATGCCATAAATGTTCGTAGTACTTGAAAGGGGTTTTGATTACCATTTGTAGATCAGGTTTTAGGCCATGACATGAATCCACACTCACTTTGTATGAATGTGTTATAAAGTAGCATTATTTACCCGAAGAAGTTTCAGCTTCATAAATAGTCAAGTTTTTTAAAGGCAGTGGACACTATTGGTAATTACTCAAAACAATTATTAGCATAAAACCTTTCTTGGTAATGAGTAATGGGGAGAGGTTGATAGTATAAAACATTGTGAGAAACGGCGCCCTCTGAAGTAAAATAGTTTTCGAGAAAGAAATAATTTTCCACGAACTTGATTTAGAATTTGAGGTCTCGAAATCAAGCATCTGAAAGCACACAACTTCGTGTGACAAGGTTTTTTTCCTTTTTTCCCCCCATTATTATTTGCAACTTCGACGACCGATTGTTGAGCTCAAATTTGACCAACTGTGAAGGCTAGTTTTGACAATTACAAATAGTGACCAGTGTCTTTAAGACTGAAAAAGGAAGAAATCACAAAGCAGTGTTTTCAGTCGGAGAGTCGCGTAAATTCGTTGTACATGCTAACATAATTTTCGTCTCACTGAGATAAATTGTTTTACCCATTTAAAAAAAAGTACAGCACCTGTTAATATTCTATGGGAAGCCTACTATCATTATCTTCAAACCGTGTAAATTTAATGTAAATCTGTTGACAAAAACCCTTTAAGGCAATTTAGTCGATGACTGTTTTACTCATTTCTCGAAAGCTACAACACCTCAGCACGTAATATCTTTAGGGGAGCTTTCTACTATCATTACCTTTAAAACAATGTAAGTTTAATGTAAATCCCTGGACGTTTGTGTTTAGTGTCGTACAAAAAGTACCCAAACCCTTTAAAGAAAATCCACCAGCCAGATGGCATACCATTATCCTTTATTTGTCTATTTTCTGTCACGTCACGAATGGATGTGTTCGTTCAAACCGTTTCTCAATACGTCGTCGAACCGGAAACCTTTTACAACGTTCAAATTAAAAGTCACATCGTTTCAGCTCGAGAAATATCGGCCGGTTTTGATTAAAATCGTCAATCTTTATACTACGACTGACAATACATTTCCGAGGAATCAAATTAAAGGAACACGTTGCCTTGGATCGGTCGAGTTGGTCTTTGAAAAGCGTTCTGCAACCGTTTGTTATAAAATCGATATGGTTAGAAAGATGTTGTAAAAGTAGAATACAATGATCTACACAAATATGCCGTAAAATTGCGTGGAAATTTTTGACTCCCATAAATGGCGACCGTGTTAGTTCGCGACGTAATATGAAAACCGTGCAATTTTGAGTGATACTTGTGTGGATTATTATATTCTAATTTAAAAACATCTTTCTAACCATATGCATTTCATAACAAACGGTTCCAAACGCTTTTTATAGACCAACTCGTCCGATCCAAGGCAACGTGTTCCTTTAATAAACATGGACCTCAGTTGGTTATGGAGTAGTGGGTATTCATACATGACGAGCTGTGTCTTAGAAGGGAAACTTTTTGTTTGAGCTCTGACAGCTATTAGACTTTGCGGCAATTGAGAGTCTGTTATTGCTTGTTCAACAGAACAAACACACAGTCATTGACATTTTAACCACACAAAATGGCTGCAAGATCATTTTGTTTAACCACAATAGTTGAGTGTCCTTAAAGGCATTGGGCACCTTTGGTAAAATGTCAAAGACCTGTTTTCTCACTTGGTGTATACCAGCACATGCATAAAATAACAAACCTGTGAAAATTTTAGACTCAGTCATTGAATTTGAAAGAAAATTA
This sequence comes from Asterias amurensis, assembly GCF_032118995.1. Lineage (NCBI taxonomy): Eukaryota > Metazoa > Echinodermata > Asteroidea > Forcipulatida > Asteriidae > Asterias > Asterias amurensis. Next base: position 12,517,508 of record NC_092651.1, read on the forward strand.
TTGTGTGTTTTCAGACGCATAATACAAGGCTTCAGCTGAAGTCTTTTATTATTTTGAGTTAGAAATTACCCCCTTCTCAAAAATTACTTTACTCCAGAGGGAGCCGTTTCTCACAATGTGTTGTATTATCAACAGCTCCCCATTGCTCGTTACGAAGTAAGTATTTATGCTATCAATTATTTTCAATAATTACTAATAGTGTCCAGTGCCTCATCGAATGGTTAGCATAATTGGCACTTTTGTTAAAAACATTTCAACCTTTTTATAACTTCTTTTTCTCCTATAAATTATGAAATGGAACGGTAATTGGTTCTACAGCTTTTCTTAGGCTTCAACCTGGCTCTTCACGTTTGTGGGATGCAGCGGCAAGCGGCAAAGATTCGCTGATGATGTGATGATTTTTCTATAAATCATGGTGTATTTTGTTGTTGTTTTGTTGTTGTTGTTGTTGTTGTTGTTGTTGTTTTTTTTTTTTGTTTTTTTTGGGGGGGGGGGGGGGGGCACGTTGATGCATTGGTGAAATGGGTAATGATATAGCACTGTTACATCCAGCGGTCGTTTTCACAAAGAACTTAGGACTAGTCAAGGGAGATAATGAAAACTTAGGGGTAGTCCTATGTGAGGACGAGTAACTCGTACTAACTTGAAAAAAGGCTAGTCTTAACTCTTTATAAATCCACCCGGTTCATACTTCCTGCGAATGCGAAATTTTGACGTCGTCTATAATTTAGCAACGAACAGGTCTACTAAGAGTTGGCTGCGCTCAAAAACATCCCCAATGGGTGAAGAAAACGGTTAAATGACAATATAATGCTCTATGAATCAATCCAAAAATAAATGTCAATGCTTTAATTAGCATACGGAGTGATCATGAATTATCTGTCAATCCAGGATGTCGTATCTCGCACTATGATAAATTTACCAAATATGATGTACTTATCAATAAAACACTCGGCGCATACCAATGTGAGAGCGTTTTATAAGGGTGATTGACTGAACACAAAGTCATTAATTGACAACATGTCATCGACAATACAATACAAATATTATTTAATAAACGTTGATTAATACTTCAACACCCGAGTCGGGTACTTCTTTGTAAACAACACATTACTTCTGTTGGGGTTTATGCCTGTGTTATGACATAGTCCTTAGTTGAAAGACCTTTTGATGAAACCACTTCCCTTGCTATAAGAAAAATATTGAGAAGCCTGTCTATGTTAATATATATGTGGTTTGCGGTAACACCATGTGTGTTTTTACTAGTCATAGGACAGATTAGGGACGATTAAAAACTTAAAGCTAGTCCCAAATTAGGACGAGTAACTCGTCCTTACTCGAGATAAGATTAGTCTTAAACTCTTCGTGAAATCCACTCTGGATCATAATTGCATGGTAATAGATATAGGGCTTAAACTGGTCCGTATAGGACTATCTAGGGATGAAAACTTAACATGTGTCCCAAGTTAGGACGAGTAGATAAGACTTTGAGAAATCCGCCCATGGACCCTAATTGCATGCATTTATCTTTAAGGCGAATATTTGCTCGGTTGGGTGGGGTGGGTGTACCGCTCTTCCCCAAATCAGGCCTAATTTCACAAAAAAATTCGTTCAAAAAGCTTTTCCCTTACAGCATCGCATTGGTTGCACTGATAAGAAGGGTTACAATTATTGGTAGATCTACATGGTGTCGAGTTAACAAAAATGAATCCCAACCTATATGCTCGTCCTAAGCTCGTCCCGAACGTCTCCCTCATTATTTGCTTGCTCTCAATGCAAGTCAGAATGACGTTATCAGCGAGTAATATATACACAGTTGGTGACATTTAAACCAGTCACGTTTTCCCTATGCTTCATGGCGCTGGCGAAAGTGGAGCAAGCGGAACATGTAGGCAGGAAACATTACCTTCCTCCATGATTTACGGCCCAGATACATAGCCTTAAAGAGCACAAACACATTCTCTGAGCAACACATGCATCCTGTGCCGCTAGTATTTAGCAGTGCTCACTGCATATCGCCGAATAAGGCACTTCCGATCACCACTCCTCTTACACGGCAAGCGCCGAATTTCTACACATAGCTGCGTAAGCAAAGAATGCCTACTACCGTGAAGACGCACGCACCCGAGCAAAATTATCTGCTAACCCGTAAAATAGCTTGACCTATAAGCGCGAAATTCCCTGCTTCCGTAAGCGCCAATTCCTACGGTAAACAGTAAGAAAAGCAACTACTCTTTCTTGCACGAGGTCCTCAACATTAAAGGCACTACACCTTTAATAATTGTCAAAGACCAGTATTCTATCAACATAGGCCTATATCCATAAAATAACAAAAATCTGAATTCATTTGGTCATAGAGGTTGCAAGAGAATAATGAACAAAACAACAAAAAAACCTTGTTGCACAAATTTGTGTACTTTGAGATACCTAATAAAAGGCTTCAGACTGAGAAATTACCTCTTTCACAGAGGGAGCCATTTCTCACAAAGTTTTACACTATCGACAGCTCTCCATTGATCGTTACCAAGTAGGTGTTTTTGCTTACCATTATTTTGAGTAATTACCAACAGTGTCCTTAATGTCCTACAATTAATAGACGACAAATTATAATGTGATCAATGACGTATACCTTGTAGGCCTACTGTGTGTGGGCAATCCAGTCGCGATTGCCAGGGAATCATAACAACGCCCTCTGTTGACAACTTCAATCAAACTGCCACAACCAAAAAAATACTCTGATCTCTCTATATGCAACACATTTATTATACTTCCAAATTACATATCTACAGTGGTTTGGTCCATAGCAGGCTTTAGAAGAAAGTATTGCACTGTCCAACTTCAACAGACTGGAAAAAGTAAATAGATTTTCCTATCATACATTGGTGGTAATACCAAACAAAATCCACAACAAAACAGATTCAGAAAATGAAGTTTCAGGTGTTTATGTAAAATCACTACAAACAGCATTATAACATTATTGCTTATTTGGTCTAATTAATAGATTAGTAGTTATTGCACATTTTTATGCCCTATTATACAAATAATGTGTGAAGATTTTTGGGAGATTTTCAGTGCTTAGTACTCAGTGTGTCTCACAGGCGTGAAGAGTAAAATGGCTGACTCACTAAGTCATGTAAACCAGTTGACTCTGTGCGTAACGTGAAAGGGGCTGGCTAAGTGCGTCACACCTAGGTAACAAACTCAATGAGTCACAACTCAAAGGAGTAACATGGGTAACTGATGACTGACTAAGTCGTGTAAATCATTGACTCTGTTAGTCACTTCAACATGACTGACTAAGTGAGTCACACCTAGGTTACAGAATCAATGTGAGTCACAACTCAAAGGAGTAAGATGGGTAACTGATGACTGACTATTGTCGTTTAAACCATTGACTATGTTAGTCACTTTAACAGAGCTGGCTAAGTGAGTCACACCTAGTGCTGACTGTGAGCCACAACTCCAGGGAGTAACATGGGTAACTGGTCACGGTGATTGACTCAGTCATGTACACCATTGACTAGTGAGTCACTTTAATAGGGCTGGCTAAGTGAGTCACACCTAGGTGACAGATTTAAAGTGAGACACAATACCAGGGAGTAACATGGTATAACTGATGACTGACTCAGTCATGTAAACCATTGACTCTGTGGGTGACTTCAACAGGGCTGGCTAAGTGAGTCACAAGCAGTCTCAATGTGAGCCACAATTTAAAGGAGTAACATGGTTAAATGACGACTGTCGACTAAGTCATGTAAACCAGCTGACTCTGTTCATCACTTCAACAGGGCTGACTTTGTAAGTCACACCTAGGTGACAGGCTCATGTGACAGGCTCATGTGAGGCACAACTCAAGGGAGAAACGTGGGTAAATGATGACTGACTTAGTCATGTAAACCATTGGCTCTGATATTATGAGTTACTTGAACAGGGGTGGCTAGGTGAGTGACACATATGTGAAAGACCCAATGAGTCACAACTGAAAAGAATAACTTAAACAGGGATTGGAAAGTGAGTGACAACCTCAATGAGTCTATCATACCTATGTGACAGACTCAATAAGTCACAACTCAAAGAAGTAACTTTACCAGTGCTGGCCAAGTGCGCCACACCTATGTGACAGTCTCAATGAGTCTTTCATACCTATGTGACAGACTCAATAAGTCACAATTCAAAGAAGTAACTTTACCAGTGCTGGCCAAGTGCGCCACACCTATGTGACAGCCTCAATGAGTCTATCATACCTATGTGACAGACTCAATAAGTCACAACTCAAAGAAATAACTTTACCAGTGCTGGCTTAGTGCGTCACGACTATGTGACAGCCTCAATGAGTCTATCATACCTATGTGACAGACTCAATAAGTCACAACTCTAAGGAATAACTTTAACAGTCCTGGTTAAGTGAGTCACACCTATGTGACAGCCTCAATGAGTCTGTCACACCTATGTGACAGACTCAATAAGTCACAACTTTAAGGAATAAATTTAACAGTCCTGGCTAAGTGAGTCACACCTATGTGACAGTCTCATTGAGTCTCTCACACCTATGTGACACACTCAATGAGTCATAATTCAAAGGAATAACTTTAACAGTCCTGGTTAAGTGAGTCACACCTATATGACAGCCTCAATGAGTCTGTCACACCTATGTGCCAGACTCAATGAGTCACCTCAAGTAAATAACTTTAACAGTCCTGGCTAAGTGAGCCACACCTATGTGACAGCCTCAATGAGTCTGACACACATATGTGACAGACTCAATGAGTCGCAACTCAAGTGAATAACTTTAACAAGGGGGCAAAGTGAGTCACACCTCAAGGAGCAACTCAAGGAATCACATGAGTGGCTAAATTCATTAGGTAATCATAATTGACTCAGTGAGTCACAATTAGAAGCTAGGTGACTGATTGAGTGGGAAGTATATACTACAAGTGGGTGTTATAAACTCAGTCAGTCTCAATAGGTTATTAGGCCTAACTCATGGAGTTAAACCAACCCTAGAACGTGTCCTAAGTTAGGTAGAGTTACTCTTCCTAACTTGATATAAGACGGGTCCTAACTCATTGAGAAATCGACCCCTGATTCAGTGAATAGTACAATACTACAAGTGAGTGTCACTTAGGTAAACCAACTCAGTCAGTCTCAACAGGTGATTAGGCCTTACTCATGGTGTTAAACTATTAAGGTGACTTGCCCAGTGACCCATGAAGGGGATTGACTCAGTCAATGAGTCACATAGTTGAGTTTCCCATATTTATCTCCCATCTCCCAGTCAAACTTCTCACGACCTGGAAACAGAAAAAAGGAAAATGGAAAATTATAATTTGCTAGACAACACTCTTTTAAAAACTTCACAAAGTATGCTTATCTGCAAGTCTCTTTAAATCTATTCAAATTCGCATTTTATTTTTTACTAAAATAAACAGTTTCAGAGGTTGCCCAAAGTTTTCTGAATTTAACAATTGATGAAGGAAAGTTTCATATTCTGTTTTAGTATTACTGTCCTCCCAGGTTAAACTGATTTGTCAAAAGTTTGTTAAAATTTTACTTTTATATGTCCCTGAAAATACAGAAGGTAAAACTGGAAGAAAAGTGAATTTAATTGATTCAATTTTATAAAGCTACATATAAGCACAAAAAGTAGCTAAGCAGAACACAATTACACTCACCAGAATGAGGTTACAAAGTAAACTGTCACATGTTCAATTTGTGACTAGTATCCCTGGGGTGGATTTCACAAAGGTAGTCCTAGCTTAGGACTAGTCCTAAGCAATGCTAAGAGAAAGGACTGGTCCTAAGTTAGGACCAGTAACTCATCCTAACTTAGGACTGGTCCTATCTCTTAGCATTGCCTAGGACTAGTCCTAAGCTAGGACTACCTTTTGTGAAATCCACCCCTGGCCAATTTCTTAAGACCTAGCACACAAAAACTTGCTAAGCACAGGAAAGTACTGCTTAACAGAAACAGGTTAGCCACTAAGACCGACATAAAGTTTGACATTGTCGGACTGGTTCCCCACCAGTTTTTGCCTAGCAAAGCAATTTATTCTGTATTTTTATGGTTTATGAAATTGGGCCCTGCTCATTCCTGCTCATCAGATAATTGTAAAGCAATATTTTCTGCTCTACGCCTCCATATAAAATTGTGAACTGGGGCCAATTTTACAAAGCAGTTTAGCAGAAAATACTGCTTAACCAATTTATTTGCTCAGCAAAACAATTAGCGGGCCACCAGTCGCAACAATGCGACTTTTATGGAATGATGACTGGTAACTTGTTTTTGCTAAGCAAAATTTTCCTGTGCTTAGCAGGTTTGTGTACTTTGTGGGCAGTGAGAGGCATAGATTACTTGGTGATGTTATGAGATTTGAGATTCCTCAAGGTCCTAACCAGGCACTTCCTGTCAGAACTAAACACTGTGTTTGTTTTGTTTTCCTCATCAAATATACGCGAGGTTTCAAATAACCGTATTAGGTCCTATTGATACATAATACCTGTACTTACTCTCTTTATAGATTATTACAGTTTCGGTTGTTTTCATCACTTTCAATGCTACATTTCACTATTTCTGATAAGTTCCTGATTTGATTTGCTTAACTTTGTTTCATTACGTTGAATTTAATTCTAAATAATTATCTCCCTGATTTGCACCCAGTGTCCCTCATCCCTGTGGATTACTTTTACCCTTGTGGGCATTGGAATTGTTTTTTCCCACTGTAACCCTGCATTTTCACACTGTGTCCCTATTCCACAGGGGCTCTCTGGTTGCATGTTTTAAGAATACCTTAGGGTTTCACCACTAACCCCTAAGGTGTGGCCGTTCCCTGGGGTTTGCCTTTTGGCTTGGGGCAGACCAGGGCCCAGTTTCATAGAGCTGCTAAGCACAAAAATTTGCTTAGCATGAAATATTGCCTCGATAAAAACAGGATTACCAACCAAATGTTCGCGTGATTTTCAGGATAAGGTGTGGTCAGTTGATTTTCAGGAATAGGCGTGGCCATTCTCTGGGGTTTGCCTTTTGGCTTGGGCCAGACCAGGACCCAATTTCATAGAGCTGCTAAGCACACAAATTTGCTCAGGATGAAATGTTGCCTTGATAAAAAACAGGATTACCAACCAAATGTCCACATGATTTTCAGGATAAGCGAACAACAGCTGAATACAAGTAACAAGCAACATGCAAATTGGTTGGTAATCCTGTTTTTATTAAGGAAGGAATTTCATGCTAAGCAAATTTTGTGCTTAGCAGCTCCATGAAATTGTGCCCTGGGGTAGACCAGGGTAGACCAGGGGTGAAGAGATCATAGTGTGAAAAGGCCTGGCCATTGTTCCCCGGTAGCAACCCCAGGGAATAAAGTAGTGTGAAAAGGGCTACTGTCACAGGAAATGGCTTTGCAAAGGGAGCAATGTAACATTAAAAAAGTCAAATAAATGTTCCCAGGAATTTCCCAGAGATTTTGTGCAGTGTGAAAGCAAGTGAAAGATGGTTCATAAATTGACAGGTACGGGGGGAAAAATCAATGGGTTAACTATACCCACTGGTTTTTTTGAACAAGATTCAAAGTATATTCATTTTTTTTTTTTCCCCATATACACTGATGTGTGTTAGCACTGTACACTCAGTACTTATCCGAGCTCTGTGAAAAAAAATCACAGGCATATTACTCGGTTGGGATTCTTATAAAATCTATTAAAAGATTCAAAGTCTTACCAGCTTCTTTGAGGAATTTGGCGACTTCAAAGTTTCCCTGTTGCTTTGCCACATCCCTTGCTGTTTTGCCTTTACGGGACTCAATGTGAATGTCTATGCCTGCATCAACAAGCCACTTGATAGTTTCTAGACGAAAAAAACACAAAACAGAGAGAGGTGTAGAAACTGAAATTATTCATTCCATGATAATATGTCGTTCTTGCGAAAAGTACTGTTTTGTTTTCTTGTTTTCTCAAGAAGGAGATATTAGAATCAGCTGAAACTTTCACATGTGACTTTTATTGTATCTTCTTGAAAATGTTGCTTTTATTTATCAGCATTGTGTTGACAAAAATCAAACAATCAACAATCCTTTAAAGCGATTGGACACTATTGGTAATTACTCAAAACAATTATTAGCATAAAACCTTACTTGGAAACGAGAAATGGGGAGCTGTTGATAGTGTAAAACATTGTGAGAATCGACTCCGTCTGAAGTAATGTAGTTTTCGAGAAAGAAGTAATTTTCCACGAATTTGATTTCGAGACCTCAGATTTAGAACGTGAGGTCTCAAAATCAACCATCTAAACGCACACAATTTTGTGTGAGAAGGGTGTTTTTTCTTTCATTATTATCTCGCAACTTCGATGACCGATTGAGCTTAAATATTCACAGGTTTGTTATTTTATGCATATGTTGAGATACAGCAAGTGAGAAGACTGATCTTTGACAATTACCAATAGTGTCCAGAGTCTTTAAGCAAGAAAGATGATTTGGAAATGTTAATGAGCATGCACGGTTAAACTAAAAACTTACATAAATAAGGTCATCTGCCAAATTGTATATTTTGAATTGAAACTTGACAGTAATATGAAAAACACAAATTAGCACATAACACCGATGTAGATCAGATTTAATTAGAGGATTGGCCAACATAAAAACGACTGCCAAGTTATTTAGAATAACTGTTCTAACTTAATTCATTTTGGGTTTTACCCATATAATGTACACCGACTGACTGATGTGTGTTAGCACTGTATACTTAGTACTTTCCCGAGTCCTGTGAAAAAATAAATTGCAGGCATATATCTCGTGTGGGGTTCGAACCCGTTACCTTTGCAATTCTAAAGCTGTGTCATACCAACTAGACCACCGAGATTGCCCAGTAGTGAGAGGCAGTTCGAATCATATGTTTGAGCAGCAAGTAATGTAACGACTTAATAGCCTCTAGCTACTGGGCAATCTCGGTGGTCTAGTTGGTAAGACACCACTCTAGAACACCAAGGGTCGTGGGTTCGAATCCCGTGCGAGTAATATGCCTGTGATATTTTTTTTCACAGGACTCGGGAAAGTACTGAGTTAACGTTGCTAACACACAGGTGTATGAGTAAAAAAAACAAAATTAATATGATTTAATAGATGTTCTTACTTAGGTGGCCATTTCTGGCGGCAGAATGCAGCGGTGTGCAGCCAGTGATGTCCGGTAGCGTCAGCTCGCCACCACGCTGTGATAACAGCTGCAGACACTCCAAGTGCCCATTGGCAGCTGCCTTGTGAAGTGAGGATGTACCAGTGCTGTCTTTGTCGCATGGGTTCTGAAAAAAATTACGGAAACCATTGGGTTCATTAAAAACAATAATTAGAATACATATTTTATAGCGCTAAATAGACTCCTAAATAGATGTAGATGCTCAAAGCGATTCAAAGAGACGCAGTTCAAAAAGCTAACACCGGACACACTTTTTCTAAGGTAAGTAATCCAAGAACTCTTAAACATTAAAGGCAGTGGACACTATTGGTAACTACTCAAAATAATTATTAACATAAAACCTTACTTGATTACGAGTAATGGGAAGAGGTTGATGGTATAAAACATTGTGAGAAACGGCTGAAGTAATGCAGTTTTCGAGAAAGAAGTAATTTTGCACGAATTTGATTTTGAGGCCTCAGATTTAGAGTTTGAGGTCAAAAAATCAAATATCTGAAAGCAAACAACTTTGTATGACAAGGGTGTTTTTTATTTTACCATCTTGCAACTTCGACGACCGATTGAGCTCAAATTTTCACAGCTTTGTAATGGTATATGCACATGTTGAGATACACCAACTGTGAAGAGCAGTCTTTGAAAATTACCAGTAGTGTCCACTGCCTTTTACATCACTTATATTCTCAATTAGTAATAATAATATTACTACTATTATTTCTACTAATATTTGTATTACTTTATACTCTATATCTTTCTAAAAATATTAACATAACTACTCTACACAAAAAATAATAGCATTACTACTAGTAATACTATAGCTACTGATATTTGTATTACTTGTTTTTACAAATATATCTTTCTGGTACAAATCCAAGGGACCCACAAGTTTGTGTAATTTTTGTAAATTTGATGTTAATGCCAAAATGAATTTCCCATCGAGATAATACAGGGACTTGAAATTGAAAAACAACTTTTAAAAGCACCTGTGACCAACATGCAATTAGGATACCATAATTGTGGCGACGATTTAAAAAAAATAAAACAAAGTGATGACGATGGCACAAATAAAATTGTGACAAAATTGGAACTTATCCAAAAATTGTTGAGGGGGAAAAATGTTTCTGTTTCGGAATCTATGCTCTACTGCCAATATGAAAATGTGGTGGGAAAAAAAAACCTTTATCAGAAAAACTGAACTTAAATAACCCGAAACAGAAAGATTGACACACTTCCTTTTTTAGGTACTTTTGGTGCAGATGAAATTGTGACAAAATATTGGAGCTTATTAAAAAAAAAATTGAGGGGGGAAAACAGTTCTGTTTCGGAATCTAAAATCTTGGTTCTGACTTCTGTAAAGATGATTGTGAAAGATATTCTAAGGGATAAAACAACAATCTGAATCAAAAAAAATCTGAATTAAAAATAACCGAAACAGAAAGAATGAATAAATTTAGCTGTCAGCTGAGTTTTGTTTTTCAGAATCTTGATTCCTGGTTACAAAAAGGAACGCAAATTTTGGTTGGATTTTATTTGTTCGATATTTCCAACAAGAGAGCAAGCAGCATGGACCTCAGACCAGTGTTTTTTGTCTTTCTAGTTCTGCAATTTCATCTCAAATTGGTCAGCACAGAAGGATTTGCAGAAGGTTCGTTACTAATTAGTTCTTTACTAAACACTCAAAGTAAAACTTAAATTAAACTTAGAAGAGTGCAAACAGTGACAACTCTATAGAAAGTAAGATTTCACAATTTGAAAATATGAAATTAACTTTGTCAAAGTTACATTCAACTAAACAATTTGTTGAGTCAGATACATTTAACTTTACGAGGAGCTGTCACTCACCGCACTTTATAATTTTGGTTTTTTTTTTTATGAGAGAGAGACCACCTAACATTGCAGGGTCTGGAGGCCACCACCTCAGGGTGAGGTCTACACTTACACACAAAATAATTGTTGGTACCGAGCAATGGAGAGCTGTTGATAGTATAAAGAAACGGCTCCCTCTGAAGTTAACATCATTTTTGAGGAAGAGGTAATTTCTCACTCAAACAATAAGGGCTTTATCTGCTGAAGACTTGAGTGGGTTTTCCTGTTATTTTCTCCCGACTCCGATGACCGATTGAGCCTAAATTTTCACAGGTTTGTTATTTTATATATAAGATGTGATACACGAAGTGTGGGACTTGGACAATACTGTTTACCGAAAGTGTGTAATGGCTTTAATCCAACTGTTTTTTAATTTTTTTTTTATAAGTAGCAAATATAACTGCTGTTATATTCTTATGGTTTTCAATCGGTGTATTGGTAAAACCAAAATTAGTAATCTTTATCTTCGATGCAAATTTAACATCTATTATATCGTTGCGGTACCCGCTGCCAACACATAGGAGTCGAATTGCCTCTAGCTACCGGACAATCTCGGTAGTCTAGTTGGTAAGACAATGCTCTAGAATTGCAAGGGTCGTAGGTTCGAATCCCAGCCGAGTACGATGCCTGTGATATTTTGATACATGAATCAGGAAAGTACTGAGTATACAGTGCTAACACACATCAGTGTATGGGTAAAACCAAAAATAATATTCCTATACTTTTTTTTTATACATAGGGCCTCCATTGGATAGCAAAGGGCGTGAATTCATCTTTGCAATCCCCGGGAGCTCAAATTCAATACCGGTCATCGAAGTGACGAGCGAATCACATGGAGTGACCGAGATCAGCGTGGACCAGCCAGCTTTCGAACGCTCCTACCAACAGACAATCAGCTACGGTGAGGTGGCATCCTTTAGGCTGACATCCGAGGCAGTAGCGAGGGGAGCTGGGTTCTTTGACGGGGCGGTTGTAGTCTACGCCAGTAAAGATGTCAGCGTCACCTGCGTTGTTGACACCGTCGCAGGTACCTACGCCGATGGATTTCTGGCTATTCCGGTGGACGCTCTCGACAAAGAATATTACGTTGTGACGTATGATACAGGAGAAACTTTGAATGAGTTCGGACATCATCAAGAACACCTGTCCAAGTTCATTATTACAGCAACACAAGATAACACGCGTGTGTCTGTGGAGCTCCGAACAGCCGCTACCTTTAATACACTCTACCAGGCTGGAGAGACAATTGAGTTTGAACTCCGCTGGAAGGAGTCGGCCCAGATAGAGAGTTCCAGTGATCTCACTGGGTCAAAGGTGACAGCGTCGCGAGCGGTGGCATTGGTAGCCGGCAATGACTGCTCTGATACCCTGCTAGTTTTCCGTTACTGCTCTTATTTGGTGGAGCAGTTGCCCCCCGTTTCAACCTGGGGGCGCTCTTTCGTTCTTGCCAACATGGACGGTCGCCCTGGCCTTGTTAACACTGTCGATGTCTGGAGAATCCTTGCGCCTTTCCCCAACACAACTCTGACATTCACAGACAATCACGTCACACGTGTCACTGTCTATGACCCAATCTGGTACGACTACAAATTGAAAACGAGCAAGATTGTCATGTTAACGGCAGACAGGGCAGTCATGGTAGTCCAATATATTGCAGGTGGAAAGTCGAGTGCCAGTGTTCTCACTGTGCCGACAGAGCAGTTCACAGACAGCGCAACTGCTGCCACCACCACAACAGCAGGCAGTGAAGTCAAAGAATACATCCTGGTATATCGCTGTGCTGAGGAATCCTCTCTCCTGGTCAATGAGGAACCGCTGAGAAATCTTAAAGATTCTGAACGTCTTCGGGAAGAAACCTACTGTGCGGTAACCCTTGGGAATGAGTTCCAGCAAGATGTATGGATAGTCAACACAACAGACCCAGGGAACCACCTTTCCTTGCAGATTCAGCATTTTAAGACCAGTAAAATTCTCAGCGCTTTTCCAGCGGGAATGATGCTCAACCGGCAAAGCTCCATGACCTCCAGAGACGAAGACAAAGCTGGGCAATCCTCCCTTGAAGCATCAACACCAGCTTCATCCTCAGGTGCACATCAAACCTCACAGCAACACAAACATGGTAAATGCACTTAAAAAACTTTTCCATGCAGTGTTGCCGCTAGACCAAGTTTGGTGGTGGGCTCTTTAGATCCAATTAAAGGCAGTGGATACTATTGGTAATTACTCAAAATAATTATTAGCATAAAACCTTACTTGGTGACGAGTAATGGGGAGAGGTTGATAGTACTTTGTGAGAAACAGCTCCCTCTGAAGCGACGTAGTTTTCAAGAAAGAAGCAATTTTCCACGAATTTGATTTTGAGACCTCAGATTTAGAATTTGAGGTCTCGAAAAAGCACATAACTTTGTGTGACAAGGTTTTTTTTCTTCTTTCTTTGATCATTATCTTGCAACTTCGAGGACCGATTGAGCTCAAATTTTCACAGGTTTGTTATTTTATGCATATTTTGAGATACAACAAGTGGGAAGACTGGTCTTTGACAATTTAAGTCCACCTATATGTTTAGATATGGGGCCATCGTTACAGAGAAGTGCAATCTTGAAGAAATGTGTGCTGTTGCTCAGAGTGCCGGGCGAAACTTGTTAGTTCTGGGCAGGCTCACCCGGCACCGCCCATTGTGGCTAAAACACTGTTTCTATGCATTTAGTTTGTATAGAGTTGCTGAAAGAAATGAATGGAAACATAACAAAACCACTCCACCATTGGGAAACTACTCTCACAGACGACATTCAAAAGTGCATCATCAATTACTCATCTGATGATGACTAGAGCACAAGCTAGTTGAAACAAAAAGACCAATTAAGAACTCACTCCACGGAAGTGAAGTTTATAACGAGAAGTCCCCTCGATCCACTAAAGCAAAAGTAGCAGTCCCAGCATATTTCTACCTATCGCCCTGAAAAGCATTACAGTTCTTTTGAGATTCTCCCGAATTCTGAAAAATTACTCTGCGGTAGAAGAATATAAAGCTAGACAATTTCTCAAAAGAACAATATCTACCAGCAAGTAGACACACACATGGTGTTACCGCAAACCAAATATATACTGATATCCCACCATTCAATGCCTCAAATCCCATATCAATGACAAACATTTCTTGTTCTTCTCTCTCAAATCTTCAGAGCCTACTTCCGGAGATATTTTCAGATCGACTGTTGCTCCTGACACACGTTCAGGTGTTCAAATGCTAACTGCCTTTGAAATCTGCTTACTAGGAGTGTGTGGCACCCTGGTCGTTGTTTTAATCCCTTTTTTGATGTGCCATGTAAAAGCCTGTAATCGGTAGGTGTTCAATTGCTTCAAAATATTCATTTCATAGTCTGTTGTTTTTTTCCTTAAAAGCAAAGTACTGTATCATGTACATGTTCTTTGGTTTTCGAAATTTATCGATTGTTTGAATCCGTAACATTTAATGTGATAAGACTGACATCTGAAAATTTCATTTCAAAAGGTGGTTGTGTTACACCTCACATATATAATGATTTATTTGGAATAGCGTCCCACTTCAACTCAGAAACGCAGATACTTGTTCCAATTTCAAAAATCACCTCAAAACATATCTAATATTCAGTGAAGTCATTAATTGACTTTCTTTCAAATCAAAATAGAAAAATTCATTAAGAGCTGTGCTTTAAAGTGTCAAATTTTGAAACGTGTCAAATCTTGAAAGGCAGAGCAGTTTTTCTCTGCTAAGGGGCACTTTCTATTGAGAATATGTAAGTTTGTATTGCAACTTTGAAGAGGTCACCAGCAGCAAAAGCACAGGGCAAAACAGCAACTGCTGTGGGCGCCATGGGTTAATACAACGATCCATTAGGCTCCGCCCACGGCGCACGTGTGAGCAAGAACACGTGAGCCTCTCCAATGCCATTCTGCACAACTCTGCCGCGCGCACCAAGCATACACGTACACATGTCGGACCTTATAGTGTCAGACTTTTGGTTGTGCAATGGGTTGTGATTGGTCAATATGCAATGGGGCGGAGCTTAATGGAACGGTCTATTCGAGGACTAATAGCTTGTTTTGTTTACAATCTTGTTTTGTTTCGATGTGTTTTATCATGCAGCCGTAAACGGCAAAGGCGTAACTTCAGGGTTCAAGAGAGAGCAGTTAGATTCTCAGTCTCTCCTCGGTTGGTGCGTGAACCCAAGACACCAAAACTCAGAGGGGGACGTGGAGGAGGTGAACCCTGGACACCAAGCCTCAGTGGGGGATGTGGAGGCGGTGAACCCTGGACACCAAACCTCAGAGGGGGACGTGGAGGAGGTGAACCCATGACACCAAGCCACATAGTGGGACGTGGAGGTGAACAGGAGACACCACACCCCAGTGGGGTACGACATGGAGGTGAACCCGTTACACCAAATGAGGGATGTGTAGGAGGTACTCCATCAGAGCTCCTCATCTACGAGTCAATTGGAAATGACACCCCCATTGAGCATTCATACTGCACATCTGCAAGAGGCAAGATGCTTGAGGACCAGGGTGGTCATCAGACTGAAAACTCTAACAGATACAGTACGCTTAGCCTGGGCGATGAGGTGCAGCATATCTACTATAAAGCAGGAAAGTGAAATCCAATAACAACCAAGGCTAGGGAGTAGATCCCTAGGGGGAAGGTATCCCCCTACTTGGATGGATTTCACAAAGGGTTAAGACAAGTCCTATCTTGAGTTCAGCCGAGTTAGGACTAGCCTTTAGTTTTTAAAAACTCCTAGACATTGCCAGTGTTCTCACTGTGCCGACAGAGCAGTTCACAGACAGCGCATTTGCTGCCACCACCACAACTGACAACAGCAGGCAGTGAAGTCAAAGAATACACCCTGGTATAACGCTGTGCTGAGGAATCCTCTCTCCTGGTCAATGAGAAACCGCTGAGTAATCTTAAAGATTCTGAACGTCTTCGGGAAGAAACCTACAATGCGGTAACCCTCAGCAATGAGTTCCAGCAAGATGTATGGATAGTCAACACAACAGACCCAGGGAACCACCTTTCCTTGCAGATTCAGCACTTTAAGACGAGTAAAATTCTCAGCGCTTTTCCAGCGGGGTTAAGACTAGTCCTATCTTGAGTTCAGCCAAGTTAGAACCAGCCTTTAGTTTTTAAAAACTCCTTAACAGTCCCAGGAATAGTCCCAAGTTAGGACTATCTTTGTGAAATCGTCCTCTGGGCTAGATTTATTAAATTGAATTGAATAGAATATGATATTAACAAACTATGAATCGCTTTGTTCAAGGGCCCCGAGTACCTTATTTGTAGATACAAGCGCTAAATATGAGACTCTGGTATTATTTTTATTCTTGATATGATTATACTCTGTAATGATTTAAATATGAGGAACAATGTAATAAAATACCTTGAAATTTTGGGTCTGTGATTGCGAAGGATATTTCTCGAGGGGGGGGGGGGGCACAATTTGTTTTCTAGGAAGCAATTCTGGCCAATTAAAAGGGCTGATTCAAATTGTTGTTTCCATTTGCATTTCTCCTAAACAATATAATTTTCAATGCAATTTTTTTGTACTCAGTGCAAGTAAGTGGTAAAAAACAAAAATTTGTCTGCAGTAAATGGACAAAGTATTAGTTATGTTATTAAAATAATTGCATTCAAGCCATCGGCTCTTTCAGTAAACAGTATTGTTCAAGTCCCACACTTCGTGTATCACAACATAAAATAACAAACCTGTAAAAAATTTTGGCTCAATCGGTCATCGGAGTCGGGAGAACATAATGGGAAAACCCACCCTTGGTTTCCGCACATTTCGCCATGTCATGACATGTGTTTAAAATAAATCCGCAATTCCCGCTATCGAGAATTGATATTGTTTTAATGTTTTCTCGAAAAGTAAAGCATTTCATGGAATAATATTTCAAGAGAAGTCTTTCACCATAACCTTCTGTAAACCCTGTAATTTATTAGTAAATCTGTGATTTTTTTTTTTTTTTCTTTGCCGAAAGTGTATAATGGCTTTAAAGAAATGCTACATTTTGCTTCGGTTATTTGCAATCTGAAAGTCCAGATTTCAAATGGGAGGGTGGACAGGGGTTGGGGGTACAAAGCCTATGCAGCCACTACACTGTTCATGTACAGGTCTATTCATACCAGAAAGATACATACAAGACTCAGATAGTATACACCTGAACTGCTATGTACAATATAAATAATTTATGCGTATCCTAAAGCCAATAATGTATGATACCTTTAAGAATTGATGCCATTCTAGAAACAAGAGAGAATTGAGTGTGAGAGGTTTTTTGTTCACTTACCTGACCGTTGTCAAGGGCAACCGTCAACTGTCTGTGGTCACCGTTGAAGGCTGTTACCAGGCAACCAATAAAAGGAAACAAAATAAATGACATCAGTGCTCAGATCTAGGCAGTGTACGAGCAGAGTCTAGCCTAATAAAATATGCTACAATGTAGTTAACAAGAAGTGTTAGCAGAACTGTTTATAAATGCAGAATTTGTATAAAATTACAAGGAAATTTGAATTGTATAATTGTGTGGCTTTATTGGACATAACCAAATATTTAAATAAAGATATGCAAACAAATGAATATGTGCTAATTTAAATTGTAGCAATCAAATAAGATTTGGTGTTCTTTAAATACCTTGCCCAACCAAATCCTTTTATAAATTGTCTTGGCACAAATAACAATTACTTATCACTGGGTCAGGCATTGGAATCTTATCTAAACCCCAAACTGTTGGTGTGAAATGTTTTCATAGGTCAGTTTTATTGTGTATTAATTATCAACATGTATTTCCTTTTAATCAAATCAAATACAAAGTCATTTCCTTCTTAAAGGCAGTGGACACTAGTGGTAATTACTCAAAATAATTATTAGCATAAAACCTTTCTTGGTGATGAGTAATAGGGAGAGGTTGATGGTATAAAACATTGTGAAAAATGGCACCCTCTGAAGTGGCATAGTTTTCGAGAAATCAGTAATTTTCCACGAATTTGATTTCGAGACCTCAGATTTAGAACTTGAGGTCTCGAAATCAACCACACACCTTCATGTGACAAGAATGTTTTTTCTTTCGTTCATATCTCGCAAGTTCCATTTCAGATTGAACTCAAATTTTCACAGGTTTGTTATTTTATGCATATGTTGAGATACACCAACTGTGAAGGCTAGCCTTTGACAATTACCAATAGTGTCCACAGCCTTTAAAGGGCTATGAACTTTTTTCTAACACAAAACACAATGTCCACAGATTTACATTTAACTCACACCGTTTGAAGATAATGATAGTAGAAAGCTTCCCTTAAAATATTAATTACTGAGGTGCTGTAGTTTTCGAGACATGAGTAAAGTGATGTCACAAAAATATTTTTGGTCTCAGTTATATATAGCATGTAAAAACATGCTAACCAGTTATGGTATGTTAGGGTAAGTAGTTATGGTATGTTATGGTATAATACCCTAACTGGTTAATACATTCTAACATGCTAAAATAGTTTTCATCTACTGAGAAGAAAATTATGTTGTGATTGTTTTACTCATTTCTCAAAACTACAGCACCTCAGCAAGTAATATTTGAAGGGAAGCTTTCTACTATCATTATCTTCAAACCATGTAAGTTTAATGTAAATCTGTGGACATTTTGAAAAAGTACCAAAAAAATTCTTTAACGTGAACTCAGAATGGCTGATCCCACAAGCCCCTTTAAATTAGCCATCAACTTCATCTTCAGACCTCATCCCATATAAATATTTAAGAAAGGAGATGATAAATACACTCTCTGAGGCTTTGAACTTTGCCTAATGGAAAATTAAATTAAATTATGCAGGAAGATCTTAGTTTACTAATATTCGCCGAGACTGCATATCATTTGCAATCACGCAGTATGGAGTTTACTGACCATGGAAATTCAGCATCACAACAAATTTGATTATTATTTGTTCAATCAACACTCTGTTGTTTTCCTCAGTGTTATTGATCTTTCGAACAGCGAAAACTGATATTTTTGCATATTTGTTATAGATATTTTACAAGCAATTATAGCATGACACTGAAAATTTAATTACAGCTTTTTACTTCTGACCGCTCGAATGTTAAAATGTAGCTTGGTGTTAAAATTTTGAAATTGGCTAAGAAAAAAAAAACTATTACCCGTATTAATACTTATCTCCCAAAAATGGGGTAAGGGGGGGGGGGTGGGAGGTTACAGAACAATTTTAGTTAATATATGGAAGATGGTTGGTTAAATCGAAAACAATATACCAAACAAATATTTAAATGCAAAAATCTCAGTTTTCCCTATTCAAGTGATCATTCAATAATACTGACAAAAATTAGTGTAGATTTATTAATTCCTGCCAAACCCTGATATACACTTGACTTTAGCACGGAATTGCCTGCTTCCCCTCAAGCGCTGATTCTTTGCTTGTGGTAAGCGGAGCTGCAGAGATATGAAATTTGACTTGGATAAAGATTGGTATGGCTGGACCATGCTGATGAGCAAATTGTTAAAGGAACACGTTGCCTTGGATCAGCCTAGCTGGTCGTTGAAAATCGTTCTGTAACCGTTTGTTGTAAAATGCATATGGTTAGAAAGATATTGTAAAAGTAGAATACAATGGTCTACACAAATATGCCTCGAAATTGCGTGGTTTTCTTTTTACCCTGTCGACTAACACGGTCGGCCATTTATGGGAGTCAAAATTTTGACTCCCATAAATGGCCAACCGTGATAGTTTGCGACGTAAAAGGAAAACCGTGCAGTTTCGAGTGTGGATCATTATATTCTACTTTTAAAACATCTTTCTAACCGTATGCATTTCATGACAAACGGTTTCAAACGCTTTTAATAGACCAACTCGTCCGATCCAAGGCAACGTGTTCCTTTAATTTGGGCCTTCATTCCTCAGTCCTTCATGAAGAGGTTTTAAGGTCATGTCCTAATACTTTAATTTATGTATTATAGCCTATATGACTACAAATATGAACATAGGTTTTGAATGACAATTTAAAAATATTTCATTATTTTTCTGGGAAAAATGACATGTTTCAGTTTGCCCTTCTCACTAGGCAGACTTACATTGAGCCTTCTAAATTCATTCAAGTCTGCCGCTATCATCCTCATTTTGCAAAAATTTTTGGGTAAATCTTTTAGTTGGATAACTTTCCGTATGGTGCCACCACTTTTTCACTCATTTTTACAAAAGGGGATATCTCATTTGGGTAAATTAGATACTATATTATTTCATATCGAATGAAAAAGTGGTGGCGCCATACGGAAACTTTTCCTCAGAAATTTTGCCTACAACAGAGACACAGTACATGTATCTAATGCTCTGTACTGAAAATGTTAACATTTGTATTATCACACTCACACATAGTACAATATACAAAAGCCATTAAAAAAGAGACAGAGCCCCAATTTATGTATGCATATAGCTATAAACTGTTCCCTAAATAAAACTTAATTCTTATCTTAATCAATAGCCACATGAAAATATTCACATTATATTATGTATCATAATCAAAAGGCACAAAAAAACCGACAATTAAAACCACAAACCGTTATTTGCCGTTTCTCTTAAACGTCCATAAAACCACATGGAATGTTTATTTAAAACAAGCAGATTGAAATGAACCTTGCACTCCTCTTAAAAAAATGTGCAATAAATTTAGAGATAAATTTGTACAACAGCGAGTTAAAAAAAAAAACTCGGTTGAAATTGAAGCATTATTTTACAAATGTTTTTATAGCCTAATGCCTTCTCAGTGTGGAAAGGCAGTCAGACAAGCACTCAGAATCAACCTTGAGATTTACTTTATCAACTGTCTACCCGTATGATAGAAAATTCCTTCACTGGGGAAAATAATAACCAAACACAAATTGTCATTTTGTACTCACCGGCTTCGTGTATGTTCATCGTGTTCACCATGATGTCGTTATTGCATTGGGTATGCTCCCGCTGTGTGGTTGATTAAAAACCGCTATTGCACACGAAGACAAGTTAATGGAGAGCTGTCAAATTCCAAATTCGCCTTTAATTGTTCTGCTGAGCTATGAAGACAACAGCTCACACTGCACTCAGGTGTCACACTATGTAGCCACACAATAGCTTTTTGTCTTACTTGAGCATGCAAACAATACTGTGACCGCGCAAAGGGCAACGGTCGGCATTTTAAAACACATTACATGTGTCAAGTCAACATGGCGGTCGGTACAACGGCTGTTTTATGATTTGATGAATTAAATTCACACAGCCTAATTTCAAATAGTCGTTCAGAGTTGGTGTAGTGAAATACAATTCAGAGTGCAATAATGCGCTAATTAAGCTGTTGACAATCAAAATGTGATAGAAATTTATAAGTTGGACCGAACAATATTCACATGGTAGTTGTAAGGCACCCTTTGAAATGTTTTCATTTGATTAACTAAATGGATACGGATTGGGGAGGGGGGGGAGGGTCACAGCTCTCGGGTCACTCAAAACATATTTTAGGCAAATTTCTCCCTGATGACGAAAACAGTATAATGTGACAAATATGTTTTGCTTGACAAGTTAACTTTAATTTCAATAAAGAAATACTTTAATTTTGACTTAAACACTAGAGTCAAAATGTTTTAACATTTAAAAGTTAGCAGGTTTTGCAACTTTTCTACAATTTTGATGACAAGATACGTATCTACACAACATAACGTGATTACTGGAGATAAAGAATACTGGGGTCGATTTCACAAAGAGTTAGGACTAGTCCTAACTTAGGACTAGTACTAAGAAATATCAAAAACATACAGCTAGTCCTAAGTTAGGACTACTATACTAACTCATCCTAACTCAAGATAAGACTAGTCCTAACTCTTTGTGAAACCCACCCCTGGTTTCTTTACACAGGTACATTATATGTTTGTCATATACCATAGTATATAATAGGCAATTACGAATGTCCCCTATAATTAAAAAAAGAATGGCACCAGACTATTATTCCCTGCTAGCCTCAGTTTGGCTAATGTAGGAGGACCACAAAAAGACACCAGCTACTATATTATGTGATAAGCTCTGTATTTTGAGAGTGTTACGATCTTACAGTTACGTTTGTGGGATTTGAACCCACAAATTAACCCCCAAACAAATAATAACAATCGCCATCGAACCTAAATACTTAGTTTTGCCACTGATTTTGTTAAACATCGCGCAGCGCAATAATGGGATGGTAAATTTTAGAATCCAACCACAGAGGGAAGGGGTATTGACAATCAGTTCAAAATACCCAGTATCTCTTCTACCATCTACGAACAATCTTTCCACACCCCCCCCCCCAAGAACACTAATCTTCAACAGTCTCTCATAGATTCCAAATCATACCAAATCTTCAAAAGCAATTACATTCACAATTTACAACACAAAAGCGAATTTAGACGACTCTCTCATGACCTCCTGTCAAGTTCCTCAGCGGAAGGATAACTACCAAGTGCCAACACTCAGGCAACAACAAGAAATGTCCAGTTTTAGATGTAGGAGGAAAACCCCTAATTGGGGGAAAACCTAATCCGACTGTAAACCCAATCAATAGGAAAGGTTCTGGATTGAAAACGGAATCGAACATCGGTTTATCGAGACAAAAGGCAGAAAAAAGAAACCACTATGCCAATCTGGTGCCCTTATTGCAAGTAAAGCACTTTTTATAACACAAAATTCTATTGATTTATTCAAAAAAGTTAATAAAATTAAGTAATACCTTTTTAAAAAAACAGTCAAACTATTTGACTTAAAAAATACCAATTTACACCAATTAAGTTGTGATTGGTTGAATGAATAGCCTTAACACTAAAAGATATATAAATATATGTATATATATGACATTTTGTTATATTAAAGTTTAAAAGAGCAGTTAAAAAACTGATGACCGAAAATCTGTCTTAAAAAAAACCCCAAAAACTTTAGTGTTTCTTGAATAAACAGCTGCAAAACACTATACAAAAATGTCAATAGTTTTTTTTTATACTTTTATATAAGGATTGAGCATAAATCAAATAATTTTAAGTTTGCTATTTTGCTTTATTAAGGAGCCACCTTGAAAGGGTTTTACAAATAGGTTCTCAGGAGCAGACATATTTAAAGAAGAGTTATCATCTTTGTATGCAATCAGCATCAATATGTGAAAACAAAACCATGGTTTTGTTATAATGTATGCATGCATACTCCCTCTCATCAGGCTTCAAGTAAAATATACACAAAAGACAAATTGAACAAAGCTACATCTTGTTCCCACAAAACAATTATATTGCAATATTATAAAAATACAAATATACTTATAAAAAATATATGTACATAGTCAACAACAGCATAACTAGCTCCTGCAGAAAAAAACTGATCACAAAAAAAAGGTGTGACAGAGTTCTGCATTGCAATTAAAACTTAAGAGATAGCATGTACAGTGGACAGCAGGCCCGAGGCTAGCAATTTTAACATTCGACCAGTAAAATCATTGACAGACGAGTCAAGTATTTTTCAACTAATGAAACAGCATTAAAATTTTGACTTGGATAAATTTCAGTCAGTTCTGTAGGAGTATCAACAAAGGTTCTTTACCCATAAGATGAATGAGATAAATTGTACTCAAGTGTGTGTTCAAAGAAAGATGGCTCTGATGTAAAACTGTCATTTTGATTCTGGCCTTGACTTTTGAGCTACGAGCCTTGCAGTCCTTCAAGATCTTAACCATTCATTTATTCTTTGTAATTATCACAGTATGCCCACACACGGCTTATAATCTTAAATTTTGATTACAAATCTCATTTTCTTCTCACCAACAAGATGGACAAAATATTGCAGAACATCAATTTGCTTCCTTTTAGGGAAAATAACTTTGGTAAAATGTCATTTCAGGACATGACCTTTATGTTGACCCTTTTTACTGTCTGATTTGCACGCCCTTAAAGGTACTGCATACCTTTGGTAAATTGTCAAAGACCAGTATTCTCACTTGGTGTTACTGTGTCCCGACATTTTCATGCACCATTTAAGAGCTTGGAAGTGGCGCAACACATTTTACACTTTTTATCATTCATCATTGGATGTGATTACCGGGCAATATTTTCGAAGGACACAAGAGTTCTCATGAAAGACGGTGCCTGCTGGACACTGGCATTGGGGCACACAGGCCGTTGTCAGGCACTCTGCAGTATCCACTATTGGGTTTAGACACGTCGCCAGGCAGGCTGGCCCACAATTGTCATAGATCATGCCTTGGGGACAGCGGATATCTGTACAGTGAAAGGGAAAATATCGAAAAGCAAAAATATGAATCTAATATTACAAATAAATATGATTCTTCCATCCATAAAGCTTTAACATCTCATGTTTAGCAATAGACCTGGAGTTTTATCTTTGACAGGGATGGGCTACTTTTATGTTTTCTATAGCAAAGGTTGATTCACAAGAGCTAGTTGGAGATCAGGTGCACCTAATTTTCTATGCGTTTGTTTTTCATGATGGAATGATAGAATAGTCACAATAATTTATAGAATGTGGGTTCGACTCCTTGCCCCGCCATGTCGCAAAACTTTTGTCCTCGAGCAAGGCACTTTAATCATAACTGCTTCTCTCCACCAAGGGGTAGAAATTGGTACAGGCGAGAGCTTGGTAGTAAGCTGCGATGGACTGGCATCCTGTCCAGTGGGAATACAAATATTCAGTCATTTAATGCCAAGGAAACTGGGTATTAGCACCGACCTGATGAGCCAAATTGGCTCGGGCAGACTTTTTACTGTTTGACCATTCATCATCATGGTTTAAAACTATGCTAGGCTGTAATGTGATTAGTGTTATTGCATCCTCCAAAGCCACATGGTAAAGGCACTGGACACTATTGGTAATTACTCAAAATAATTGTTAGCATAAAACCTTACTTGGTAACAAGCATGAGAGAGCTGCAGTTGATAGTATAAATACATTGTAAGTCACGGCTCCCTCCGGTGTAACATAGTTTTTTGAGAAAGAGGTAATTTCTCACTCAAATAATAAAAGACTTCAGCTGAAGCCTTTTATTTAGTATCTGAATGCACACAAGGTAAATCAACAAGGGTGTTTTTCTTTCAAATGCAAATTCGATGACCAATTTAGCCAAAACTTTCACAGGTTTGTATATTTTATGCATAAAGTTGGGATACACCTAGTGAGAATACTAATCTTTGAAAATTACCAAACGTGTCCAGTGCTTTAAAGGCAGTGGGCACTATTGGTAATTACTCAAAATAATTGTTAGCATAAAACCTTTATTGGTTACGAGTAATGGGGAGAGGTTGATTATGAGAAACGGCTCCCTCGGAAATGACATACTTTTCGAGAAAGAAGTAATTTTCCACGAATTCGATTTCGAGACTTCAGAAGGTTATGTGGTCTCAAAATCAAGCACAAAACTTTGTGTGACAAGCATGTTTTTCTTTCATTATTATCTCACAACTTCGACGACCAATTGAGCTCAAATTTTAACAGGTTTGTTATTTTATGCATTTGTTGGGGTACACAAAGTGAGAAGACTGGTCTTTGAAAATGTTACCAAAAGTTTGCGGTGCCTTTAAACCATTCAATACCATATTGCTAAGAAAGCAAAAGGGTTTCACAACAAACAATTAGTACTTACTACAAGCACTGTCTTCAGACCATTTAATAGCCACTTTGTTTCGTTGGCACTCTAGGATGTACGCTGATATGGCTTCACAGTAGCATGGCTCATTGCTGTGACAGCTACATGCGTCCTGCATACACCATTCAAAATATCGGTTGGGATCCACCACAGAGTGACACATCTAAAGATACAAGTTTAAAAAGTATTGTCAGAAATATCTTATTAACTTCTGGACGATAAGCCAGAATAAATATTTGCTTTTCTTTCTTTTTTTCGGAGAAGAAATGGAGGTTCTGAGATAGAAGAGCCACCTCAACTTTTCCGAGATAACTTTACTATACTAGGCCTACTTCAAACTGAAATATACTTTTCTTCTATAAACAAGAAAATAAGTAGGCCTACAAGTAATTAAAATATATTGTTGTACTTCCTATTTTGTATGTTTATGTTATTTTGTGCATGGAGATACTACAATTAATAAATGTCTGTCAACACTTGGATACATTACAATAAACCAAATTTGTTTCATTTCAATTACTTTTATAACCTAAGCTGTCTATTTTCAAACTTGTGGCCTATGGCAATAAAATAACAATATAATATTCAAAATAAGCAGCTAATAGGTTTACATTTCTAAGAATACAAATGATCAACAATGGTTTTGACAAATGTAAGTCCTGAAAATGTAGGGAATATCAAAATGTGTGAAACAGGAAAGTTGCCATAAGGACAAACCGTCAGAATTAAAACACGAACACAATGTTGGAATTACATTGTTTGAGAGACTCTGTGGATATTAATAGTCAAATTCAAATTTGAAAGAAAAGCATCATCAGATATAAGCAATTATTCATTCAGATGAAAAACACATGGGGAATATGGCAGGAAGGTATACAGATAGGGAACACTCAATTATTCACAATATAAAAAAAGTAATAAACAATGAGTTTGCCACATCTGGGGAAAAGTAGATCTCCAGATTGGCAAAATATACAAACACATTGTACAAATTGATCATTTTCAATACATGTAAGCAATGAAATTAATAGATAATAAAAGAATATTAAACAATGAGTTTGCCAGATCTGGGAAAAAAATAATTTTCAGATTGGCATAAAAAACACACTGTACAATTGATCACTTTCAATATATGTAAGCAATGACATTGACATAAAATAATAAATACAGTGCTTGCCAGATCAGGACAAAATTATGTCGAGATTGGCATGAGAAAAAAACACAAACACAGTGTCCAAGTTGATCATTTTCAATACACAAAGCAATGAAATTAACAGACAAATATATGAAATGCAAATTCCTGTTGACCAAACACATGAAAAACAACAAATGCAAATTAATTGTGAACAAATATCAACAATATACAAATTTGTCAGCCTAATTCAGTTGTGACAAAGTAATCTAACATTTTTATCACAGTTCAATCAAGAAAACACTCAAAACGTTAAAATGATGTTTACAATTTAAATATATTGATTATATAATGCATGTTTCATATAGGGGAATCTTACCCCATAGGGAAATTAACACAGGCTAGAGCAGGACGATTCAAAAGAGGGCACTATTCTTAGAAGAATTATTCTAATAATAGCGCCCTCTAACTTAAGTTTGTACACAGTTTGCCAAAATGAGGGACAGAATCTCCTGACACACTAGTATTGTTTTTTAATTGACAGTTCAAACAAGAAATTTGAATTGAATGTATTGAATCTGTAGGCTAATGTTTTCTGCCTACAGAGTGACCAGGGTGCTTGTGCAATTCCTGTACTGGCACTGCAGGCCAAAGGCATTTATGCTTGCTGACTGCTTCACACGGCGGTGTTTTTGTGGCTGTAACCAATAACTGATTCGGTCTTTTGCCAGTGATTAATAACCAATGGCCAATTTTAACCGAAACAGCTATTGGTAACGACCGCGAAAACACACCTCTGGACGCAGTTTCGCACCTCAGATTGGATACGCGGCAGGGCAAAAACACAAAATCAAATTAATATCTACCTGGAAAGATCTCTGGCGGAGCAAACTGCATTTCTTCCTGATGTCCTTCAGAACGAAGAAACTCTTCCCGGCACAGACCGGAATGTTGTTGATCGAGATGGAGCCGAACTTCTGCCGAGTCTTGCCACGGATCTTGGCCACGGAGCAGTGTTTGTAGCCGTCTACCTTCCAGCTGTGAGCAAACTCCATGGCCGACCGACTCGGGAGAAACTGTCTCGTCGTACGGTCATCTTTGCGGTTGCCGTTCATGTTACCGCAGAGGCCACAAAGTGCCCCCGCGAATGTTTTCGGTGCGGACACTTCAATGTCATTCTTTTTAGACCAGCGGATGATGACGCCACGGTTGGTGGTGATGGTGATGCCGTCTTCATCTAAGGATGTGTTTGTTCGGGTGATCAGAACGTTCATTGGAGCGGCGTGAGTGTACGGCAGCTCAACAGGAACACCAGTAACCTGGGGGGTCAATGTTAAACACAGATGTAACATGAGCGTTAAAGGCACTGGACATGTTTGTTTGCTGTCAAAGACCAGTATTCTCACTTGGTTTGTCCCAACATACACGTAAAATAACAAATCTGCAAACATTTGGACTCAATTGATCATCGAAGTTGCAAGAGAATAAAAAAAAAACCCACCCTTGTTGAACAAAACTTGTTGTGCTTTCAGATGCCTAAAAAGGGCTTCAGGCCTGGTCTTTTTTAAAGTATTAAAATATTTCAGTGAGAAATTACCTATTCCTTTTTTAAAGTATTAAAATATTTCAGTGAGAAATTACCTATTCCTAAAGAACTACATGTACACTACTTCAAAAGGAGTTTCTCACAATGTTTTATACTTTCAAAAACTCTTCATTGCTTTATTTACCTTAACCATCCCGTCGTAGTTAACTTCCACCTCGACACAGTCAAGCCGTAAGAACACGGCACGCCGATAGAACTTCTTCTTGTTGGCCTCATATTGAACCTCAATGCTGAACTGGCTGCCGACGCAGTCTTGACTTAAGACGTAGCGGCAGTTTCCTGTGTTGTCAAATTTGTTGCCGTCGTAAGTTAGATACTTCCCACGGGTGGACACAGAGCACGTCTTGGATTCTGCAGAACGAAAATAAGTTGTTTCAATTTTCAAATTTGTGACTATTTTTTATTTGTAGCTTTGAATTTGTTTGGATAAACCTAGAAAGAAAATGAACACACAGAAACAGGAGGATAAAAATAGCAAACAAGAAAGAAAAACTGCACATAATTATCCAAGGGTAGCCCAGGGCCCAATTTCGTAGAGCTGCTTAGCATAACAATTTGCTAAGCATAAAATTTCTTCCTTGATAAAAACAGGATTACCAACCAAATTCCAATTGTTGCATATTGCTTGTTACTGGTACTCAGCTGTTGTTTGCTTATCCTGAAAATCACGTGGAAATTAATTGGTTGGTAATCCTGTTTTTATCAAGGAAGAAATTTCATGCTAAGCAAATTTTTATGCTACGCAGCTCTATGAAATTGGGCCCAGATGGTCAGGTTGCAGCGATAAGCTTTATTCTTCCTTACAGATTCTCCTGCTCATGCGTCCGCTGGTTGTTATGGTCAACAGGCATTTATAAAGCATGACGCCCCAAAGCTATGGAACAACTTCACTTGCCCGTATCAATACACCAAAGTACATGTTACTCTCTGATTTTGTTTAAAGACCGTTGGACACTACTGGTAATTGTCTTCTCACTTGGTGTATCTCAACATATGCATATAAGCAAACCTGTGAAAAAAAACACTTTAGTCACACGAACTTGTGTGCTTTCATAATGGTTGATTTTGAGACCTCAAATTCTTAATCTGAGGTCTCAAAATCAAATTTGTGGAAAATTACTTCTTTCTCGAAAACTGCATTACTTCAGAGGGAGCTGTTTCTCACAGTGTTTTATACTATCAACCTCTCCCCATTACTCGTTACCAAGTAAGGTTTTATGCTAATAATTATTTTGAGTAATTACCAATAGTGTCCACTGCCTTTAACAATCCAATTGAAAAGGATCATGTCTGTTAAGTTTTATGAATTCATTTATGGATTATTTTAGTCCGTTTTTAATTTATTTATAATAAAACTAGCATGTGAAAATCTCATTTCAAAAGGTGGTCACGTTTTTCAACCTCTCCCATTACTCGCTTCCAAGTAAAGTTTTATGCTAATAATTATTTTGAGTAATTACCAATAGTGTCTGCCTTCAAGAAAGTCTTGAAAACCCATTTTCTTTTCAACAATTTAACAGTTACCTGGTAAACACTCTGGACAGCAAGCCCCAGGGGCCTCAAACCTCTGCTCATTCTAAAAGTAACACACAAATACAATACAATTACAATGAAGAAAAATTATTTTGACAAGTGGTACTTTATAATGACAACTTCAATAGACATTAAATAATAGTAATAATATTTCATTCTCATAGCGCATTACATCAAAAAATAATCTCAATGCACCGTACATAATTATTACAGATACTGGTAATAAAATACAATGATAGTTTAAAATACATTAAAAGCACATTAAAACATTGGTACAACCAAAATTTATCCCTAAACAATGTTAAAATACAAAAAAAAAGCATTCATAAATCACATAAAAACAATATTACCTAAAGACTTGACGAAAACAAAATGTTTTTAGAGCAGACTGAGGACAAAAGAGAGGGTTTAGTAAAGGTTTGCAGTAACATAAATTAATGGGTAAGATTTGAAACTTTCATTGTACAGATAAAATCTAGTAAGGTTTCGTTATCATGAACATAAGTAGGATTTAAAATCTAGTAGGGCCTAAGGTTTGCAGTAACACAAAGTACACAAATAGGATTTGAAACTGCATGGTAGAGATACAATCTAGTAAGGTTTGCAGAAACACAAAGTACACAAATAGCATTTGAAACTGCATGGTAGAGATACAATCTAGTAAGGTTTGCAGAAACACAAAGTACACAAATAGGATTTGAAACTGCATGGTAGAGATACAATCTAGTAAGGTTTGCAGAAACACAAAGTACACAAATAGGATTTGAAACTGCATTGTGAAGATACAATCAAGTAAGGTTTGCGATAAAACAAAGTACACAAATAGGATTTGAAACTGCATGGTAGAGATACAATCTAGTAAGGTTTGCAGAAACACAAAGTACACAAATAGGATTTGAAACTGCATGGTGGAGACACAATCAAGTAAGGTTTGCGGTAACACAAAGTACATGAGCAGTATTGCAAACTTTGCATGGTTGTAAAAGAAACAACAGAACAACAAGAATTAGGAAACCTTAAGTTTCATTCATCATGCAATAAACGTATCATCTGAATCTGCATTACCTCTTTGCACTTCAATTCCGGACACTCCATGACTTCGCAGACGGCCATTCCCTGCTCACAGTGGCACATGGAGCATTCAAAATTCCACATGTCATCGGCCTTTACATGAAACAGCAGTAGAAACAAAAATTTAGTTGGAAAAAAACTTTATACAAAGACATCCTTCTTAGCAAAAGATCCGCTCTTATGGTATCGGGCCCAATTTTATAAAGCTGGAGGCAGAAAGTATTGCCTAACGATTTTCTGCTAAGCAGAAATGAGCAGGATACCAGTCACAAATTGAACATCTGACTTTGAATGGTAACCTCATTCCGGTGAGTATAATTTCGGTTTGCTAAGCAGCCCTATGACATTGGACCCAAGCATTAGAAAAGTCCAAGCTAAACACACAACTGTTTATAAAACACACACGTAGATCTTTGTCATTAGATTGGTTGAACAAAAGTCATCGTGTTTTGTTTATTTGTTAAACATTTTCCAAAGGATCTACAGGTAAGCTATACCGTGTGTCTCAAAAACAAAACTATACAATCTATGAAATGGCTGCCGAACAAAAAGTATATGATTCTGGGGGACAAGATTTAGGTGTATGGATAGCAAAAGGTCTCAACTTTCACATGACATCAACAAGTCCGAAAATACTTTGTGCCTGGGTGAGCACTGCTCACTTTTGTAAAGGGTATGAAAATTAGGCTGCATATGAATTAGCCCTCCCTTTTTGAGGGGCAAGTCCTTTGAAGCTTACAAAATTCAATCCAAGATGTCGGCTACTTCAGGTCAATGGGTAACCTGCCTGAAGAATAAGTAGCCAACATCTGTGACATTCCTTTTTTCAACAAACCTCGGTAGTCTAGTTGGTAAGACACTGCTTTAGAATTGCAAGGGTCGTGGGTTCGAATCCCACCAAAGTAACATGCCTGTGATATTTGTTCACAGGACTCGGGAAAGTACTGAGTATACAGTGCTAACACACATCGGTGTATGGGTAAAACCAAAATTAATATTCTTTATCCCTGAT
This sequence comes from Asterias amurensis, assembly GCF_032118995.1. NCBI lineage: Eukaryota > Metazoa > Echinodermata > Asteroidea > Forcipulatida > Asteriidae > Asterias > Asterias amurensis. Next base: position 12,549,580 of record NC_092651.1, read on the forward strand.
GCAAATTTAACATCTATTATATCGTTGCGGTACCCGCTGCCAAAACATAGGATTCAAACTGCCTCTAGCTACCGGGCAACCTCGGTAGTCTAGTTGGTAAGACACTGCTCTAGAATTGCAAGGGTCGTGGGTTCAAATCCCACTCGAGTAACATGCTCTGAAAAGAAACAGTTTGTAACATGGAAATTGCACAAGTAACATCACCCCATTCTGACTTCCTGTTCACTCATGCATACAAAAATGGTTTAATGAACCATAAAATTCACCCAGCAAACTCAAACTGACCGCAATATTGGTCATGAATTTATCATATCACCCTCAATTTTGTAAGTTAAATAATTGAAAGGCTAATTCCTGCTGACCTAATTTTTATACCCTTCACAAAAGTGAGCATTGTCACCCAGGCATGAATTATTCGGACTTCTTGGTGTCATATAAAAGTTAAGACCATAAGCTTTCCATACATATAAACTTTTTCCCCAAGAATCATATATATTTTATCATCGGCAGCCGTTTCAAATTGTGTATAGTTTTTTTTTGAGACACCTGGTATAAAGCCAACTTTGTGCGTTGTTACAGAATATACAAAGTCTGGCCTTTTGAAGTGCTTTAATCAATCTAAATTATTAATATTAAACTTACCAAATGAAATCTTCCTTCATGAGTGCAATATGAAACATCTGTACAGATAAATAAAAACAAGCAAAAAAACAAAGGGATTAAAAAACATTTTGATTACAATTTTCCGTTAAGTAAATAGATCATACATCATGTTAATTGTTTTGAAAAAGGTGGGCTATTTTTCCTATTTAACCATTTTATGTCCTCAAACTGCCCCAACCGACCTGCCTGTTATTCTTCAAACCGACCTAAACCGTCCTGCCTGTTAATCCTCAAACTGCCCTAAACTGCCATGCCTGTCCTCATATTTTGAGGAGTAACAGGCAGGTTGGTTTAGGGCGGTTTGAAAAGTAACAGGCAAAAAGATTAAGGGCGGTTTGATGGGTAACAGGCAGGACGATTTAGGACGGTTTAAGGGGAAACAGGCAGAACGGTTTAGGGCGGTTTGAGGAGTAACAGGCAGGACGGTAGAGGACAGTTTAAAGAGTAACAGGCAGGACGGTAGAGGGCGGTTTAAGGGGAAACAGGCAGAACGGTTTAGGGCGGTTTGAGGAGTAACAGGCAGGACGGTAGAGGACAGTTTAAAGAGTAACAGGCAGGACAGTTGAGGGCAGTTTGAGGAGAAACAGGCGGGACAATTTAGGACAGTGTAAAGAGTAACAGGCAGGACGATTTAGGGAGGTTTGAGGGGGAACAGAAAAGACGGTAAGGGCGGTTTGAGGAGACCAATTAAGAACTCACTACGCGGTAGTGAAGTTAATAACAAGAAGTCCCCTCAATCCACTAAAAGCTAGAGTAGTATTCCTGGCTGATTTTTCACCTTTCGCCCAAAGTAGTAGGACAGTTCTTTTCAGAACTGAGAAGTCTCCCGAATTCTGAAAATCTACCTCGCAATAGTAGAATATAAAGCAAGACAAGTTCTGAAAAGAACACAATCTACCTGGCAAGTACATATACACATGGTGTTACTGCAAACCAAATATATAACAGACATCTCTCCTTTCTATTTTGGACTTACCATTGCAAGAGTGACTGTCTGACTGTAATGCGTATCCATCAGAGCATTGGCAGTAGTAGGAACCTACCGTATTGGTACATTCATGTGCACAGCCTCCGTTATTACCATCACATTCATCGATGTCTGTTGACCAAAATAACAAAAACAGACAATCAGAAACAAAACAAAGATCAATAAAGCATTCAGTATAAAAAGCACAAAAATAACTCAAACAGCAATTGAAAATCCCTGTGAGCCTACACAGGCTTGAAAGTGTTTTAGATGAAAACAATAGACTTCAGGTAATTTATTTTGCGCTTCAACGATAAAAGGTTCTATTTACAGAGAAATGAGTGCACCATGTCACGTCATGGCAGCATCTATTTGTTTTTTATATTTAATACTTATATACCAAGTATCTGCAGGCCGCGACTAAGACCACGAAAAAGGTATGGAGACAGTTATGGGACTAAGACCAGGGCCCAATTTCATAGAGCTGCTAAACACAACAAAATTGCAAAGCACAACATTTCTTCCTTGATAAAAACAGGATTACCAACCAAATTTCCACATGATTTTCAGGATAAGCAAACAACAGCTGAATACCAGTAACAAGCAATATGCAACAAATAGAAATTTGGTTGGTAATCCTAATTTTACTAAGGAAGAAATTTCATGCTAAGCAAATTTTTGTGCTTAGCAGCTCTATGAAATTTGGCCCAGGTCTTGAGACCTAAACGATGATGCACATAGTGATATACATTGTTAACAGCGGGCCAATAAGAGTGGTGTTGGGAGTAGAAACCTGGATAAAGTTCATGCATTGCCTAAGCACGCTGGAAAATTGTGGCTTGATTACTTTTGTGATATTCTTGCAAGTTGAATAGATGTACATACACAACTCTTTGCTAGGTTAGGGTGAATTCTCCTTACTCATGTTCACTCATTTGTTGTGTCATTAAATTTTGTTTCAAGTTCTTACCATATTCGCAGGATCGACCCTTTAGTCCAGCAGGGCAGTTGCACTTTGGTTGATGTTCAACACTCTCGCAGATGCCCCCATTCAAACACACCATGGAGTGACAGGGATTGGACATAAACTCACAGCGCTCTCCTAAGGGTTGATAAAAAGAATTAAAAATTAGTTGATTACATAGTGCTTTGGACATCAGTTTAATGAGTCTAGTTGGTATAACACTGCTCTTGAGTTGCAACGTCGAGGGTTCGAATCCAACCCAAGCAGTATGCCTGTGATTTCTTTCACAGAACTCTGGAAAGTACCAAGTATACAGTGCTAACACACATTGGTGCATATGGTTAAAACCAAAATGAGTATCAGACTTAGTTCTTGTGGTTAAGTCATCATGATGGGGTTCACACTCCAGGCATGACATTTGTGTCCTTGAGCAAGACATTTAAAGGGGGCTTCGGGATATAAAAGTTTAAAATGAATTGAATAGGGTTAGGAAGACATTTTATAATAAGTAGAATATAATGATTTGCACAAAAGATCATTTGAAATTGTGTGATTTCCTGTTACTTCGTGAGCTAAGAAGGTCCGGAATTTAGTGTAGTCCAAAATTTGGCTCTATAAAATGTCAGACTGTATTAGTTTTGAAGTAAAAGGGAAAAACAGAAAGTGTTTAGAAGGTATGTTTAGTGTCACATGTCCCTATCATTTTGGACTGGGATTGTAGCCTAATGTTGGCACTCTTCCCATTTCAAATTGTTCCCCCATCTCCATTACCTGTATATCCAGTGGCACAAGAGCAATTCAGCGATGACCCGTTACTATGGCAACTGCCACCATTAAGACACATCCCTGAGGAGCAAGCAGTAGCCATCTGCTCACAGCCTGTCCCAGAGTAGCCCAAATTACAGTGACATTCAAAGGAGTCAACCAGATCTGTGCAGACTCCGTTGTAGTTACACGTCGTTGACAGACAGTTAGTTTTGGCTGCAATTATTGAGAGAAACAATGTTACACGATCGATAACATTGAAAATAATCATGGAAAACAGGGTTTTTGGAAGAAAAAACCCCAAAAGATACCAAATATGTGTCATGGATGTGCGCTATATAAATTGTCACTATTATTATTAATATTAAATATTTATTTCAGCATTAAAATAAACATTATTCACTCATGTTAAAAGAAAAAGGAAAACAAACAAACAGTAAAAAAAACCCAGTAAAACAACTAAGAGTAAAACAACTAAGAGTTCACAAGTTAATGACGAAGGAGAAAATTACAGTTATTTGCATGATATGTTGAAGTACTCTGTGCACCAATATGGATAAAATGTTTTGTACAAGGAAAGGAAAAGTATAACTTGCAAAGACTTGCAACAAAGTACAGTAAAACATCCAGTTTATAAAAGCTTGAAAATAACTCAAACTGCTATCAACTGCTATTTTTTGGCTGGTAACCTTACTCCAGTTAGCAAACAAAGTGTTGAGTTACTTTTGTTTGTGCCGTAGCATCTGGTACACAATTATAAGTTTTGTCAAAAGCATTGATTCAGATTATGCAAAATGTAACACTTTGACACTTATTAGGGAGACTTTTTGAAAGCTCTGCCACTAGAGGGCAACAGACCTACCAGGTAAGGGTGCACAGCTCCTATAGCAAACAATGGTAAATGCTAAAAATTCAAAACTACTCAAAAAATATTTAGAAGGCTCTCAGCCTCTTGAAAATTAAATCAGATACATTGTCATACAACTAAACTTCAGATTTCTTCTCCATTTTTGGTAGGTCAGCGTTTTGGATTTTTGCTAATTACCCTAGAAGAAACACTCCCAAAAACTCATGCACACCGCTTGTTATCCTTGGGGAACTCGTGTCCAGTTTGTCCTGTTCCAGAACAGTTTGGTTTATGCTGGCAATGTGTTATGAAAAACAAAATACAGTTTGGCTAAACCTAAAATACAAAATCAAAAACACGCAAAACACAAGGTATTTGCTGTCAGTGACCGTCACTCATGCTTCTCCTATTCCTAAGTTGTTGACATTACCTGGTGAAGAGCACCCTCTCTTGGTGATTGACAGATAGTCTAAAGTTTCCCATTATTATTTAAGATCTCACCTTGGCATAGACTGGAGGTTGGTGATATATAGATTCCACCATGGACGTTAGACGCTACTTGAGACCAAGTCAAGACGTTACCCGGCACAGTGCATGACGCATACACACGCTGAATCTCCGCTTGAGTCATGGCATAGTCCCAAATATTCAACTGTTGAAATCAAAATTGATTTAGTAATAAAAAAAATTGTAAATTGCCTAATCCTAAAGCCTCTCAGCACAAAGAGAATAATTGAATGTACAATATGAGAGGAAGATACTGTTACAAGTAAGCAGATTACAAATAAGCAGCTTCAAACAAATGAGTTTTTGAACAGAAACTTAGCTTAAAGCCATTGGACACTTTCGGTAAACAGTACTGTCCAAGGCCCACACTTGGTATATCACAATTTTATAAAATAACAAACCTGTGAAAATTTAGGCCAATTGGTCATTGGAGTCGGGAGAAAATAACGGGAAAACCCACCCTTGTTTCCGCACGTTTCGCCGTGTTGTGACATGTGTTTAAAATAAATCCGTAATTCTCCATATCGAGAACTGGTATTATTTTAATGTTTTCTCAAAAAGTAAAGCATTTCATGGAATTATATTTCAAGAGAAGTCTTTCACCATTATCTTCTGTAAACCATGTAAGTTATGTGTAAATCTGTGAACTTTTAATTTTTTTTTGTACCGAAAGTGTCCAATGGCGTTAATACAGTGTAAAGAACTAGCCTGGCTAATATGCACAGGAAGACTATTCCAAAGAAATGGAGCATTGTAAGAAAATTATCTTTGCCCATAAGAATTGGAAGAAGCTGGCAGTTAAAAGCAATGACTGCTGAGATGAACGTAAAATCCGACTAGGGGATTAATGGTGAACAATTAATTCTCTGGATTGCAACCAGGAAAAGTAAAATAGTGTATTGGTTTAAATTGCTTTGAAATATTTCTACAAGTTGTGTCAAATTTGGCTGGAGGTTTTATTTCGTATTCCTGAAATATCCGCAACACTTAAATTACCTGAGTTAAGCCGCCCACAAATGCCTGCGTCTGAGCGAAAGACCCAGCGTAGCTGTCTTGTTCTTGTCCCAGGATCAAGGCCCCAGAGGCTCGTATGTGTGACCCAGTCTGGAAGTCACTGCCAATTCGTTTGACCACCCCATCTACGTAGACTGCCCACTGGCCGTCCATTCCTGCCCAGGTGACACCAACATGATGCCAGTTTGCATCGCTGAAAAAAAACAACAACAACTTATTTATGTTTTTTTTTAAAAGCAAAATGCTTGTAGGCTGGGATGCCCTAGTAACACAACCTCACAACCTCATCCCCAGCCGTGACACTTGTGTCCTTAAGCAAGACACTTAATCATTGCTTCGTCCTTCGGATGGGACGTAAAGCCGTTGGTCCCATGTGTTGTGTAACGCATGTAAAAGAACCCAGTGCACTTATCGAAACGAGAAGGGGTTCACCCCGGTGTTCCTGGCTGTGGCTGCTGTATGTGCCATAGCACCTTGTAAACCCTTATAAGGTGCTACTTGGGTATCAGAATTCATCAATGCAAAAACATATCTTTCTGAAAGTCTGTATCCGCCTTGAGTACCTTGTTTGGTAGATACTCGCGCTATATAAGACTTTGATATTATTATTATTATTATTATTATTATTATTGAGTCAATGAGGTAACACACTCGTCTTTCTGGTACTTGGCATTTTTATAGTGGACAAATAAGAACAGTTCAGGATCATGGAAGACAATATCGGACAGAAAAAAAGACCAACGACTCACCTGTTCAGCTTCACATCTGTGTAAATGAACTTCCCGTTGAGAATAATAGCGAGGCTGTTGTAGTCGCTGAGTGTCAGAGCGTTGTCCTGCAGCGTGCCGTCAGCATTGTACGCAGCGTACGAGAGTGGCGTACCCGCGCTGGACTTGTCCGAGGTCTGCATCCAGAATGTAATGGTGAAGGCGTACAACCTCGGCATGGTACCCTTTAACATGACGTAGTTTGAGGTGCTGGCCCCCGGGAAGGTGAGATCAAAGTCTCCTAGAAGCACTAGAAAACAACAAATTAGGAACAATAAAATATATGACTAATTGGAAATAGCAAGATCAGCCGATAGCATACTTTGAACAAACTTTATCCCTGATGCAATTATTACAAGTAATTGTAATGAACAATGAAGAGCTGTTGATAGTATAAAATATTGTGAGAAACGGATTCCTCTGAAGTAACATAGTTTTTGAGAAGGAGGTAAATTCTCACTCAAATATAAAAAGGCTTTTAGGCCTGAAATCTTTTAATATGAATTTTTTCATCTAAAAACACACAAATGTGCAACTTTCTTGCAACTTTGATGACCATTTGAGTCAAAATTGTCACAGATTTGCTATTTGAAGCCTGCAATTATTGGGATACACCAAGTGAGAACACTGGTCTTTGACAATTACCAAAAGGTGTCCAGTGTCTCTAAGATGTGTTTAAAGCAATCCTGTTTTCAAGTAGGAAAGAGGATTGTCTTTTGACATGGCCCTGCATAATAACAGACACACAACATTGACGATCCTTGACGTAAAAGTCTGTCCTAAAGGGGCCAAACTTGGGGTGAAATTACTCCTGACCAAAAGTGAATTTTTGTAGTTAGGAAAAGGAACAAAACAGAAACTTCACAAGTTGATATTTTATGAGGATCATTTGCTTGTATACCTGATTCACAGAAAGTTCCAGAGTAACCAGGGTAGCATTTGCACTTGAAACCATTGATGAGATCTTGACAAGTTCCGCCATTACGGCACATCACCTGTTCCGTTAGACACTCATTGATGTCAACTTCACATCTGAAACATATTATAAATAGAACTATAAAATACTGGTTGTGTCATTACTTAAAGCAAATCAGGGTCAAAATTTCATGGCTCCGTGTACTGGCAAATTCTGTGCAAACTCTGTGTCGCACGCACACAGGACAAAACTCTATGCTAACCCGTAAAAAGCGCTTGACATAAGCGTAGAATTCCCTGCTTCCAGAGCCTAAAATAAAAAAACTGCGTCTCAAAGGGTCCTTACTTTTTTTCTCAATGGAAAATCAGGATTGTTTCAAAATGTTGCACTGGAATTTATCTTGGTGATTGTGCTGTTTCAAAATAATAATAATAATCTTTAAAAAACCCATCAAATACTTATTTTTTTCTGATTATGAAAGATTAGGACACTTACTTGTTTCCAGTGAAACCTTGTTGGCAAGTACAATTGGCGGAGTTGAAAGTTCCTCTGCAAGTTGCATTATTCATACACGGAGACGAGTCACAATGGTCCACAAGAGTCTCGCACAGACGCCCTCTATAGCCCGGGCGGCAACAGCATGTGAAGTTCTGCAATTCACAAAGAGTAATCAAACAACAATTATTTAATAGATCAAATAAGTACACTGGTGATAAAAAAAAAGATTTGGTTTCTAATCTAAAGCACTGCACGCCGATTACAGGATTCAAACCTGTCACCAGAATTCCAGCTATGGTCAATCATGGCTGATTCACACATAAGATGTCTTAGCCGAGCAAATGGCAGATAAGAGCACCTGACTCAAGCTCTGGTTGTTCTGATCAGCAGAGTGAGGGTTCGTCATCACACTTGTGTCCTTAAGCAAGACATCTACATAACCAATAATGCTGCACCTTTTGGTTGGGTTGGATATGTTATAAACCGGTTCCGGTCTAACTTAGTACGCTGTCTGAACATACCCTAAGTCTGTCCAGGTTGGTGTAGTGGTGTCTTGCCTCGCCTTCCACCTCTAGGACCCGGTTTGAATCCCATCGGGGGCACTGTGTGGATTGGTTTTTCAGTCCCTACTTGACTGCTTGGGTTTTCCCTTGATTATGGAATAATTCTCTGGGGTTTTCCTCCCACATCTAATTTTCTGAAATTTCCGCATCATCTTCTCTTCTCATTTGGCTCTAGTTAGAGTGTTGAGAATACTTATCCAGATGTAGAAACAGTATATGGAAGAAAAAAACATAATCCACCATGAAAAGGTTAATTATATCTGCATGACTTTATAATCCTACCTGGGCTAGATCGACGCATGTTCCATCATTCAAACACGGGTCTGATGCACAGTCAAAGAAGTTCACCTCACATGACTCTCCTGTAAAACCTGGTGCACATTCGCAACTGTATGTGTTTTTGCCGTCGATACACACAGCGCGATTCAAACACGGATCTACACAAGCCAAACAATTGGAGACAATTGGTCAAACATTCTATGTGGAAAGGTAAAACAAAAATCATGCTTTTTATCCCTAATATTTGTTATTTGTTGCATTATGTGCTCAGTACATACCTGAGTTCTAATCAATCTACAGGCATATCACATTGGTAGGATTTAAACCCATGACTTTTGCCATGCAAGAGTAGATGTCTTACCACTTAACCACCAAGCTAGAGTATCATGGCAAATGTTGTGAGTTTGAATCCCACCGTAATTAGATGCCTGTGTTTTTTTGTTGTCATGGGACTTGAGGAAGTACGGAGTATATAGTAAAGTAAAGGTCGTTGGTGCTAGTGCATTTTCTGTCATTGGTCCTAGGTAATGGAATAAAATCGTTTAACTGTGTGTGATAACATATCTGTGAATTGCCTGTATACAAATTATTAGCAACTAAATAAACTTTGAACATCTGCTGTCTTGTGGTCTTTAAAGACAGTGGACACTATTGGTAATTGTCAAAGACCAGTCTTCTCACTTGTTGTATCTCAACATATGGCATAAAATAACAAAGGTGTGAAAATTTGAGCTCAATTGGTCGTTGAAGTTGCGAGATAATAATGACAGAAAAAACACCCTTGTCACACGAAGTTGTGTGCGTTTAGGTGGTTGATTTCGAGACTTCAAGTTCTAAACTTGAGGTCTCGAAATCCAATTCGTGGAAAATTAGTTCTTTCTCGAAAACTACTCCACTTCAGAAGGAGCCGTTTCTCACAATGTTTTATACTACCAACCTCTCCCCATTACTCGTTACCAAGTAAGGTTTCGTGCTAATAATTATTTTGAGTAATTACCAATAGTGTCCACTGCCTTTAAGTTTTTAATCCTAAAAGAGTAGCTTCTTATCTTTTTACTGTATGATAATATTGTGCTTTGCCTTGTACAATGTATAATATAAATTAGTAACTTTATTATCTTTGTACATTTGCTGTCTTGAAGAATTTCTAGATCTGCGGTAATTTTTGTATATCTTCATATTTAAAAAAAAAAGTCTTTGCTTGTGCAGTGTCATTTTATTCATTGTCTTATATGATATGTTTTAGTGCTTTTAGGTTATACATTTGTCTTAAAGCACTTCCATGCTTTGGAGAAGCACAATATAAATGTTGAATAATAATAATATAATGATTAATACACATCGTAGTTAGGGTAAAAACCAAATAAGATTCCTTAGATTCCCTGGAAATTGTTGAGAAGCCTGTGTCAATCAGACATGCATATAAAAGCAGTACTGGTTAAAAAAAACAACGGACTCACCCGATTCGCATTCATTAACATCTTCTTGGCAGTGTATACCCGCAAACCCGGATGCACAATCGCACCTGTATTCTCCAACCAGATCAACGCATGTCCCGTTATTCAGGCACAGGTCGTGATCGCAGTCGTTGATGTTGGTCTGGCAGTCTGGCCCGGTGAAACCAAGCTTACAGATGCACTGGTAACCCTTGGGTAGATCCAAGCACAGGCCATCGGGCCCACACAGCCCTTCATTGGAAGTGTCATCCTCGCATTCATTGATAACTGTGTTAGGGGACCAACAAAAACTTAATTAAAGGCACTGGACACCTTTAATACAATTGTCAAAGAGGATGGGAATTAAACTTACTCTTTCAAAAAAACAATGAAACTGCAAGATATCTTTAAAAACTACACACTTAAAGGCACTGGAAAACACAATAAACGAAATGCTAGAATTAATCCTATCTTGAGTTACATGTTGCACAAATCGGTGCACTTTCAGAGGCCTAATTAAAGACTTCAGGCCTGTTTCTTTATTCTTGCCCCCAAAAGTTCTTCTTAAACTTCTGTGATGTAGGCCTAAATTCATTGTTTAATGTTATTTTTGTACACACTTTATAATGTTTGTATCTAGGGCCACCAGGGAGAACAAACCATTGAAAACTGATAGGGCTTCCCTGAATAAAAGGGTAATATAATGTGCTTTACAAGTGCTGTTGTAAATATGATTATTATCATAGTATTAATACAACTTTTGTGTTCAATAAATGACGTCACACAAAATAGTTGGCGTTCCTGGAAAGCATGTTTTTGAATGAAATAAATAGCAGGTATATTTTCAGCTGACTTAAAGGAACACATTGCCTTGGATCGGACGAGTTGGTCAAAACAAAAGCGTTTGTAACCGTTTTTTATAAAATGCATATGGTTGGAAAGATGTTGTAAAAGTAGAATTACAATGATCCACACAAGTTTGCCTCGAAATTGCGTGGTTTTCCTTCTACTGTGCGAACTAATATGGTCGGCCATTTATGGGAGTCAAAATTTTGACCCCCATAAATGGCCGACGTGTTAGTCGACAAGGTAAAAGGAAAACCACGCAATTTCGAGGCATGTTTGTGTGGATCATTGTATTCTACTTTTACAACATCTTTCTACCCATATGCATTTTATAAAGAACGGTTACAAACGCTTTTGAAAGACCAACTCGACCGGTCCAAGGCAACGTGTTCCTTTAATGTTTTATTAGTAACACTTAGGCCTGCGCTAAACGTCGCCCTTTTGAACCCAAATGATTTTCACACGACAAAAGTACGGCAAAAAAAAACAAATCGGTGACAAACGTCGAATTGATTGAAATAATTTGTCGCACTTAAATTAATGCAAAATGGTGATGCAGGAAAATCAGTGCCATGTGACATGATGACATTTTGAGCAGTGATAGTAAACAATTGCCCAACTGAGAATTTAATTCGATTTGACACGGCAAAAGCATGACGTCTTTCACCAGGGCGTGCAACTGCCATGTAAAACTGCCGTGTAACACGGCAGGGCTTGGCGTGCTAGGCGCCAGTGTCAAACTCAAATAAAGCGTTTGCGCTAAACGTCGCTCTTTTTAATTCACCATTTACCAATTGTTTGAGTTTGACAAGGCAAAAGTGCGACGTCTAGCACAGGCTTTATATTATGTAGTAAAACGTAGCACTGCACACACCCTTCTTGCCTGAAACAATCACATACCTTGACAGTAAGCCATATCGTGTGCACCTTGACTGTGTGTATACAACCCTTCTGGGCACTCAATGCATAACGTCTGGGTGAAACTCGGTTGATAGGTACCCATAGGGCAGGGTTTACACGGTGAGAAGCCGGTACTCGAGTAGGTTCCAAACGGGCATTCACCTGTTAAGGTTACAAATAATATTTCCTTATTTGAAATTGACTAACTCTTTCATGTGCCGACCGGATGTTACTAGCGACCGGTTTAAACCCCTAAGAGGAAAATAGTTATAAGGACAGGTTTGTGGTAACACCAGGAAATGACTACAGCTCTAAATGAGTTGGGGTGGTTCTGAAAAATAAAAAAAAACGTTGGAAAATAGTTGTAAAATTATAAATAAAGATCGAATGACCACACAGTTTTCAGAATGGGAAAGAGAACTATTGTGTGTGCTATTGGCATGATTGGGGTTGACATTTGGTGAAAGGCAGTGGACACTATTTGGTAATTACTCAAAATAGTTATTTTCAAAATTAGCATCAAACCTTACTTGGTAATGAGTAATGGGGAGAGGTTGATAGAATAAAACATTGTGAGAAACAGCTCCCTCTGAAGTAGCTTAGTTTTGAGAAAGTAGTATTTTTCAGATTTAGAAATTGAGGTCCCGAAATCAAGCATATGAAAGCACACAACTTCGTGTGACAAGGGTGTTTTTTCTTTCATTATTATCTCAACTTCGATGACCGATTGAGCTCAGATTTTCACAGGTTTGTTATTTTATTCATATGTTGAGATACAGCAAGTGAGAAGACTGGTCTTTGACAATTACCAATAGTGTCCAGTGTCTTTAACAATGAATACAAATTTATGTGTCTATGATGGTCAAAATATCACTAAAAGAAATGGTGCATTGTAAAATTCAATGACTTGTTCCATCCCCTGTTCCCCTTTATTGTGGGTGAGGTGCCAAAAAGTACCAAGTTTATCATTAAAGGAACATTACAAAATTGGTTTTGCTAGCAAAAAAAGTTGCTGGCAGAGTAATTACTTTATGTAATCCACCATATACATAAACTGACAAACCAGTAGAAGTTTAAGTTCAATAGGCCATCTGGGTCACGAGAGAATAGTGAAAAACAAATTACACATTTTTGCATTGCATCGGTGCCAAAACAAAAATAAATAAATAAACGCTCACTGAGCAATAAACTCCAAATGCGAAATTAGATTATTTATTTCTCATCAAATATGGAATTTCAGACAGAAATATTTCAAGGGTAGTTTTCTACTATCATCGTCAGTAGAACGTGTTAGTTTAATGATCTGTGATCTTCACGATTTTTGTTTCTTACCAATTCTGTAACGTTCCTTTAAGAGAAGGAGTTTGCCCTGGTGTTTTCTAGTATGATTGGCTACAGCACCTTGGTGCTGTTGCCAATACAAACTGGTCTTCTATTGTTATTATAGCTCCGCAAAACTTGTAGAAAAAACAAGGAGTGAGACATCAACGAGTGGGATAAAGCCCTCTTAGAACGACAGACTTTTGAGCCACAGTGTTGTTAATCCTGGCCAGCTTGAACTGGGTTGTCTCTGTTCCTAATTCCCTGCTGTTCCCTCTGACTACCACCCCACACCTGTCCTTACCCAATCTACCCTCATCTCTCATCTATTCTTCACATATTCCTTGTTGTATCCAAACCTTTTGTCAGTCATCTTCATTCAGGACTAGTGATTTTAGTTGCTATTTAGCCTGTAGGCATACAAGCAGTTCTGTAAGACACAGTTTGTTCCCTAGCTCTCCCACCCCATTTCCTTTCCCTACCCAATCTACCCTCATCTCTCATCTATTCTTCACATATTCCTTGTTGTATCCAAACCTTTAGTCAGTCATCTTCATTCATACAGGACTAGTGATTTTAGTTGCTATTTAACCTATAGGCATACAGGCAGTTCTGTAAGGCACTATTTGGTTTTTTTTCTTTTTTTCCTGTAGCTAAACTTTGTTTGCAAATATTGTAATTGTAGGCCTACTTTGTGAAATGGCCGAATAAATGCATGTAATAAGAAGAAGAAGAAAAAGTAGAAGAACTTACTATAGAAAAATAGAGTATGGTTACAATACCTGAGCATTCATCAGCATGTACAGCGCCTTCCGTCCAGGTTGTCAGTCCGTAAGGACATGCTTGGCAAGAGGTTGACCCTGTAGATGGCTGGTAAGAACCCTTTGGACAAGCCTTGCATGTCTTCAGACCAGAAGTGGAATAAGTCCCCTTCGTACATCGCTCTATAACAGGAACAATTACAGTGCAACAGTTTCACAAGAAAGTAATAATACAATCAATGTATTTTATTTATTGATATAAAGTTATCTCCAGCGCTTTACAAAGTATCGATTAAATAACATGTCAAATTGCTTACAATTTACTGAATGATCTTGGTACCTTTTTTTGTTTGTTTTTTGAAGATTAAACTATTTTCCAACCTTAAGGATACAATAAACACCATACATTTGATCTGTCTTTGTCAAAGTGAGAAAACCATTTTTGTTTTGAAGATTCGTACTCAAAGGCAATTGACAAGCAATTTGCAACGACACCTTTTCTTGTTTTCATATGGCAAAAACAACCAGGGCATTCAGAAACAGACACCTACATGTATCGTAGAAATAATGAGTAATATTTTACACACTTGTACAGTGTTATAAAGTGCATTGATAAGTTCTCACTTTTTAATTGGGTCCCGAACAAAAAATTACCAGCTTTTTAATTTTCTTTTATTCTAAACACATAATTTTATTTTAAACTCTTGCAACCCAAAATGTATCTTGGTAGTTTGTGTTGCAAATTGGTTCATCCAAAAGTTAATAGTACTTCTTGAGCGATAATGCTCGTAATAAAAATGTATACATGTACTTTGGGTCAAACATGTACAATTGATGACACTTTACAAAAAAAAAGATTGTACATGTAAAATAATGGCATCTTCAGATGCATAAAATAGATCAGACTTTTAGACTGGCCCTCAAAAATATATATTTTTTAAAAGTAGAGTTACCTTTGCAATCTTTAAGCGATGTGCTGGTGGTACGTCGAGTGGAAGTCCCTAGTGGACACTGCTGGCATTCGAGCTGACCCTTCATGTCTTGATAATAACCCACACTGCAGTCGCGACAAATACCGCCCTCAACGTCATGAAAGGTTCCAGATGGGCAAATAACTGTTAAGAAGATTCAGACAAGATTTGGGTTTGTGTATTTATACTAAGAATGAAATTTTAGACATTTTGGGAAGTAAAGACTGGTTCATACTTCCTGCTTATGCGAAACAAATTTTTAAGTCACAGCTCCGTTTTTGGTGTGAATATGTCGCAGGAGTTGGACACTGCTCAACTAACTCTTCCGAATTATTTGTTGCGAATTTGTGACTTCAAAATTTGTATCGTACTATTCGCATCCGCAGGAGTAGATTCATAGTGAGTGCCTATTAATTTTCTCACCCAATAACATCAAATCCCCAAACCATGAGAACCTTTGGGTGTCTTTCCTTTGTCAAGCCAGGTTTTCATTGTGGCAAGGATATTTTCAAAGCAAAACGATTACTCAAGAAGCTAGAAAAAGTTTCAAAAAATAATACAGAGCGAAGGGCACGATAATTTAAACAAAAATACCAAGGCGAAGTGATTGATGTATTAGTGCATTTTTGGGGGCTCTCGTTTTGGGCTGGTGTAGGGATTCTGATTTGGAGGGAGGGGGTCTTTCATAAACTTTGCAGGCTATGAAATCATAGTTTTTCAGATTTTTTCCAAGGGCAAAAAAAAACAGTCTTTAGAGATCAGACTTAAATGCACTGGACACTTTTGGTAATTGTCAAAGACCAGTATTTTCACTTTGTGTATTCAAACATGCATAAACAAAATCTGTGAACATTTAGCCTTTGGTGAGAATAAAAAAGGAAAAACCCTTGTTTCACAAGTTTGTGTGCTTTCAGTTGCCTGAAAAAAAGTCTTGAAACTTGCAGTTTTTGAAATATTTGAGTGAGAAACTACCTTTCTCAAAAACTACGTTACTTCAGAGGGAGCCATTTCTCATAATGTTTTATGCTGTCAACAGCTCTCCATTGCTTGTTACCAAGTAAGGTTTAACGCTAACAAATTTTAAAAGTTATTACCAATAGTGCTATCAAAGAAGGATGATTATCATGTGTAGCATTCTAAAAAATTAACACATTAGTTTGTAAGAATTTTCTTTCTTACACTACTTACTGCAAGAGTTATTCCGTAGAACTTCACCGAGTTCACATAGGAGCTGCACTGGGCGTACAACATTGAGCGGACCGGTGGGTGTGAGAGGAGCCCCATCCCCGGCGGTTATGTTCAACTGTCCGCCTGATACGATAGTGTCCATGGCTTCAATGAAGTTGCCTATAACGCTAAGTGAGTTGAGACTGTCTGAAGTGGTTGAGGACTGGTTGTTGTTCTGTGGCTGGAAAATAGCAAACAAAACTAACCAATTTTTAAAGACCTGCTTGAACGAAAATGTCAAGTCGTGAACTTTGCTAAATTTCACTTCAAATTTTTCATGAATAAGGAAGTCGAGTCATATGATTGTAAATAGATTTCAATTATGTACAAAAAACAATCATTTCTAATGCCCTTATCCATGCCAGTGCTTTCCTGAGAGATTTGCGAAAAGCCCCGTTACGTAATCACTCTCAAAGCATCATAGTTGTGACTCCAATTTGTAAAGCAGCTTTGTTGCAGCGGGGAGGTATGATAAAGCAAACTCCCAGACATGACGTCCACAGCATTGTCCTTTGACGCGCGCTGTCAACGGCATAAGTGTTTTTAGTTTTTAAAAATATTTAGGTTTGGGCCTGATTTTTTTTACGATAATTACGAACAATTCAGAAGTGTACATATCAAAATTACATTACAACGGTGAACAAGTGCATTATATATAGGATTTGAGGCATTGCATGGTGAGGTATCAATATATATTTGGTTTGCGGTAACAACATGTGTGTGTCTACTTGCCAGGTAGAGTTCGTTCTTAGAGAACTGTCTTGCTTAATTCTACTACCGCGGAGTAGATTGTTCGGGTGGTCGGGAGACTTCTCAGTTCTGAAAAGAACTGTCCTGCTTATTAACTATTACCCGGGCAGATGGTATAGAAATAGGATGGGACTACTACTTTAGCTTATAGGATTGTAATTAACTGTACTGCCGCGGAGTCAGTTCTTGGGTTTGGTCTCAACGTTTCGACTAGCTTGCTCTAGTCATCGTCAGTTACAATACCATTTCCATTGAAAACATTCTGCTCAGGTAGTTGTTTAATAGATAATTAATTTGCTACGGTAAGCAGGCCTGGAACTACACGGAGGTCATGAAGGTCATCTGGCCTCCGTTGCCCCTGGTCTGGGCCTTGGTGCCCCTTCAAAAGTGTCCCATAGACTTGCAGATTTTACAGTGGAACTACCCTTTGCAAAATGAAAATGGCCTGATAAAGAATACCATTTGGTTTTACAAATACACTGACTTTTAACATTAACATAAACCTTTGGTTAGAAGCCTACAGCAATGTTTGATATTTTAAAGCATTTTAAAGGGAAGGTACACAGTTGGTAATTGTCAAAGACCAGTCTTCTCACTTGGTGTATCCCATCATAAGCATAAAATAACAAGCCTGTGAAAATTTGGGCTCAAACGGTCATCGAAGTTGCAAGAAAATGATGAAAGAAAAAACACCCTTTTTGGACGAATTTGTGTGCTTTCATATAGGAATAAAAGACTTCTAGCTAGAAGTATTATGTTATTTTAGTGAGAAATTACCTCTTTCTCAAAAACTATGTTACTTCAGAGGGAGTTGTTTCCCACAATGTTTTATAGTATCAACAGCTCTCCAATGCTCGTTACCAAGTCAGTTTTTAAGTTAATATTTGTTTTGAGTAATTACCTAACGTGTACCTTCCCTTTAAGAGACATTTTAATTACCTCAAAGGTAATGTGGATATATGTTAAAGAATTTGAATCGGTACTGCTTCTCAGATTGTGTATTCCAGTTACAGATTATCCACATAATTTGGCTCTGAATTTGTTGTTTTATCTCAAAAACGCGACCACTGTATGAAATGAAATTTTTGGATGGTAGTTTTATTGTGTACATTTAGAAATGATTCAGAAGACATTTTATCATTTGGAACCGAGTATATTAGCAAAAGTTTGTTATTTAGTGGGAATTGTGTGAGTTTGGGTTTTTGGTTCAAAATAAAAACAAAATCTGCCCTGCCGCCATGGCCAACTATTTTTCAATGATTTAATGGTTTCAAATGATACAGAAAGGACGACTGAAGACATTTTATCAGTGTGGACTGGGTATATTAGCAACAGTTTGAGATTTATTGAGAATTTTGTGACGTTACCTGCATCTGATCCACTGCTTGCTCTGGTGCATCAACCTTGACAGTGAACTTAATGGACAAGACATTGTTGGATTGCCGTCTTCGACGACGACGTCCAGCCAGTGGGTCCGCCTGACTGCAAGACACTTCAACATTCTCTACGGTACAACCCATGCTCTCCATGCAGAGTCCCGGTAACATTACAAAATCTTTTAACTTTTGTATAAAATCCTCTTTGATTTCAAGTTCGTTTGCCTGGCAATCTCCTGTGAAAAAGTTGAGCTCAAGTCCAACCTTAACACTGGGATCTCTCTTTTCTGTGAAGAAAATAAAGCAAAGTTTTCAACATATCTAAAAAATGAATGAAGAATTGCTAGACATTAAAGGTTATGCATACTTATAGTGGATAAGAGCACCGAACTCAAGCTCTGGTGTTTCTGTTCAGCAGAGTGTGGGTTCGAGTACCGGTCGTGACACTTTTGTGTCGTCCCTGAGCAAGACACTTTACTGCAATTGCTTCTCTCCACCCAGGGGTGAATGGGTTCCCTGCGAGGGCAGACATGGCAGAGAAGGTTCTTTTGATTGATTTTGCTTAGTAGCACTGTTGCACAGGCTGTACACTCCCCAAGGAAAAGAGTTTCCTGGTTTTAAGGAAGGAATTAATTGGCCCAGTGACCAGGGAAAATGTTGTTGGCAGCGCTTTGAGCCCTTGAGGGGTGAAAAATAAGAGAATAAAAAGGTAGCAACGAGGTCTTAAACGGCCGTTTAAAACCGGCAGGTTCGTAGCCGTGTGATAAAGGTCCGAGCCGAAGGCGAGGGCCTTTATCACACCGCCACGATCCTGCAAGGATATTTAAAAATGAGTCACTAATCTTTTATTGCTATTTTGGTTAAAATGCGTAATAAAGTATAAAACTCTGTAAAAATCTGTTTTCCGACGTCTGAGCTCTGTATGTGTGGTGCATTTTTATGAGACAGTTTTCGAATATGCACTCGAGTGCGTAGTGCAACCTCATTTCCATGGGCTAATGGCACAGCGAGATTAATCACCCCGGAGAACAAGGTTGTGCGCTAACCCGCACAATTGCTATCCGAAAACAACCGGTTATAAACAGCTCCAGCTGGTCATTATCAACCGTTTAAACACCCCCACAAGACGCACTCTCCACCAATAGGAAGAGCAAAACTGTCTGGGGTATTTATGAATGGGATATAAAAACTGATTGTTATTGTTATTATACTTATCTACAATATGTTTGTAACTCTGTACCTGAACATTCTGGCCAAGGCATTCTGAAGTTGATTGGGTTGAGGTTAGTAGGAGTAGGTCCCCACTCCGCTGTATCACCCCCAGGAGGTGTCCTACAATAGTACAATTCCTCCGGGTCTCGGTTGAAGTCAAAGTTTTCGTTGCAAGCGACACGACAGAATTGGCCCCCTAACCAAGTTTCGCAGACCAGAGCACCGTTTTGTGGTGATGGGTAGAAAGGGCACTTGTACTCTAAGGACGGGGGGAAAAAACAGAAGAAGACATGAATAACATTATCAAGATATGTTAAAAGCAGTTGAGGTTTACTTGAAAAAGTTGATGTGTCTTACGTACTACATTTTTTAAAAACCAAAACGCAATGTTTACTCTGTATACTATCCCAAGAAAAAAAATACTTTGCAGTGGTATTTATTAATGACCTTGGCTGATGGCTGGCCACTGGTCATGGATCAACCTGGGCATTACCAGGCAGTGAAGACCGGGCTTCTTACACGGTTTGCCTGGTGGCTGACCACTGGTCATTGGCCAACCTGGGCAATACCAGGCAGTGAAGACCGGGCTCCTCACACTGTTTTGCCTGGTGGCTGGCCACTGGTCATTAGCCAACCTGGGCAATACCAGGCAGTGAAGACCGGGCTCCTCACACTGTTTTGCCTGGTGGCTGGCCACTGGTCATTAGCCAACCTGGGCAATACCAGGCAGTGAAGACCGGGCTCCTCACACTGTTTTGCCTGGTGGCTGGCCACTGGTCATTAATAAGCCAACCTGGGCAATACCAGGCAGTGAAGACCGGGCTCCTTACACTGTTTTGCCTGGTGGCTGGCCACTGGTCATTGGCCAACCTGGGCAATACCAGGCAGTGAAGACCGGGCACCTCACACTGTTTTGCCTGGTGGCTGGCCACTGGCCATGGATCAACCTGGGCAATACCAGGCAGTGAAGACCGGGCTCCTTACACTGTTTTGCCTGGTGGCTGGCCACTGGTCATTGGCCAACCTGGGCAATACCAGGCAGTGAAGACCGGGCTCCTCACACTGTTTTGCCTGGTGGCTGGCCACTGGTCATTTAGCCAACCTGGGCAATACCAGGCAGTGAAGACCGGGCTCCTCACACTGTTTTGCCTGGTGGCTGGCCACTGGTCATTAGCCAACCTGGGCAATACCAGGCAGTGAAGACCGGGCTCCTTACACTGTTTTGCCTGGTGGCTGGCCACTGGTCATTGGCCAACCTGGGCAATACCAGGCAGTGAAGACCGGGCTCCTCACACTGTTTTGCCTGGTGGCTGGCCACTGGCCATGGATCAACCTGGGCAATACCAGGCAGTGAAGACCGGGCTCCTTACACTGTTTTGCCTGGTGGCTGGCCACTGGTCATTGGCCAACCT
This sequence comes from Asterias amurensis, assembly GCF_032118995.1. Lineage (NCBI taxonomy): Eukaryota > Metazoa > Echinodermata > Asteroidea > Forcipulatida > Asteriidae > Asterias > Asterias amurensis. The sequence continues at coordinate 12,570,541 of NC_092651.1, forward strand.
GGGTAATACCAGGCAGTGAAGACCGGGCTCCTCACACTGTTTTGCCTGGTGGCTGGCCACTGGTCATTTAGCCAACCTGGGCAATACCAGGCAGTGAAGACCGAGCTCCTCACACTGTTTTGCCTGGTGGCTGGCCACTGGTCATTAGCCAACCTGGGCAATACCAGGCAGTGAAGACCGGGCTCCTTACACTGTTTTGCCTGGTGGCTGGCCACTGGTCATTAGCCAACCTGGGCAATACCAGGCAGTGAAGACCGGGCTCCTCACACTGTTTTGCCTGGTGGCTGGCCACTGGTCATTAGCCAACCTGGGCAATACCAGGCAGTGAAGACCGGGCTCCTTACACTGTTTTGCCTGGTGGCTGGCCACTGGTCATTAGCCAACCTGGGCAATACCAGGCAGTGAAGACCGGGCTCCTCACACTGTTTTGCCTGGTGGCTGGCCACTGGTCATTAGCCAACCTGGGCAATACCAGGCAGTGAAGACCGGGCTCCTTACACTGTTTTGCCTGGTGGCTGGCCACTGGTCATTAGCCAACCTGGGCAATACCAGGCAGTGAAGACCAGGCTCCTCACACTTTTTTTCCTGGTGGCTGGCCACTGAACATGAACCAGTCTGGGCAATACCGGGCAGTGAAGACCGGGCTCCTTACACTGTTATTGCCTAATGAAATCAAACAACACAGACTTACGTTTGACTGATACCATGAACGCACAGCTCACATTGTTCCCAGCCTTGTCTTTTGCGTTATACCAAACTTCCTCAGGCAAACCCCAGGAGAAATTCGATCCAGATTGGCGGTTGGTGACGACCATTAAGTCCTCCCTAGAGTTGTCCGTAAAGACTGGTTCATCCCAGACGACTGGGGATAAACGAGTGCTGCTTTGTTCTTCAATGTCTTTGCTACAGTTGATAACTTTTGGCGACTCTTCATCTGCAGTCGGAAAAATAAAACAGTAAGTAAAGAAACTCTTTAAAGGGTTTTGAGGGTTCTTTAAAGTGACTTGAGCAGGGCACATGAACCTGCCTCGTAAAAAGTTTGGAAGGCAGTGCATTCTGCTCTACAAGCCAGGCTCCTAGTGGATTATACCCAGCATACATACATCCTTAAAGGGTCTATGTACGTTTTGTAGGACAAAAAAACACAATGTCTACAGATTTACACTAAACTTACACAGTTTGAAGATAATGATAGTAGAAAGCTTTCCTGAAAATATTACTTGCTGAGGTGCTGTAATTTTTGAATAATGAGTAAATCAGTGTCACGAAAATAATTTTCGTCTCACTTATCATGAGACGAAAATTATTTTAGCATGTAAAAACCTTTTTTCATGACATTGTTTTACTCATTTCTCAAAAACTACAACACCTCAGCATCTAATATATTTTAAGGTACCTTTCTACCACCGTTATCATCAAGCGGTGTAAGTTTAATGTAAATCTGTGGAAATTGTGTTTTGTGTTACAAAAAGTACCCAAATCCTGCGAAGGGGGTAACCATGTTTTCAGCCCCCGATTAGGCAGCAACATGTTCCTGGTGACAGTTGATTTGGGTTGACAGCCCTATCAGTTAAGCGTTTCACCTTGAAGTGGCCATCAAGCCTTGTGATCTTAGGCGATTTCTCATCAAAAATTTAAAAACCAAAATTTGCCTTACCTCTGACTGTAATGCTGAAAGTACATGTACTTTCAAGTCCAGCCTTGTCACGCGCCGTGTAGGTGATGTCTGTTTCTTCATCAAGGGGGAACCTCTCCTGGGTAGCGGAAGGTGAGGCCTCTATGTCTGGCTCTCCATCATTGTCTCGTGCTTCAGGTTTATCCCAGTTTTCAGGGTTTGTTGCAAAGCTCAGGCGAGGATCGGTCGGGAGGGAAATGTCATCAGGGCAAGTGGTGAACACTGGAGGCTGGATATCTGGTGGAAATATTATAATAATAATTAAGCCTGGACGATATGACGACAATATCGTCACGATATGCTATTAAAAACAATATCGCCAATATCGATGTTGGTTTTGAATTTATCGAAATATCGTCTCAAAACGATATTTTTTTTCATAGGCGATATCTTTCAAAATATCGGGTATTTCCCACGGATTTCTTACAATCTCAAAGGTAAATAAGATTTGTTAGGGCTGATGCCGTCTTTTACAACGTCAAATGAAAATTGTGGCTGAACGCATACCTTTTAAACCCTTTATCATATCTAGACATGGTGGTCTCGCTACAGTGCTGAAGCATGACCAACGTTCTTGAACCGTTTATGTGCTGTGTGAATACCCGGAGCAGAGTATCTATCACCTCGATCCCACGGTTATTCTTATAAGTTATTATTAGGGGATGAATGAACTGAGTGTTTCCGTGCCCACGCGTGGGTGCAAAGCTGTAGGGGAAATTCCCTTGACCAGAAGTCACCATGTTGTCGTCAGGAAATGGCAGCAAAAGCCGACAGCCGCCGTCTTGCTTCTTCACAGTGCTTGTATTGTACATCATGGACAACAGAGGGCGCTTTCCTGCATTTGGAACTGTTTTTGGCCATACAGCTGTATAAAATAGCATTGGTCGTGTTGACGATGAGTTGACCAACACAAGCGAATCGACTGTGAATATCCATGCACAAGTATAGTGATGATTGTGAACGCATTGGAATAAAAAAAGCAGCACCAGGTGTTTCCTCCATGGGTTTTTAGAGAGCGCAACACTCCAATCGATTGAGGTACAAATATGATTTAATTGCTTCAGAGCCAGTGATGTAAAACAAAAAAATATTACGTTTTCTGTTTCATGGAATATGGATGTAATGTTAATTCAGTAATTTTCATCAAGGCGGTTTAAATAAAATTTATCTAGTTTACGCAGTCCATTATTTTTTTTTTTTTTACTACACAATAGTCTTGTTTTGTTGGTCTTGTCTTCGTCTTCGCGGTAAAACTGTTTTTAGCGTGCGGTTGAGCCATTGTTGTCCCCTTCTGAAGGGTACTTTAAATTTTCAAAAATCTTCACGATATATCATCATATTGGCGATATTTACCTGACGATATATCGCCAGCCAAAATTTTCGATATCGTCCAGGGTTAATAATAATAATATCAAAGTCTTATACAGCGCCTGTATCTACGGCGCATACAGCTGCCACAGCCAGAAACACCTTTTCTTTTCGATAAGTGTACTGGGTTCTTTACATGCATTTCACAACACAAGGGACCAACGGGTTTACGTCCCATCCAAAGGACGAAGCAATGGTTCAGCGTCTTTCTTTTCTTTAGGACACAAGTGTCACGGCTGGAGATAAAAACATTCACATTGAATGCAACCCCCAAAAAGTGTTTGAGCTCATCAGTAACCAAGACGGAATGTTTGATCTAAAAAAAATACAAAGGTAACTGCTATTAGGTTCGATCCCCTTTGTGTCTAAACAAAAACAACCGATAACCAACCAGAAATGCTGGACAGTAGACAAAAGGCTAGGGATTTTAGCAATGAGCTGGTCCACTCATGACTGAATGAGTTTAGTGGTTTTCTTTTATTAGAATTGGATAAAAATACATCAATGTGTTATGTCTTTAAAGGCAGTGGACACTATTTGTAATTACTCAACATAATTATTAGCATAGAGCCTTACTTGGTAACGAGTAATGGGGAGACTGGTTGATAGTATAAAACATTCTGAGAAACGGCTCTCTCTGAAGTGACTTGGTTTTTGTGAAAGAAGTAAGTTTCCACGAACTTGATTTTGATACCTCAGATTTAGAATTTGAGGCCTCGAAATCAAGCATCGGAAGCACACAACCGTGTGATACAAGGGCGTTTTTTTAATCATAGTTATGTAGCTCGCAACTCCGACGACCAATCGAGCTCAAATTTTCACAGGTTTGTTATTTTATGCATATGTTGAGATACACACAATGAGGAAGACTGATCTTTAACAATTACCAATAGTGTCCATCAATGTCTTTAAGATTTGTTCTCTATTTGACTTACCAACACATCGACTCTTCTCTGTTGACTCTGACCACTGCCCATCTGCTTGACACGTCCTGAGTTTTACTCCTTGCACTTGGAATCCCTCGTCACACTCGTAGGAACAGAGCGAGTTGTACACCATTGCCGTATTCTCACAGGTGTCTGGGAGGATCCTCATGTTTGTATCTTTGAGCAGGATGGGACATTTCTTGGCTGTGAAGAGAAAGGAAATGTACAAGATAAATGTAAGTTTGAATGAATGATTATTAATATTGTGTAGAGTGTCATGGCCGAGTGGTTAATAGCATCCAATTCAAGTTCTGGTGCAGTCATCAGAGTGTAATTGGTTTGAATCCCGGTCATGGCAGTTGTGTCCTTGAGCAAGAGTCTTTACTATAATTGCTTCTCTTCACCCAGGAGTATAAATGGTACCTGGGAGGGGAGATGTTGATATTGTGAATGAAAAAGCCTTTGGAGCGATATAAACTGTTGCCCAGGTTGTATACTCCCCAAGGGAGCTGAGAAACATAACATGGATGTTATTGGCCCTATGACCAGGGCATTTATGTAAAGCGCATTGATACGGTCATTGTGAAATGCGCTATATATGAATTGTTATTATTTTTTATTATTATTATTTATTCGGCCAAAATATGAAATAATCATACACATGAAAGCGAACAAAATTAACTATAGAGAGGCAAGACTAGGTAAGTTTAATAAATGAATAAACTGACTATAAAAAGTTGATTAAAAGGCAGAAGTAAGGGTGATTTTATGGTTCCAAATGATACAGAACAGACTACTAAAGGCATTTTATCAGTGGAGTCTGGGTATACAACCAAAATTCGTAGATATAATATTAAGAGTTTGGAATTTTTGACCGAAATGAAAAAAAAATCGACCATGCCAGTATTGTCAAATTGTTTGGGGTCAAAAACTTTCCGGTGATTTTATGGTTCCAAATGATAGAGAACGGACTACTGAAGACCTTTATGGTTCCAAATGATACAGAACAGACTACTTAAGGCATTTTATCAGTGAAGTCTGGGTATACAACCAAAATGTTTAGATTTATTGAGAATTTTTTTAGTTTGGATTTTTGGTCAGAAATAATCTGCCATGCCGGCAGGGTCAAATTTTCAGATTTGGGGTCAACAATTTTTGCGGTGATTTTATGGTTCCAAATGATACAGACTGGATTATCGAGGACATTTCATCAGTGGAGACTGAGTATACAACCACAATTTGTAGATTTATTGAGAATTTTTTTGAGTTTGGAATTTTGGTCCGAATTGAAAAAAGTCTGCCATGCCGGTTATGGTCAAATTTTCAGATTTTGGGTCAAAAAACTTCTGGTGATATTTGGGTTCCAAATGATACAGAACGAACTACTGAGGACATTTCATCAGTGGAGACTGAGTATACAACCACAATTTGTAGATTTATTGAGAATTTTTTTGAGTTTGAAATTTTGGTCCGAATTGAAAAAAGTCTGCCATGCCGGTTTTGGTCAAATTTTCAGATTTTGGGTCAAAAAACTTCTGGTGATATTTGGGTTCCAAATGATACAGAACGAACTACTGAGGACAAATCATCAGTGGAGATTGGGTATACCACCCAAATTTTTTGATTTATTGAGAATTTTATGAGTGTGGAATTTTGGTCCGAATTGAAAAAAGTCTGCCATGCCGGTTATGGTCAAATTTTCAGATTTTGGGTCAAAAAACTTCTGGTGATATTTGGGTTCCAAATGATACAGAACGAACTACTGAGGACATTTCATCAGTGGAGATTGGGTATACCACCCAAATTTTTTGATTTATTGAGAATTTTATGAGTGTGGAATTTTGGTCCGAAATGAAAAAAATCTACCATGCCGGTATGGTCAACTTTTCTAGTTTGGGGTCAAAAAGAATTCCGGTGATTTTTTGGTTCCAAATGATACAGAACAAACTACTGAGAATTTTGTGAGTTTGGATTTTTGGTCCGAAATGAAAAAATCTGCCACGCTGGTATGGTCAATTTTTCAGATTTGGGGTAAAAAAACTCAGTGGAGACTGAGTATATGAGAGGGGAATCACATTCCGAACAGATTTAATACATTGGCCCAGTTTCATAGAGCTGTTTATAAGCACAAAATAGCTAATAAGCACAACAAAATGATGCTTACCAGAAAAACAATTACTAGCCAAACTACCATGTCACATTGTGACTGGTATCCTGGGCCCAATTTCATAGAGCTGCTTAAGCACAAAATTTCGCTTAAGCAAATAAATCCTTGCTTTGTAAAATCAGATTACCGGCCAAGACTCCACTCAATTAGTATGCTAAATAAACAACAGCTAAATTCCAGTCACAAGCAATATTATATAGCGCGAAATTTTGGCCAGTAACATGTGTAAAATACAAGCGAGCTATTTTCGTGCTTAAGCAATTGTTTTGCTTATAAGCAGCTCTATGAAATTGGCCTCTGCTCAGCAGACATTTGTTAAGCAGTATTTTCTGATAAGCAGCTCTATGAAATTGGCCCCTGTAATCGCAAAAGATTTCTAAAAGAACACATACCACTGCATCTACCATTGGTGTTAGACCACTGTCCACCATCCTCTGCATCGTTCAGCTCGCATTGAGTCTGTAGGCTACCTTTCAGCTCGTAGCCCTCGTTGCACTCCATGTTACACACCGTTCCGATACTCCTGTCCGCTGTGTCACACGACAGTTGCCCGTTGCTTGGCTGTGGTAATTCCTCGCATTCAATAGCTGGGTGCAAGAATGAGAATTGGTTATTTCAAGATTTTGTTAATGTTGAGACTAGTGAATCCGGGGCAGAGAAAATAATAAGGAGAAATCCCCTCGATCCACTGGGGAAAATTACTAGTAGTCCTGGCTGATTTCCCGCCTTTCGCTCAGAACACGACAGCTCTTCTCAATATAAGAAGTCTCCTGTATTCTGAAATCTACTCCGCAGCATTAGAATAAAAAGCAAAACCTAAACGGCATTACATAAATTATAATTCATCCACATGTATATTAATATGTTTTTGCAGGTTGCCGTTCCTAAAACAGAAATTTTGTAATGCATATTTGGCTTTTTAATGTTTTTGTTATGTATATTCTTGTTGTATACAGGCATGCATCTGCCCGTTGAAAAAAAAAAAGGAAAATTTTCAAAGGCACAACGCAAGTGCGGAGCGAGGCAGCTGAAACGCCACGGGACATGATACCCACAATGCACAGTGGTTTAAACCCTATGTGACCCCGACATCGACAAGTTTCTGTACAATAATAGGTCAAAATACCTTTATAATCAGTCAAAATACCTTTATAATAACTCAAGCATGTCTCAATGTCATCTTTAGGTAGATAAAACGTTAAAATAATCCACAATTTATCGATCCGTGTCGAGATTCACGAATTATTGTGACAATTTTTATGATGTGGTTTTGAAGTCAACAGAGGGCGCTATATCTTCTGTGTGTAATGTTAATGTACACGATGTTTTTGGTTAAAAACAGCATTCTGAAAACTTAGTTTTTGGGAGTGAAGGCGATCTTGCAGGATTTCGGCGCTATTTTATTTTCAAAGCTAAGTAGTCACTCTATCATTTTATGGAAACAAATACAAAAAATATGTTGGCCGTTGGGACGGTGGCCGATTGGGAAAATATCCAATGTTTTGATTTTTGTTTATTTTCCTTAATTTTGCGATGTAAACAATTGCTTTTTTGAAAATTCTCATTTTCAGGAGTAAAAACTCATTTTCACAAATTTACCATGAATTTCTAGCCACAACGAATGGTTACTTTACTAATCTATTACATATTTTTAGCATTTCGTCCAGGCCCTTAAGATGTGTGGCGGTATTTTTTTTTTTAAGTAGCATTTTTTGACGTTTTAGTCAAAGATTTCAAAGCATTTTTGCCGTATCATCAAAACTTCGGTCCGTATTTAATTTTCTACAATGCGAAAGGTCACTTATACAGGTAATTTAAAAACAATATTTGTTTTCTCAAACAATTTGTATATGCCTATCCAGGTATTTTTTTTAACATAAGGGTTTGTGATTTTTGCTGAATATAAACGTATGTCACAATATACGAACTACAATTCCTTAAAAAACCAGGGTAATAAATTTCAAAAAAAATAAAAATTCATCAACAAATTAGTTCTTCTTGTTCAAGTCACCAAAGATATGTAGTTATCTCAGAAAAAAAAATCGGACCTGATGTCTGGGTCTTAAACCACTGTGCAATGGTACCCTAGAAAGTGTTGAGGTTTATTATGCTCTTAGGTGCATATTTAGCATGTACTAGGCTTATTTTACTACATGATTGTAGTTGTACACTGTTAATGCCAGGCATATTTTATGCTAAAAAAAAAAATCCGAAAAAATAAATAAAAATTAAAATAAAAAAAATGCGGAATTCTGCGGCCACGCGGAAGAGTTGCATGCCTGTGTATATCTTTTAAACTAAATTCAACCCACGTGCTGCAATGTTTGAATTTTTAATAAACCAATAACAATAATAATAATAAGAAGAAGAATAATTTTTCTCAGCACAATTTTACTTCCATAGGGTTCCATTGTATATACTCACGTGTGCATCTGAGAGGTTCCGCAGACCACTGTCCTGTGGCCAGACACCGGACATCTGCTGACGTACCATGTTGAGCTCGATAGTTCTGTTTACACTGCAGTCCACACTCCACACCAAAGTGATTGCCGCAGTTGGGCGGGACGACCTGGACACCAGACGCCTCGCCGAAGGTCAGTTGGTCACATTTTATAGCTGTGTCAAAGGTCAGAATGTATTCACGTTTTGTTTAACTTAATGGCACTGGACACTATTGGTAATTGTCAAAGACAAGTAATCTCACTTGATGTATCCCAACATGTGCATTAAACAACAAACCTGTGAATATTTGGACTCAGTTGGTCATCGAATTTGCAAGAAAATAATGAAAGAAAAAACACCCATAATAAAAGGCTTCAGCTGAAAGATTTTATTGTTTAAAATTACACTCTTTAAAAGCACAAACAGTTACTAAGTACAGACAAAAATTGCTCAGCAATGGGTTATCAACCAAAAATAAACTGCACTGCACACCGCTCGTAACTGGTGCCCTGCTAGTTTAGTTAGCAGATCTATTTGTTTAGCAATACTATCTGCTCAGCTTTATGATATCAAGATTTGAAAAGTATGTTCTTACGTGTGCAAGAGCTGTTCGTCTTAGGGGTGCCTTCATGACCAGGCAGGCACTCGCAGGCATCCAGTGAAACACTGCCCTCTCCTGGCGTGGTGGATAAATCCGGACACGAGGTACAATCTTGGTTGCCATAAACTTCTTTGTAAGTACCTCTTGGGCAAGCTGGTATTTAGGGAAAATACATATATATGGTAATTATAGACTAATCTATTTCAGTCAACCTGTGAACCAAAGCAGACGGAACCGTGATGTGATACAATCGACACATAAACTCTACATTTATTGATTTGTTCCCTCAGCTATTAGAACATTAATAAGAGTAAATCTTAAATGTTTAATTTTGTTACTAATTTTTCCTGTTGGATTTTTTAAACTAGTTGTTGCAATATCAGGGTTTTGGGGGGAAGATGAGGTGTCAGTTTTTGTCTTTGAATTGAAGGTCTTGGTCTGGTTTTTGTTTTGGAAGACGAGGTGTCAGTCTCTGTCTCAGACTTTGAGGTTTTGGTTTCAGAAGATAAGGTGTCAGTTTTTGTCTCGAACTTTGAGGTCTTGGTTTTGAAAGATAAGGTGTCAGTTTCTGTCTTGGACTTTGAGGTCTTGGTCTTGGAAGATGAGGAGTCAGTCTCTGTCTCGGAGTTTGTGGTCTTGATCTCGGAAGACAAGGTGTCATTGTCTGTCAAGGTCATAGTCTCTGAAAATGAGGTTTCAGTTTCTGTCTTGGACTTTGAGGTGATGAGGTGTAAGTCTCTGTCTTGGTTCTTGATTCCAATACTGAATATCCTAGGCCTAGGTTTGGTTGTAACTTACCGTCGCATTCTCCAACTTTACCATCTCCTTTGTATCCCTGTTGACAGGCACATCCATAGCTTCCGGTCTGTGTTGCACACGAGCAGGTAGCCTGTGCATCACAGCAACTTTGCCCCTGGGAGCACACCGTGTCACATAGGTGGGGGCTTACATTGCGATCCCACGACTTCATGTCCCTTTCATCTGCAAATTGGAAATCATACAAATGTTAGTGGTAAATTGAACAAATTTGATGAAAATTGTTCTGTCACATCAGGATTTGTTTTTCTGCAATGACGGTTAAATAGTTGAAGTGTTGACAATTAAGCACTTACTTAAAACCAGTTTGGACCAGAATTCCCACAATGTTTCTGTTAAAATGAGCACGTTTTTCCGCTGTCTGTACTGGATCACTGTGAGTGCATGCTTAAGTCAGACTAGAAAATGAGTTTTTCTGGAGCGATTGGTTTCAGACAACAATCTTGTCATGAGTCGAGCCAACGTAAATGTTATATTAGCTTCGCCCGTATGAAACCAAAAGTTATTGGGTCGACCTAGCTATGAGTCGCTCCTAATCTATTTGGTTTGGCTCGACTCTGGCGCACCTGTCAGAAACGGGTGTTTCTCTCCATGGCACTTACCTCCTTTCAATTTATTAGCGAGGCTCTCGACGTCAGTCAGTTGATCAAGGAGGTACCTGTAGTCATCTGTTGGAGTGGAGGCGATTGCATCTAACTCCGCTACACTGATGCCAGTGCCTAGACCGACAGTGAACATATCGATATTGCTGTTTTTCATAGCTGTGGCAACATTGAGTGGAGTGCCACCGTCATTCGACTGTCCGTCAGTCAAGAGGAAAACAATCCTAGGGAAGAAAAAGTCTAAAAGGTAATTAACCATTTTTGCTGCTTTATTATAATAACAACAATTAAAACAATGGCTTCTTTTATAGACACGTAACGTTCACTCAGTGAGGCTCAATGCGCTTATATACAGGATTTTCCTGCATGGTATGTGGGACTATGTACGTTTGAATTGTAAGATCTACTCCATTTTAATAGCACCATTTAATGGTTTAGAAGCTGCCGTGGTGCATTATGCTGACAATCAACACAGGAACATCGGTGCACCTCTTCTCTTTACTGGGTTCTGTTGTGTACATAACACAACACATGGGACCAATGGCTTTACATCCCATCCGAAGGACAAAGCAAGTGTCTTGCTTTAAAGGACCCACACACTCTGCTGATCAGAGTTTAAATTTGGTGCTCTTTTAAAAACAAAGCTCAGCCTCGCCAATGTTATTTTGATGAATACAATTTGTCAGTGCCTTTTTCTGCGGAATAGCTTTTAAACAGCATTTTACATTCAAGACTTCATAATGTCTGTATTACAAAACTTAAGTGTGTCTGTGTGCTGTATCAATTTTTGAACTTTTCAGAGTTTCTTTTGTGACTACCATTATCAGTCACACTGAAACCCTGACACCAAACGCTATCCAAAGTTCTCTTAACGTTCTTTTAAATTATTATATTGTAAATTAATGAATTATTTTTATCCATCCGTTTTTGGCGCTTACGCTGTGGATTAAATAAATTAAGTAAATTACAAAAAATATATTAAAACAACCACTCAGGATTTGTGTTCTCTTTCTTGAAAATGCGAACTATGCCATCACCTTGTATCACAAAATCTCTACCACAAACCATGGCCAATAGTCTGCAGTGGTACATGTATGCTTAAATCTCGGACCACTCAGATTTTAATTTTTGTGAGTACAAGTCTTGACAAGAGACCTTTTTTCCACCGGTGTCTTCCCTTTTGCATTCTGCTAGTGTTAGTGTGGTCTTTGTTTTTTTTATTCACATTCATACTAACAAGTATGGCAAGGGGGGTGGGCCGAATCATTGACTGTGTATGACTTTAATAATTATTATTATTTCTGAGAGGACAAATTCGCTCAGGATTTATAGTGATATCTCAAAAACGTGGCCACCTTTTGAAATGAAATGTTCACAGGTTTATTTTGTTATGGTTGTAATAGGACATACATTTATTTAAGAGTTAACACAACCAAACGGTTTTAAAAAGAAAACACAGGTATACTTTGCCTTGATAGCATTCTTACAAAAAAAAAACATGGAATAGAAGGGCATAGATCAGGCCCAGAGGGTCAAGTACTCATATTAGAGTTCTACTCCCTAACTGTAAAGGCATTATACACTGTCAGTAATCACTCAAAATAATTGTATGAAACTTACATTGTGAGAAATGCCTCACTCTGATTGAAGTAACATAGTTTTTAAGAAAGAAGTAGTTTCTCACTAAAATATTTCAATTGATTTCGAGACCTCAGAATTAGATTTTGAGGTCTCAAAATCAAGCATCTGCAATAAGGGCGTTTTCTCTTCCGTTTTTCTCTTGCAACTTCGACAACGAATTGAGCTGAAATTTTCAAAGGTTTGTTATTTGGTGCATACGTTGAGATACACAAAGTGAGAAGACTGGTCTTTGACCACCAATAGTGTCCAGTGTCTTTAAATTTGTACCCAACTACAACTACAACTACAACAATGACTGTAAACTTATCATTATTTTGTTTTGTTACTGCTGACATGAGTTATTATGAGACCTAAATTTAAGCATACACTGGCCATGGGTTAAACTTCCTTGTTCTATGCCGGGTATGGTTTGAATAGCATGGCATGGCACTCAAGTCCGTGGACAACATTAAGCATGAGGCATTATCTTTCTACACTGCCAACACCTACACCTTTATGACTAGTATAAGTTATCCATCACTGGTGTTTACGCAGTAATAAAGAAGCAGTTCGCAAAAGGCATTATTTGCTTTGGAGCAAACAAGGCCACTGATGACCACTGTGGTGCACTGCTATGAGTATATAGAGCACCCTTCAGGAGTGCACTTATTAAATCTTACAGCTTATGGATGACAGCTGAAGTACTGTGTGGCCCAGTGCATTTTTAACTACGGGAATAAATGTGTTGTGAAGAGGTTTTCAACTAGTGGTTTAATCCCAACGAGGCCTGGTTCTTGATAATTCTACCGAGACGAAGTTGATGTAAATTATCAAGAACCAGGCCTCGGTGGGTTTAAACCAACTAGTTGTAAAACCGATTGGATAACTTTTCGTATGGCGCCAACACTTTTTCACTCTTTTTTATAAAAAGGGATCTCATTGAGGTAAATGAGATACTATATTATTTAATATCGAATGAAAAAGTGGTGGCGCCCGACGGAAACTTTTCCATCCGATTCAACACACTTGATTCCCATTCATAAACACCTTTTCGGTCAAAAAACATCAACACTTATGGCAAACAAGTAAAATATCAATGCAACAAATATAATTTTTTCAATGATTTCTTTCAACACAACACCCCTCCAGCTTTGAAATCGTAAGGCCCAGTCAAGGCCCTCAGGTAAACAACTCATTATAAGGAAATGCTGTGCACGTTGCGCATATCGAGTGATGTGTGTGGCACAACTGTCTCGGCTGTTGCTCTCGACCAATAGGAATGAAGAAACTGTCTTATAATATAAGCACAGGTGCAAACTCGCGTGTTACGCCCATGTTTCAACACTTTTACTGGTCATAAACAAAGGTTTATACACGCCCACGTGCACACTCTCCACCAATAGGAATAGCGAAACTGTCTGAGGTATTTATGAATTGTGCCATTAATTAAGAGCATTATCATGTCCTTCCTCCGTGTTAATTAAAAGCACAATAGAGGTACATGTACCTCCATTTTGAGTAATAAGAATCTAGTTTGTCCTCAATGGTATGGTACCATTGGACATGATAGGGGAAATATGGTTTCGCTGTGAGGGAGAGGGTGATTTCCATTCGTACTCGGCGGACTACTATAAATATTTTTTTAAAGAAGAAAATTATCAAATCTTACTTTGCTGCTGAATGCCGCGACTGTGCAAGGATTCCTTGTGCACGTCGCAGACCTTCAACGGTGCACGTACCCCCGTCTCTGTAAGTTACATATGCGGGCAGGTCGTTGCCCAAAAATGTGCATTTATTCTTCCCCACTGGATCCGTAATGTAGTCGATATCTGTGTAGACTTTATCGCAGCTGGAGTAAGTGACAACGGCAATGCGGGAGTTTTCTTCTGACACGCTGAACAGCTTGGAGAAGTGCCTGACGAACTGAACCTCGCAGCCGAAGTAACCCCTTCCCACGCTGCCAGAGGCGTCAAGTACGAACACTATCTCGGCTTGCTGGTTCTGGAATTTTTCAAGGTTTCGCAAGAACCGAGTGCTGGTGGCCAGGACTGCGGCTCGGTCCGTCTCCACGATGTTCGCTGTTTGAGGGCAGTCCGGGTACACTTGCGACTGGACTAAACCACTCAGCCACAACAAAGTTGTGGCCATGTGGAGTGCCGAAGCCACAGCAATCATTCTGCGTGTGCCGACTGCCATGTTGCCGACCGAACAACAAAGGCAAGCAGAGGACACAGTGAATTGGAAATAAATGAGAGACTGTTACAAATTAACCCCCAACTGTTTCGCTAAACTGCTGCAAATACCACAAATAAGAACGTTTTGGTCGTCTCTCAAGATGTCGTCTGCATTTCACGTCTGCTGCTTGCCAGTGCGTGCTGTAAAGTGTGCAAGAAAGTCACGGACGAGTCTGACGTCACACGATCCACCAAAAATCAACCAATCACGTGAGGGTTCTCACCCGGTGCATTGGACACACGTCCATAAAGGAGGGCGGGGGGGGGGGGGGGGTGGGGGAGATTGAACTGCCAGACACAGTGGCCGTTGCCCCGTACTTAAAAGTGTTTATGATCAGCACATGTTGATTTCATCGAAGCTTCCTCTGTGGTTCGAATTACAGCTTCCTATATCCTTTGAATAAAAAATTCTAACAGGATTTTCCTGATAGTTCCTGCAGATACTGCCTTCATTGCATCCGCACCGGACGACTGCACATGCCAGCCTAGTGGGTGGTCGGAACTATTTGGGGGAATTCCCTCGCACGTTGTAACCCAAATAACAGACTTTCCCAGGGTAGCCTGAATGTCTTGTTTATGTGAGCATTGCACCACGTGGTACAACCCCTCCAGATGCAACGCTAATGATTGGCTTATTGTTGTGGCCCGATTTGCTCTTGTGTGATTGGTTGAGAGTTTGACAAACTATTACATTGTTTCTGCGACAAAAGTTGACCTTTGTTCAAGGGAACGTACATTGATTGGTTTAAAGTTACAGCTGTAGAAAATAGCCGATAACCCATTAGTTAAAGGGCTTGTATTTTTGTCGTCCAGTTGTAAGATACGCCTATTTCATTTAACTTTCTATCAAGCATCAAATACAAGCTATGTCTATCAATCATTTAAAAAACTTAAAGGGGCACATTACCGTCAGATTGTTGTGCGCTTCTGGCTAGGAGATAGACAAAGCGTATGGCTATAGTCCTTAATTAGGACGAACAACTTGTCCTAACTCGAGATAAGACTAGTCTTAACTCTTTGTAAAATCCACCCCAGGTTCATCTGGGTTAGAGATTTATGAACTTCACGGCCAGGGCTATCTCAAGGCTTTGTCGCACGTGACCTCCTGTAACGTCCTGTGCAATGTTTGTCCCTGTCCCCGTTTTAATGAAAGTGGAACGAAATGAGAGATATAATAGCTTCTTGTTACTCACTCGAATAATGTCTAAAGCAATAACTGTGGAAGGTCCATTTAATTCAGTAAGAATGGCCACGTGGCCAGTTTAGGCAAAACAATGGTTCTGTAATATTACTGTTTCTAAACAATCTTTATTAGGGCTTATCATGAGAGTCTGCAACAAGTGTGTTTATCAAAAGTTTGTTTAAGGTACAATATATCTAACCAAAAGAAACTAAGAAACAAAGAACCAAAGAACCAAAGAAACAAAGAACCAAAGAAACAAAGAACCAAAGAAACAAAGAAACAACGAAACAAACAACACAAACAACAATTTTCTTCGTTTGTTTAAATGAGCAATATTGTCAATTTATTATTTTTTTATGAGATTACAAACTATAGGTATTACTTTGAATGTAAGTTTAATATAATTGAATATGGAATAGACATACAATTATTTTTATACCTCCGGGTAAATTTCCGAGTGGTGTAGTTTACCAAACGAGACAACTCGAACTTTGTTTACAATAAGTGTGACCTTGTGCATTCTTTGGGTATTCTGGCAGGCAAGATACTTCACTGGTCCTCTGGGAGAGTTGACATTTTGTGTCATAATTTCCACATAAAGCCAAGAATTATGAGAGTATAAAAGCTGGACAAGTTTTGAGATGTGCCCCCTTTCATCATATCAAAAGTTGACAGGAATTAGACAGTGCAATCTCCATAAAATATAAGGTTTCATGTTTTCTTCCATTGGGCCGTGTACAAATCATGCCTGCAGGATGTCCAGGCTCTGTGGCTCTTTTGTAAACATGTTATGTCACAGGTCACAATTAACAATTAAACATAATATGATATAGGTAAAGTTAAAATCCAATAACGAATTTTTCAGAAGTAACATTCATTATTATCATACAGCAATATTCAAGACATTTGTCACGATGCAACCATCTTGGTCATGTTTCTTGTATCCTGAAAAACCATACTGGTTGTTAATATTCATTATGAAAAAAAGGGACCAGACTATTATTCCTTCCAGCCTCAATTTGATGACACCGAGTTGAAATGGGGAAAATTAAGATGACCACACCTTCACAAAGGTCTATACATTAAACCAAATAAAACAGGTTTCTTAAAGTTTTAAAAGTTGAGCACCAACTCTTAAATTCCAAGTCTGTATACTTGAAAACTGGGTATCTACGAGTATGTTATACTTATTTGCACCAGGAATAGAGTATATTGTTTTGGTTTTTAACCCATACATCGTTTTGTGTGAACCATTGTATACTCAGTACTTCCCAGAGTCCTGAGGAAATATAAACCATCCTCATGTGTAGAATTGTACTCTTCCGAACTTTTGCTTACATGGGAAAAGAATATTGGCCTACCTATGATACAACCGAAAAATTAATGCCCAATCACTTTAACATTGAACTTTGACCGGGTTGGCAGTTTATGTAACACACTTTTCCATCAGGCGCCAAAATGTGTGCATTTTTCAAGGATGTGGAACAGTGTTGTGGAAATTGTGTGGGAGTTTCCCAGATCTCGCACCAAGATTGTTTATACCTTTTGACCCTGAGTGATGTAAAACAGGTGGCTGAAATGTTTGAAAATGCTGGTGAATGTTTTGTACATCACATTCAATACATTGTAATGGCTTAAAGGTGTGGTTAGAATTGGTATACCTGTTTCAAAAGTACTCGTGAAAGTTCATATGTTTAATAAAATAGTACAAACATCAAAACGCCATGAGAAATATTTGAAAATGCAGGTGTGTTTGGTACATTACATTCATTACAGAAGCCTTTTGAGGTATGGCGGATGTGATAGTAGGGAGTGTACTGTTTGGTATGGGTGTATACAGACAAATTTACCCAAACCTTATAGAGTTGTAGCATTGTGTCCGCCATATCTCAAAAAGGCTTATTGTAATGGCTTAGAGGTGTGGAGTGATTGGTTTACAACTTATTTTAAAAGTACTAGTGAAAGTGCGTTTGATTTAACAAATGGTACCTACATGTTTTGGACATTACATTCATTATATTGTAATGGCTTTGAGGTGTGGTTGAATTGGTATACCACTAATATCAAAAGTATTAACCTAAGTGGAAGTTTGGTTGTTAACAATTAACTTGTATAAACATCAAAGTCATGAGAAAATATTTCCACCTGTTAAATAGTCTCAACTTAAATGGAGGGTAAACCTTTGGTAATTAGGTCTATTCCAAAAATTCATGACCGTGAAAACTTACTTTGTATATTTAAAGAGAGTAAGTTGTGGAGCTGTTGGTACTAAAAAAAACCAAACACATTTCTAGAAACGACCCCCTCTGAAGTAATGAAATTTTAGAGGAAGAGATAATTTATTTTGCACACATAGCCTAATGATTTGAATCTGAGAAAAGACTCAGTCATGAAGCTTTCATCAAGTATGTGAAAGCACATGATCCTATACAAAGGGAGAGTGTTTTTCTTCTTCATTATCTTCTTTGCACTTCGATGACCAATTGAGCCACTATTTTCATAGACTGGTAACTTTATGCATATGTTGGGATACACCAAGTGAGGATACTGGTCTTTGACAATTACCAAAAGTATACCCTGCTTTCAAGCAATAAAACGAACAGGCAATAACTAAATTAATACGTTATACATTAATTTATAAACCGGGTATGTTATGACTTAGCAAAAGTGGTAGTGAGATTTCCAGGATTGATTTTCTGGCATGTTCTTGAAAACCCAAAACCGTTGGTGAAACGATTATAATTACAAAAACTACAATATAGTTTGGATAATGACTTTAATTGTACATGCTATTTACACATTCAGTTGATATAAAAAGAGTTAGTAAAACTAGTGTGAGATATTATTATAACTACTCAATGTGTTGTAAAAAGGTTTTTCAAATAAACATTAAAAACACGGAAATAGAGAGTGCATAATATTTTTTTATTTTCGTTTGCCGAACATACTTTTTGTTTTGTTTCAAATTGGACTTCCTCACTGAAAAGGGTTTTTCATCGAAAACATCCTTCTTTCGGGTCGCTCAAGTCACTTTATTGAATCTGCTTAATGGACGAAATAAGACCAACCAAAAAGTCCGTCATTAATATGACGTTTTAAAAACTTTTCTTTCTAAAGTTCTCTATGTGATGGATTCTACAACCAGCGTTTGAAACACTAACAAAACTATAATTGTCGACCATTAATTTTATATATCATAAGATAATAAAAACAACTAATGTATTATAGCACTTTTACTAAAAGACGTCTCAAAAAGCGCTGATCATTTTTTAATGTCCACACAAGTTCTTAAAAATTTGGACTAATAAGACCAATACAATTATTAGTAACACATTGTGATGGGGTTTACAAAGTGTAGGGGTACATTGCAGTCACTGCCCGAAACACCATAGGCAAACTCCAAGCGATACCGAGGGTACAAAACTTGTGGGTGTAACACAATTTAAATTTACCAAACATCTGACTGGTTATCCATCATTTCAAATATATAATGAGGACATTGATAATTTTGCAGTTGTGCTGCGTTGTGATTAATACCTACGACCACAGCATGCTTAGTTAATCTCTTCAGCTACTTCAGTGCTGTGTGTGGTGGTTTGATTGTGTGCCATCTCAACCGAAGTGGCCGGTACCTCCATTGTGGTTGGCATAACTGAAACAACAATGTGGCAGTGATATTTCATTAGTAAAAGTCCATACCAAATCAAATGAGAGTATACTTTGACCGGGCTATGCACACTGCAAACACTGGGGTGCAACCTTTGACATCACACCAATGTATTGTTAAAATAAATAATAACAAACAAGAATCAAAGTTAAAACCATATAAGGTAAACATTGTATTTTGTATGAATTAATAAGTGTTGTTTTAGTGTTCTTATAACAATGCATTGTTATAAGGGTTTTAATCTTTGTTCATTCGTGTTTTTAATGGGAACTATAGTTTTTTTTATGTCAGTTTATTTCTGCTATTGTATGTATTCTTAATGATCTTTGTTTTATTTTAAGAGAGCTTTAGGTGCAAACTAATTTCCGCTGTTAGGGATTTAAAGGCAGTGGACACTATTGGTAGTAACCCAAAATAATTATTAGCAGAAAACCTTACTTGGTAACGAGTTATGGGAGGAGGTTGATAGTATAAAAAATTGTGAGAAACGGCTCCCTCTGAAGTGATGTAGTTTTCGAGAAAGAAGTAATTTTTCACGAATTTGATTTCAAGACCTCAGGTTTAGAATTTGAGGTCTGGAAATCAAGCATATGAAAGCACACAACTTCGTGTGACAAGGGTATTCTTTCTTTCGTAGTTATCTCACAACTTTGACGACCAATTTAGCTCAAATTTTCACAGGTTTGTTATTTTATTCATATGTTGAGATACACCAAATGAGAAGACTGGTCTTTGACAATTACCAATAGTGTCCATTTGTCTTTAAACTTTTAAAGCACTGGCTGAGCAAATATCTATATCTATCAATATTGACAAATAGGTCATAGGAGTGAAAACAGTGAGAATTTAAATGTTGCAATTTACCTTCACTTGCTTGGCAGTCAGTGCTCGCCTTTGATGACTTGCCCTCGGTAGTTTGACCAGGCTCACATGGTTTACACGATTCCTGGCCGAACTCGTCTTGGTAGGTGCCCACAGGGCACGGCAGGCAGACAAAGGTCGAGTTGACTTCCACGTAGAACATCCCGCGTGGGCAAGAAACTATAGGCACAAGAAAAGTTGTTATGCATTATTTTGTAGGAGGAACACTCATGGGGCTGGAAAGGAGTGAGGGGGAATTTGGGCATATAACATGAGAACATCTCAGTGTTTGTCATATAAAAGGTAGTGCAAGGGGGAAAAGGATATTAGTATAGGGGTATCTGCAATGGTAGATGTTGATATTGTTTTTGAAAATAATTGGAGTGCCACGGCAGAACAGGGCTGTATACTCCCCAGGGAGAAAGAAATAGGAGTGTTATTGGCCCAAAGACCAGGGCACCAAATAATGTGAATAGAGCTAATAGACCGATCCATTACGCCCCGCCTCCTTACCAGTTGACCAATCACAGCCGCGAATTCGATCACCATTAGTGCAAAGATCACCAAACGGTTCAAATGGTGATCAGATTTCGCGGTTGTGATTGGTCAATGATAATTGGGCCTGGCTTAATGGATCGGTGTATTAAGGCCCGGTCACACAGGTCCCGATAACGAGAACGAAAACCGATAACGATAAAAATGCACGCTCGCGATTGGTTGAATGGCTCCATGCAGAATACACCCACGCTCATTCAACCAATCGAGGGCGTGCATTTTTATCATTATCGTTTTCGTTATAGGGGCCAGTGTGACCGGGCCTTTATAATGATTCAAAGAAGGTAGTTTAATGAGGGTAGAAACTAGAGGAATACTCCACTGTGGAACATCACAAAGTTATATCAATGCTAGCTTTGGGATTTTGTACTTTATATTAATGGTATTTTTATAAATTACTTGACTACACTATTAAATTATGACACTTACTGCATACTTCCCCTTCAATAGCTGGGAACGATGTCTGTACTGTCCCGATTGGGCATGGCAACTCTGGGTTTTCCTCATAAGCTGCGAATGAAATAAAAGTAAATATCCTGACATTTAAGCTCAAGTAGCTCTCGAAATATTTTAAATCTGAAAATTAACCTTTGGTTGATAATAAAAAACTATTTTATTAGTTGTTTCAAAATACAAACAATTTTTTTATACGTGTCTTTAAGATTGAAGAAGTTCGTCCTATCATCAACACTAAAATAGATCTTTGAGAAGGAATTTTCCTTCTTTTTAGACACTTTTTTTTCCTTCTAAATCAAACACAATTTTCCATATGAACAAGTGCGATGTTCTGGAAGCCTGCAAACGAGACCGGGCCCAAATTCACAGAGCTGCTTTAGGAGAGCATTGTGCTCAACATGTTTCTGCTTAGCAAAAATAAGCAGGATACCAGTCACAAACTGAAATTGTGACATAGTAGTTTTGGCTGGTAACCTTATTCTGGTCATCATCATTTTTTTTTGTACTGAGCTACTTTTAGTGCTTAAAGCAGCTCTATGAAATTAATTTGTCCCAGTGGTTTTGAAAAGGGATGTTATGTGTATACTTACGACTACAGTCTGGTGCTATAGAAGATGGGGACCAGACCCCATCAAACCCACACAGGAACACGCTTGAAGGAAGCCCCTCGAAGAAGTAATGCGATTTGTCACAAGAGGGCTCACAGATCTTGCCGAACATCCAATCAGAGCAGCTGATTGCTCCATTAGCCGGGGCAACAGGTGTGCCGCACTCCTTGGCTGCAAATACAAAAACAATAATAATAATGATAATAGCAATGATAATAACAACCGCATTTCTATAGCGCCTAACGCCTCCGAAAGAAAGTCTCTAAGTGCTCAGAGGAAACAAAAGAATAATTATGTATATGACGCGATCAATTCATCTAGGAACGCGATCAATTCATCTAGAAAAAAGGGATCTCAAGTCTGTCTTGTTTAAAAGTCTATGGCCCCGGTGATTCGGTTCCGAATCCTCCTCCTCATGGTCATGTTAATTTCCCATGGGGGGCAGATTCTCCGGCAGACAGAATTCCCTGGGACGCGGTACAATTCTTTTAGAAGAAAAACATTTTCGTTTGATAATAATAATAATACACAGTTTTTATATAGCGCTTCACACAAAAAGCCTCGAAGCACTTTACAAGAAAAACAACCCAATATTACAAATTAACATAATGAAAGATAAGCATATATACACAGAAAGCGGCAGAAAACAACAGAGAACTAATTGAATAAATAGGTTTTGAGGGGTGATTTGAATTGATTAGCAGTTTGGGCAGTTTTTATGTGGTTTGGCAGAGAGTTCCAGAGTACAGGTGGATGATGAGTGTGCGAAAGAGCGATGACCGTATGTCTTGGTACGTGTGACATGTTTGAAGTTGGGATGAAGAGGCAGATCCAAGAGCTCAAGATGGTTTGTGAGTGTGAATGAGTTCTTGAAGATACTCAGGTGAAAATACACTGTAAGTAACACGAGGACCCAGTTAGTTTTCTGTTGCTTGTTTCTATCGCAGCAATCAAAATACCTATCGATAAACTTAAATGAAAACCCACTATTAGTCAACAGTTTTTTTGTTGGTTTTAAAACCTTCATGAGATTTGAGAGAATGCAAAAGGAGTTTACGCTTGCAAAAACCATTAATAATAATAATAATAACTTTACATTAGTGCCCTGGTCATAGGGCCAAAAACATCCCTTTTTAATGTTTCTCAGCTCCCTTGGGAGTATACAATCTGGGCAACAGTTTATATCGCTCCAAAGGCTTTTTCATTCACAATATCGACCTCTACCCTCGCAGGTACCCATTTATTCCCCTGGGTGAAGAGAAGCAATTATAGTAAAGTATCTTGCTCAAGGACACAAGTGTCACGACCGGGATTTGAACCCACACTCCGGTGAAAGCGCACCAGAACTTCATAAAGGCCTATGGTTGTTGTATATATAGTTATTTGTTTCATGCAAAACATTGCGGACTTACTTTGGATTGATATGGAGAATTGACACGTAACAGTGTTGCCTGATCCATCACTGGCGTCTATCAGTACAGTGTATGTTCCCCAAGTGAAGGGCCGATCTGGAGACTGAATATTGTATAATGAACAACTATTATAAAATGTCACAAGGAAATCACAGTAGATATACAGTTGCAAGAGAGTTACATTTCACACACCTTTGAAAGTGCCCTGTTACCTGCCAAAGTTTGACTGCAGATTATGCCACAGTAAAAAAATAGCTATGATGCATTGTGAAATCTGCTTCTTGCCACATAAGTTTAAGTTGGATACTTAAATATCATCTAAATACCTATTAAAAGGTGTCATTTTAAAGACATTTTGAACAATAAACCACAAGGGAAACTGCACTTGGTTTGTTAAATTGTTTAGGGCTGAACGGTTTGTTTTACCAGGGGTGTCGTGGCTGAGTGGATAAGAGCACCGAACTCAAGCTCTGATGCTTCTGTTCAGCAAAGTGTGGGTTCGAATCCCGGTTGTGACACTTGTGTCCCTGAGCAAGACACTTAACTATAATTGCTTCTCTCCACCCAGGGGTAAATGGGTACCTGGCGTGGGGGCCGAGTTGGTTCTTGTGATTGATTAGCTTTAATTGTGCTACATATTTGGCAGCACAAGCTGTTTACTCCCCAGGGAGCTGAGATGGTTCAAGGAATTATTTTAGGACCAGTGACCAGGGGTTATCATGTGGAAGCGCCTTGAGCGTCACTGCGTGACGGACCTGAGCGCTATATAAGAAGCCACTATTATTATGATTATTATTACCAACATGAGGCTAAAATATCACAGTTGGTAGAGCGCCGACATGTTTAACCGGAAGTCATTGGTTCAACTCCCCATCTAATCAATTTAATCAAAAACATTAAACAAAAGAGCAGTGTACTTACAATCCGAGTGGTGTTGCTGACCACGCCAACGTTATCGGTGATCACCGGTTCATCCCAGGTTACCGTTGGGTATTGCTCGGCGGTCTTGACGGTGAATGACTTGGGGCACAATCTGAACACTGGCCGTTCTTCGTCTAAGTTTTTGAAATAATAAAAATATCAATGTTTGAATTATAAAAACCCAATTCTCAGCCAAAATCTGTATTATTTTTATGCCAATCGAACATCATTTGTGGATTGTCTCAATAAGTTGAGTGAAGTTTAGAACTTTGCAAGCAGATCTAAAACAAATTCTTCCTTTTTTCTCAGGGTGTGGGGGTGGGGGCGGGGACAGTTGCTTTAAATAGCCGTCACTGAAGATGATGCCATAGTTTTTGAACTTTTAGTCTTTTTGAAAGCTTAGTTCTGTAAATTCCTTTGCATTGTAACATTATTTTGTAATAAAATGCACACCTTTAACGATGACATTGAACGAGCACTTTACTGACGAGTCTGATGTATTACTAAATGCTGTGTAGACCACTTCGGTTGTCCCTACATCGAAGGCGTGTCCCTGTGTAGGTACGCTAGATTCAATCCTATTCAGGGAGTGAACTGGCTCCACTAGATCTATGACTGCTTGTGCTTGGCCTGGTTCTAGGATCCTTGTTACGTCTTGTGGGCAAGTTATTTCAGAAACTGCAGAGTGGTAAAGGAAAGAGAAAACAAAAACCATGGGGATGGGTACAGGAGACGGCCACTTTTCGGCTGCCAGAGTAAAGTCTGCTTTTCAGGTGGCAGAAAAGCAGAGATAGACAATTGCATTTTCACAAAACATTCAATCTGCTTTTCTACTATTCTGATAGCAGAAAAGCAAATGGCCACTTTTCGTTTGCCAGCTTGTAAGGAGATCAAGTACAACCAGCTTTTCTGGTAACAGAAAAAGAGAAAGTAGAAAATGCATTTTCACAAAACTTTCAATCTGATTCTAGGTAGCAGAAAAGGTGAAAAGTAGAAAAATTCATATAAAAAAACAACAACATAAAATTTGTCTGTTATTCTGATACCAGAAAAGCAGATGGCCACTTTTCGTCCTCTAAATGCGTGGCACAGTGAAGGTAAATGCCAAAAAAAGAGTTAGTACAACCAAATAACTAAAACCAGGGCGTTTTAGATCTCAGTCATACTGGCTTAGGAATCCTTGGAAGTTTGCCACTTCTGGGAGTAAAAGATTGACCTGTATGGCACAGTGAAGGTTTAATGACCTACAACAGAATTACCAAGTAAAACGAAAATCATTCTGGTCGTTCTTGGATCTCAGTCAAAAAATTATTTGCACCGATTACAATGGTTGTTATCTAGGCCAGACGCCATAAGGAACATCCTCTGATAGACCAGATGCCATAAGGAACATCCTCACATACAAAATGTTTGTTGTTGCTTTGCTGCAAGGCATTGTTCTCTTACATTGTTTATTTTATTGTTTGCAACAGACAGGGGTAATGTCCTGTTGGCAGAGATATACAACCTTTGGAAGGATACAGAAGTTGATGAGGTCATCAGATAAAAATAACTACATTCTTTTGCAAATGTCTTTGAGAAAATTGAGTTTGCACGAATTGGCATATGACACAGAAAATAAACCCAAATGTGAGCATTTCTGATAATTGCTTTTAAAAACAGTTGAAAAAGACTTAAGGACTCTCTCCATGTTAGTGACTTCTCTAATATTATGTTTTTGGTTATTGTCAAAAACCAGTGTTCTCACTCGGTGTATCCCAAAAATGTATGCATCAAATAACCAACCTGTGAACATTTGGGCTGAATTGGTCATGGAAGTTGTTAGAGAATAATGAAAGGAAAAAACACCCTTGTTGCATTGAACTATCGTTTTTTTATGATAACCCAGAGGTAAAACAGAACCAATCGGAAGAAATATCCACAACAATACGTATTATAATCACGTTAAAAGATGGTAACACAGCGCAACAGAGTCTAGAAAAAAATAATAATAATACAGTTAATCATATGGATTAGTGAATGCTATTTGACAGTGGACCTTACCCTGCTTGCAGGTGGGTGTCTCCAGTGACCACGTCCCGCTTTGCTCACAGCTCGTCAGGCTCGTCCCCACCAAGGCGTACCCCTCATCGCATGAGAAGACACACGACCCCTGGAACGCACTACTGTCATTTTGGAGACACGAGGAAGGGTGGACCAGGCCGTTCTTTGGGTTCTGGAGGGCGGGGCATCGTATGGCTGAAATTAATCAGGAATGTTAGAACCTGAGTTGGTCTCAGGTGTGGAATTGCGTTCTCTTCTGCAGAGCAGTGTATAGGATTCAGTAACAAATTTACCACACTAGGGTGAGCCAAAAAGAAGTTGACCGGGATTTGTGATGTTTATCAAAACAAACAAATGACACTCAAAAGTTCAGTAAAGCATACAATTTAACAAGCACTCTCTCCTGCTTGTTAGAAAAAAAAGAATGATAGAAATTGATCATTCCTTAGAGGAGTTATGTCTACTTTAAGAAAGGTACTCAGATGTTCAGATTCAGTCGCGCATTTACATTCCATGAACAAACATGAGTGCTTTCAGTAAAACAGGCATAACTTATCTTAGAAATGATCAGTTTGTTTCTTTTTTTTCTTCAGATAAGCAGGAAAGAATAATTATAGTAATCATGTGCTTCACTTGGGTTTTCTTGTTGTTTTGTTTTTTAATCATAAATGCCGGTCAACTTTAAATTGACTCACGCTGTGTGTTGTCATTGTTCACACCCCACAGGTGGAATATTTGAGAAAACTAATGATCAACAACATTGAAGTTGATGGACCCCACAAACCATATAGCTTTGAAGATGGTTATCAGAATATTGTAAAAGCTTGTATTGAAATGATTTAGTTTTAAACAACGAATCTTAGGATAGGAAAATCTTCTTGAAAATTATCACCTCCAACTTTACAATACAACCTTTACCCAATCACTTTCCTTTTTTTCTTTTAAGTAATTGACTTTGTTTTATTTTTCAATTTTCTCTGATTCTTACTCTCTTAATGTAAAAGAGTGAAAGCCACTCATTTTGTCTGCCATACCACTTTTGCAAAGAGCCATATGACAGAAAACTCTTTATAGAGTAAAGTACTAGGTACTTTCAACTTGATTTAAGGTTATGTTCGTTCCAATATCACACTAAAAAAGAATGACACTTGACTATCACTCTCAAAAGTGTGAAACTAACACCACTCGGACAAGAGAGTATACATTAAGAGAGTATTCCCTTTGACATCGTTTGAAATGGTGGATCAGCTGTCAATACGCTTTTTTTTTAACGAGCTTAAAAAAGTTCAAAAACAAAACAGGAACAAGGAAATAAACTGCATTTTCACCTATGATCAGCAATACTACAAGGATATCGTGAGAAAGTTTATTTATCTTGTAGGAAGAGAAAGCTTTTCTCAATCCTTCCTCCTTGATTTCACTTTCCCTTCATTTTAGTTTTGTGGGAACTGTTTCATCAGCTCATTGAGATCAACAGGTACAGGGAGTGGGAGTTAAACCGAATCTGAAACTGGCCCATAAGGCATCAAAACTGTTTCCATCAGAGTAAAACATAAAACATGAGAGACATTTTTTTTGATAGTCGTCGTCTGATAGTGGAACTTGTTGGTTTTGCTTCATTGTAAATACAAAGTTATAGTTTTGGTTATGAACAACAGGGCCCAATTTCATAGAGCTGCTAAGCACAAAAATTTGCTTAGCATGAAATTTCTTCCTTGATAAAAATAGGATTATCAACAAAATTTCCATTTGTGGCATATTTCTTGTTACTGGTATTTAGCTGTCCTGAAAATCACGTGGAAATTTGGTTGGTAGTCATGTTTTTTATCAAGGAAGAAATTTAATGCTTAGCAAATTTGTGTGCTTAGCAGCTCTATGAAATTGGGCCAAGGATGTAACCAGTAAACTTGCAATTACAGACACATGCAAGTCGCTTTTGGGAAAGGTTTTGGCTTTAAAAAGAAACCGAGTTGCATGTCTCAACGTTTCAAACTGTATACTATGATCGTCTTATACTTATAATAAAAAGTATGTTGCTGTTATTGTTGTTGTGTTTTTGTTATAAATTGTTGTTGTGTTTTTGTTATAAATTGTTGTTGTGTTTTTGTTATAAATTGTTGTTGTGTTTTTGTTATAAATTGTTGTTGTGTTTTTGTCATAAATTGTTGCCGCTAAATGATTTATTCTTGGCGCTTTTCAATAATTATTGTTTTTGTTGTCCTTTTTATCTTCGTTGTCGTTGTTTTTGCTGTTTTTGTAGTTATTATAGTTTGTTGTCGATTTTTTTTTACTGACAGTTGTTGTTGCTGCTCATTATGTTGTAGAACAGGATGGGCCAAAATAATTTTAAAAGGATGAAAATAAGAAACCTACGTATGCAAGATGCTGGCTGTGCTGACCACTGTCGAGTGTTAAGACATGTACGATTTGCAGGCCCTCTCAACTCATATCCTCTCTTGCACTCCACGGTACATGTTGTACCAACTGCAAAATGGAAAACAGAAAGTATTAGTGACTGAGCTTGATTACATACATTGAGTTCTAAAAATTGGCAAATTCCACTCCGAGCTTGTGCTTTATATATCATGGTTTTACTCGATATAAGGACAGTGAATATACCGTCTTAAAGCGTTGCTTGCAGGCATGCTCAAAATTCTTGAATTGACAATTGTAAATAATTATCGACTGTGCTTGATTACATACTTTACATTGAGTTCTTAATAAATTGGCATATTCCACTCCTGGCTTGTGTGCATGCATCTCATGGTTTTACATAAAATAAGTCAGTGGTGGGTACTGCGTCTTAAAGTGTCGCTGGTACTTTGTAGGTATTGTCAAAGTTCTTCAAATGGCAATTAGATGGACAACAAGAATACCTTATTGACAACCAAGGACAGGAAAAAAAGAAAAGAGGTAGACAGAGAAGAAGATGGATCAGACATCGGGGTACGTGTACATATGCAGGAACAACATGGACAAGAAATGCAAACAAATTGTAAATGAATATTTACATGGGGAGGGCTACATCCTACTCTAAAGGATGGTGATTGTCCAAGTTTTACTCAGGAAGAACTTCCCATACTGCACTCCCACTGCAAAACTCTCGAACGAACAAGACATTCTACAAGAGTCTAATTAGTTCTACACAATTTCAACAATTCGATTTGTTTTCTTTTTAGAGTTAGTTTTACAGTGAATAATGTTACCTATAATTTTCTTAGTCGCATGATTTCCTTGGCACAATTTGACTGGAGACACTCTCATTTTGTCAGGCAAGAGCAACGGGTTACATGTGATGGCTGGAAAAAAAAGAAGAAGATAATTTATTGATATGAAATGGAAATCACAGTTGTTATATGCTGCATAACAGAGGTTTAGCTTGCTGGGCCCAATTTCATGAAGCTGTTTAGCAGCAAAGCTTGGATGTCTTTGCTAAACAAACATTTAGTGGGGCACCAGTCACATCAATGTAAACTTTATGTAATTGTGGTTGGTTACCTGTCTATGTTAAGCATTACTTTTTTTGTGCTTCAAGGCTTTATGTCATTGGGCCGAGATCCTTTATGATTTGAGAAGCAAACTCTTTGCACCCTGTAGAATTATCTGCTACAGTGAGCGGACAAATCCAAAAACAGACGACTGTTCACATTTTACAAGGCCCTGGACACCTTTGGTAATTGTCAAAGACCAGTGCTCTCCTTTGGTGTATCCAAACATATATGCATAAAATAACAAACCTGTGAAAATTTGAACTCAAGTTGCAAGAGATGCTTCATTACTTTTGTGTGCTTCATTTGCATAATATAAAAGGCTTCAGCTGAAGTCTTTTTATTATTAATTGAATGAGAAATTACCCCTGTCTCAAAAAAAATGCTACTTCAGAGGGAGCCGTTTCTCACATTTTTTTTTACTATCGACAGCTCTCCATTGAGTACAATTTTATGCTAACAATTATTTTCAATTTTTTATTTGATTTACGAAGTTTTGACTTACGATTACACGTTTTGCCGTCCTCTGCGAGTATTGAGCTGTTATTACAGGCACAATGGTAACTGCCGGGGTAGTTCACGCAATCTTGTTCACAGCCATGGGTCCCCTGGCTGCACTCATCCACATCTTCATTCAATATTCAATACAATAATGATGTTTTATTTCATACTTTTTTGGGGAAAAAATTCAATACTATGAAAATCAAAAGAGCATTATAAGTATACAAAATTAATATATTGTTAGAGCGCCGCAATTAAGGACTATAGCCTTAAGTTTTTAATCATTATCTCCAAGTCCAAAGTTCTTTGTGATATCGACCCCTGACCACTGAATGACCATTTCTGGGTCATTTTGACACAGATTCCGGGTCATACCGACCCAGAAAGGGGTCAGGCCCACGTGACCCCGAATCCAGCTCCATTCAATAAAATTAATTCATATAACTACTCAGTCGGTTTCACTTGTGGTTTTATTGCAAAGATATGCCTATAAAGATGTACTTCTTTTTCAAAATGAATACTCATAGGCATATAAACATGTACTTTTTTTTCTCTCCAAAATGAATGTTCATACTTATTTAAAATGAATATTCACACTGACCTGCGCACAGGTAGGAATCTTCTGGGTCCACCATGTATCCTTCATTGCATGTACATTGGAAACTTCCTTCAGAGTTGACACAGTTGTGTTGACAGCCGCCTTTACTTTGAGCGCATTCATCACGATCTAGGAATTATAGTTTTACAAAATTGAAAATGAACTGTCTGCAAAACTGATATTGCCGATGCCCATTGTTATGTCATTCAAAGCCTGTCAAAGCCCGTCATTTTAATTTACACGGAGGAAGGACATTTAAATGCTCTTAAAGACAGTGGACACTATTGGTAATTGTCAACTTCTCACTTGGTGTATCTCAATATATGCATAAAATAACAAACCTTGGAAAATTTGAGCTCAATTGGTCATTCAAATTTTCAAAGAAAAAACACCCTTGTCACACAAAAAATGTGTGCTTTCAGATGCATGATTTCGAGACCTCAAATTCTAAACTTGAGGTCTCGAAATCACATTCGTGGAAAATTACTACGTCACTTCAGAGGGAGCCGTTTCTCAAAATGTTTTATACTCTCAACCTCTCCCATTACTCATTACCAAGTAAAGTTTTATGGTAATAATTATTTTGATTAATTACCAATAGTGTCCACTGCCTTTAAGTTACGTTTATATACGGTCAACGTTCCTTCCAATATGCTTCACCTAAACTATGAAACTCTCTTCCCAACAAAGTCAAGACTGTACCACGCTACAACTTCAATTCAACAAAACCCAAAATGGCCTGCTTATATTACTCCGAAAGCTATGTTTAACTTGTTGTTTTATAAAAAGGCTCACCTTGTTATCATCGTCCCCAAATTTATTGATACCCAAACCACAAGTTGATGAATTTAGGGCTATATTTTGGAAACCTTCTCTCTTAGTGTAAAATATTTAAAAAAATCACCCTCTTAGGTGTCACTTTGGCTCTTTTGAGAGTGGAAGTAAATCTATGCCACTCTGTTGAGTGAAATTGGAACAAACAACACTCTTAATCAAGTTGAAAGTACCTGTCTTCCACTCTAAAAAGAGTTGGCCGCCATATTGCTCTTTGCAAGAGTGGTATGGCGGCAAAACGACCGGTGTTTCACTCTTTTACATTAAAGGAACACGTTGCCTTGGATCGGTCTAGTTGGTCTTTGCAAAGCGTTTGAAACCGTTTGTTATAAAATGCAAATGGTAAGAAAGATATTTTAAACACACAAATTTGCCTCGAAATTGCGTGGTTTTCATTTACTTTGCGAACTAACACGGTCGGCCATTTTTCAGAGTCAAAAATTTGACTCCCATAAAAGGTAAAAGGAAAACCACGCAATTTCAAGGCAAATTTGTGTGGATCATTGTATTCTACTTTTAAAATATCTTTCTACCCATATATGCATTTTATAATAAACAGTTTCAAATGCTTTTCAAAGACCAACTCGACCGATCCAAGGCAACGTGTTCCTTTATCAGAGTTGGATTTTCACTCAGTTTGCCTTGACGTGCACAAAATCCCGCCATATCTCGGGTCCATTGTTCAAATTACTAAAAGAAATTGTGTCTTGACACTGTTTATGTATATAGCCTTCAAATCAAGATTTGTATGTACTGTTGGATTATACGTATACAAAATTGCGTGCATATTTCTTGAAGGGAAAAAAAGTAGGTTTGGCTTACCAACACAATCCTCCCCATTGTCGATCAGTTTGAATCCTTCAGGGCATGCGCAATAGAAGTCTCCTGGCGTGTTAATGCAGTCGTGTTCGCAGCCTCCATTGTTGACATTACATTCATCAATATCTAAAAAGACAGCAACAACGGTACATGTACATGGTATCATGGCCTCAAACAAAACAGCTACAGTTTTGGTACAAATGTAAACCGAACAAACTATGCGAAAGCCTTTAGGTTTGATTTAAAATCTTGGAATTTTGAACATCCAGATTTGGATTCTGGGTCAGACAACAGTGGAGGGAACATTACCCACAAAAACCTGACGTTGCAGTGAGATTATTAAAGGAACACTCAAAGTTGGTTAGACAAAAATTCACAGATTCACATCAAACTAAAACGGTCTAACGATGAGGATAGTAGAAAACCTCACTTGAAATATTTCTGTCATAATGTCATATTTGAAATGATTTTGGGGGTTGAACAAAGAATTGACTAGAGTGGGATTCGAACCAACGACCTCCGGATTAACGTGCCGGCGCTCTACCAACTGAGCTATCTAGCCCTATATTGGCAGTGTCCCTATTTTGTCAATATCTTTGTTCGGGGGTGCCAGTCAGAAGCCATACAACCGTTAACTGCCGTGTAGCCAGGGATCACACCCAAATTACGATACAACCTGGGAAGCGACAGCCGCAGGGGATCACCTTAAGGGGATGCGACTTTTTGTTTCAGATATCAGTTGGTAGAGCGCTTGCACGTTAATCCGGAGGTCGTTGGTTCGAATCCCACTCTAGTCAATTCTTTGTTCAACCCCCAAAATCATTTCAAAATTTACCCAGTCAGTTTCCCTTGTGGTTTATATTAATGTCATATTTGATGACAAAGAATTAAAAATTTATCGCTCAGTGAGCGTTTTTATTAATTTTTGCCCCAGATGGTTGATCGACCTCGATCTTCTACAGGTTTGTCAGTTATGTGGATTACATAGTGCTTATCCCTGCCAGCAAAAACAATTTGTTATGTTCCTTTAAGTATTCCCTTTAAAAAAAGTTGTCACCAAGAAAGTCCTGATATATTTTATAAGGCCTGGATGGATTTGAAAGCATATCTAGTTTTTTCCCTTTTTTTTCTTACCTTTGCACAGTATTTCTTCGCCAGGGTGCTCATTGTATCCAGGCATGCAGTGACAGTCCTCAATGGTTGCCTTGGCGTTGCCGTTTGTGCGGGAATATTGCGGGCATTCAAAACACTCGTTCGACGTGCTGCTATAGTAGGAATTGGTCCGGCATCCTGCGAACCACAAAAAATAGTTACAGATTTCTTTTAAAACAAGTCTTCAAGTTCAACTCCAAAGTTCCAATGCTAACATTTTGTTGACTTGTTTAATATCCCAGCATTGCAGGTTATAAATGTACGCGAACTGAAGAAAAGCAGATTACAGAAAGTCTTTAGACTTTGAAAATTATTGTTAATTTGTTTGGATTTTTTGCTTTAACATTAGAAAAGAGAAAACAAATATTGAACATAATTTGTAATTTCTATACATCTGCCTTATCCGGCATATCTTTTCATCTAAAGGGGCAAACCACATAAACAAGACTCATACACTATTCGACCGAGCTTGACTTGAATTAAACATGTTGACATTTCGATCAGTATACTGTGACGTCTTCAATAAGAAGACAGTTCTTTGTACTCAGTAACACGATTTCACAGGTTAATGCAAGGACCATTGATTGGACAAGGATGGTCTCAGGAGGGCGCACTTACCCACACATGATATCCCATCAGGCATTAGGAGGTGTCCTGCTGGGCACTCACATTGGTAGCTACCAGGTGTATTCAGGCACACGCCTTTACATTGATTTAACTTGTCCTCCTGGCATTCGTTGACATCTAAATGGAGACAAACATTTTAAAAGATTAGTTTGACTCGTTGCATCTCGTTTTCTGAAGATTAAAAATAAACTTTGAAGGGCAAAACTAAACTGTACATCACCCTTTACACCTTCATGGCAACATAGTCGCCGAAATTGGTTCATGTGTTTATTTTCTTTCAACCAATGATGAATTTATATTTATAAGTGACAATGGCACACAACACAAATGGCTTAATGGCGTAACACAACAAAACAATCCACCACAAAAAATAATAAAAAGTTAAACATGTGAATCCAGATAAAACACAAGTGTATATCATAACAAGTAATCATAATGTTGTTTAAATAATCAGGCTGGATGTCGGGCATTATAACACAATAAAAGACTGAGTCGTCATGACCAAAGATAGGCCTGTGGCTGTACACGGTCCCACATGTTGGAACTGTGTGAGAAATGGTAACTTTATGCCACAGGCCCTGCTCTAATCATGACGACACCGCCCCTTCAAGGGAACGAAAACTGGGCATGCTCTATAACTCAACACTCGAAAACCCGATCGCATAGACCTCCATTCATGTCAATCATGTTGCATTTGTCATTATTACAACAGTATGGGGGTCATAGTCTTTTTGGTTTTTTTACCCACCGATGCCTGTTACACTGTAAACTCAGTATTTACTCGAGTTCTGTAAACAAAAACAATCACAGGCATCAATTAAGTATGGGGGTCAAGTGAAATGAATTCACTGTTGTGTTAAATACCAACCTTCACACCTGTATCCATCTTGTGCGAGTTGGTACCCAGACTGTGGACAGCTACATTGATAGGAACCTTCAGTGTTAACGCACGATCCCTCACAAGGTGTTGAATCCTGACATTCATTACGATCTGTCAATAGAAAACAAAGTCAATTCAATTCAGTTAAAATAAATTCAATTCAATCAATATTTATTTCCATGTTGGTCAAAAAAGTAGAACAATAAACAAGTTTTGTACAACTATTGAAGTCAAAGACAGTCAAGAACAGATCAAGAAAATAATTATTGAACATTAAATGAAAACAAATATATTGTAATGAATACAGAACAAACCATTATGGTGGCATTTACAGAAGCCAGAAAGGCTTGTTTTGAAATGCCTGACAAAATACAAAACAAAATCAACAAAAAATAACAATCTAACTCAATGTATTGGACAATCAGTGGCAAATGGTTGTTTGGGATGAATATTTGAAGCAAATCAAACCATTTATATAGTCTTTAAGTAATATCACAGTACGAAGTCAAGTTTACTCAAATCAGGCGAGAAACTTCCCATTGAATTCCCTGTAATTGAATTATGAATTGATGTAAAAATTTCTTGTATTGCCTCTGTTACACACAACGAGTCATTCAGTTTTTTAAGAAACACTAACAACTCGCATGATACATTTGATATAAAAAACCAATTCTTATAAGTACACACCTACACATCTGTCTCCTGTTTGACTAGGTTTATATCCTTCAGCGCATGTACAGATCCTCCTCCCGTTGGGCTGAGAACAGCCAGTTGATCCAGTACCACAGGAACATGGACGTTCTGTTATCAAATAATCAAAAATAAAATGACAATTTGAAGAAATCTGTAAGTAAATGACACTTATATAATAAAAATATATGATATAGCAAACACCTCCCTATCCAAATCCCCAGCCCCAACACCATATAAATCAATACACACCAGTATTGTGAATGAACATATAAGTAGGATTTGAAACTTTGCATGGTGAAAATTTGATAAAGAAAGGTAACACAGTAACACGTTGGGGTGGTTGTGAAAAGAACCAACTCGACGTTTCGATCAGTGTGCTCTGATCGTCTTCTGAAGAAAGCAACATGGTTTAGTCTGCCTGACCTCATCAACTGTTGGATAGTGACTGATATTCATCCAATCAATTAGTAAACAAATGCTTGAAGTGTTTGTGGAAGTTGCAAAGTAGCCTACTCGAACTTTCCCACACCATAACAACGACATGAAACCGAGGCTTGAAGGAAATTTTAGTCTGGTCCCCTTGTTTAACTGTGAATCAATGGTAGCAAGGTCATAGCCCAAAGCTTTACAAAACCAGGACTAAAGAAAGGGCTGAATTGCAGGATAAACTTTTTCTCCATCAGAGTTATTTCCGAACGCAACCTCAACCAACATGTTTAAGAACCAAATTGATGGTATTTGGAAAGAAAATGGATATGGGGTCATTAAGGTTGAACATATTCATTTCTAACAACTTAAGTAAGTACATGTAAGTACATGATTGCAAGTGCATATTTGTTTTACAGGGAGTATGACTCAGTAGCAGTGAGATGAAGGTTTATTATAAACTATTTCAGCTCACCTCGACAAGTCCTTAAGTCTTCGGACAGGTACTGCCATCTTCCTGGGCAGTAGCACCTGAAGGAACCCGCAATGTTCTCACAACCCTTCTGGCAGTCCCCTAGACCGCCGTTTTCTTGACACTCGTTAATATCTACAAATAGATTGATCGTAAACAATAAAACAGTCATGGTAATGAAACAAATTGAGATAAAACAAACAAGCAAAACATAAAGTAGGCGAGTAATTTTTAAAGCCACGGATAATAATTGGTAATAATTGTCAAAGACCAGTAATCTCACTTGGTGTATCCCAACATGTGTATAAAATAGTAAATCTGTGAAAATTTTGGCTTAATTGGTCATCGAAATTGCAAGAGAATAATGAAAGAACCCCCCCCCCTGTTCAAATGGCTTATAAAAGATGAAGTAATTATTTAAAGCCTTTTGGTACAGAAAAAAAAAAGTTCACAGATTTACAAATAACTTACAGGGTTTACAGAAGGTAGTGGTGAAAGACTTCTCTTGAAATATTATTCCATGAAATGCTTTACTTTTTGAGAAAACAGTAAAACAATATCATTCTCGATATCGAGAATTACGGATTTATTGTAAACACGTGCAGATACAAGGGTGGGTTTTCCCGTTATTTTCTCCCGACTCCAACGTCCGATTGAGCCTAAATTTTCACAGGTTTGTTATTTTATACAGAAGTTGTGATACACGAAGTGTGGGCCTTGGACAATACTGTTTACCTTTTTCTCAAAAACTACGTTACTTCAGATCAGAGGGAGCCGTTTCTCACAATGTTTTATATTTTATAACTGACATACAGATCCTTGTCATTTGATAGGTGGAACTTACTTCACGTGACATTCACTATTACTCCCATCCGCACCAGCGATCAAAAAGACCTTTTCGCCCATGGGGAATAGCATTTCCCATTCAACAGTTAGGTTCGTCCTTGTTCCCAATGTTTTTGAGCAGTACAGCGCCGCTGCGCCGCTGCTAAAACATAGGAGCACCTGTGCAAAAGGTTGTGATCTGATTTGTGCATTGTTGCCGCTACGCGGCGCTATATGATTTTTGGTTGTCAGTAATTTGTGTTATAATTTCATAATGTTATACTTTTAAAATACATCAAATGACAAGGATCTATATGTCAGTTATATAAAACAAATAGTGAGTGGCTTTAATTCGTGGATTGGAAGGAATATTATCGCTCGGTAAAATTTTGACTGTTCCATTTTCACGAGGCGAAGTCCAAATTTTACCTTGCGATAATATTCCTCCCATTCCACTCTGAGCCACTCAATACTTGTATATCAGCAGCTCTCCGCTGCTCATTACCAAGCAAGTTTGTAGGTTAACAACTGTTTTGAGTAACTACTAGTAGTGTCCAGTGCCTTTAAGTTTGTATTAGAACTCCCCTTCTAAACTTACCAACACATCCATTACCACTTTGCTGATAGCCTGTCCTGCAGGTACAGATTCTCTCTCCATTTCCTTCCCAACATGATATAGATCCAGTGCCACAGCTACATTGAGTTTGGGAAACTAGGTACGAGACAACAATACACACA
Organism: Asterias amurensis; assembly: GCF_032118995.1. NCBI lineage: Eukaryota > Metazoa > Echinodermata > Asteroidea > Forcipulatida > Asteriidae > Asterias > Asterias amurensis. The sequence goes on from NC_092651.1 coordinate 12,608,751, forward strand.
ATAAACGAGACGCAAAATTCCCATTTAGCAATTACTCAAACCGTTGCATAGTATTTCCTAAAACACACAAACATCTTATTGTTTTGGTGTTACCCATAATACACTGATGTTTGTTGCCAATGTATAGGCTACTCTTCCGAGCTCTGTGAAAAAATCACTATGCATATTACTCGGTCGGGATTAGAACCCATGACCTTTGCAATTCTAGAGCAGTGTTTTACCTACTAGACCATCTTATTTATAAATTCATAACAGTTCCTATTGAGGGGACAAAGATTGACTGTACGATTTGAAAAACCAGTGATGTCTCTTTCATTATTTGAGTAAATTTTCTAAAGTGCACAATGAGAGTTACATTTAAATGTTATAAGTAATTTACCTCTCTCACAACTGAGACGATCGGTGCTTTGTTGGTAACCGTCATTACACCGGCAGAACGCTGGAGTTGTACCGCGTGCTTCGACGCAATGTCCGTGTGTCCCACAGCTACAAGATTTCGGAATTTCTTTATGGAAAGAATGACCAAAAGAAAATTAGTTATATGTCAGCCGCTCTTGTTCTTGAATTTGTTAAAATGATAGAGGCTTTTGTGGTTTGTTCTTTTTGTAAGAGAGACTTTTTATTATTTGTAAGAGGCGAAGACGTAACATGTGTTGAGATATTAGTTGAATTGAATTTTAGTATCAGCTTTGTTATAAGCTAATTGAGAGAACTGTAATTCACGAAGAACCTCACTACAAGTTAAACATGTGTCTCCTGCTGACTCTTAATAAAGAGAACAAACTATCGAAGCCTCTGATCTATCATTACTATGAACATGTTTGGTAATTGTCAAAGTAATTGACAAAGACCAGTATTCTCACTATCTCAACATATGCATAAAATAACAAACCTGTGGAAATTTCGGCTCAATTGGTCATCGAAGTTGCAAGAAATTAAAAAAGAAAAAACACCCTCGTTGAACAATTTTGTGTGCTTTCAGATGCATACAAAAATACTTCAGCTGAAGTCTGTTATTACCTGAGTGAGAAATTACCTCTTTAAAAAAAACTATGTTACTTCAGAGGAAGCCGTTTCTCACAATGCTCTCCATTACAACAGCTCTCCATTACCCATTACCAAGTAAGTTTTTATGCTAACAATTGTTTAAATACCCATAGTGTCCAGTGCCTTTAAACGACAGCATAAACAACATAGTGTAATGGTATTAAATGCTGCAAACACGTGGATGACAAATGGGTAACACAGTAGTATAGACTGTGAAGGTCCCGCGCGAATTCCAACACTGGAACCCGTTAAAGTGCACGATTTTGTTTTATTCACACGTCAAGGTAAGGTATATAAGTGGGACCAAAGTGGTTCAAAATAATTAACTGTGTTAAAATACGCGAGAGACCTGAAGTTGGCTATTATGGCTGAAATGCTGGAATAAACGAGTTTTAAGGAGTGTTTTGAACGAGATAAGTGACCTGGCATTTCAAATTTAGACAGAAAGCGTACTCAATCGCTAAAAAGGGAAAAACGTGCGTAAAGGAAGTCTAGGACATCTTTGCATTTTTACCGACCTATATTAGACAAAACTGCATGAGGACGGGCGTACACTAGAAACACTGACATACAGGTGGTCGTTGTGAAGTGATAACTTACCTGTGCAAGAAGTTCCATCAGTCGCTAATGTATATCCATGGTTACAGTAGCATTGAAATCCCCCTACGTGATTGACACATCGAAACGCACATGCACCACGCCCTCTATTGCTGGCACATTCATCAATGTCTGTTGTTGACACATTATTATACAAAAGATCAATAATAAAACTCAAACTCTCTTTGGGTTCAAGACAAATAATGGAAACACTTGATTTATGATAATATAACATCTCATGAGTGCAAACAATGGAAACACTTGATTTATGATAATATAACATCTCATGAGTGCAAACAATGGAAACACTTGATTTATGATAATATAACATCTCATGAGTGCAAACAATGGAAACACTTGATTTATGATAATATAACATCTCATGAGTGCAAACAATGGAAACACTTGATTTATGATAATCAAACATCTCATGAGTGCAAACAATGGAAACACTTGATTTATGATAATATAACATCTCATGAGTGCAAACAATGGAAACACTTGATATATGATAATATAACATCTCATGAGTGCAAACAATGGAAACACTTGATTTATGATAATATAACATCTCATGAGTGCAAACAATGGAAACATTTGATTTATGGAGATTATATCTCACAAGTGCAAACAATTAGCAGATTATTGATATTATTATTGTATAATACCTGTGCATCTTTTCTCATTATCTGCCAACTTGAAGCCATCTCTGCACGAGCAAACAGCACCCTTGTCGGTATTTGTACACACGTGTTGGCAACCTCCATTTTCATATCCACACTGAGCTGAAATATTACGTTTGTATGAAATTAATGTTTAGTAGCAATACTTCTGATCCTCTTCGAAGCAATATATGTTAAAGGAACACGTTGCCTTGGATCGGACGAGTTGGTCTACAAAAAGCGTTTATAACTGTTTTAAAAAAAATAAATATGGTTGGAAAGATGTTTTAAAAGTAGAATACAATGACCCACACAAATTTGCCTCGAAATTGCGTGGTTTTCCTTTTACTGTGCGAACTAACATGGTCTGCCATTTATGGGAGTCAAAAATTTGACTCCCATAAATGGCCGACCGTGTTAGTCGACGTGGTAAAAGGAAAACGGTGCAATTTCGAGGCATGTTTGTGTGGATCATTTTTAAACATCTTTCTACCCATATGCATTTTATAACAATCGGATAAAAACGCTTTTCAAAGACAAACTCGATCCAAGGCAACGTATTCCTTTAATATCATCAAATTGACGAGTGGAAGTATTGTTTTTTTTTAGTAAGTCTTGTTGTCAAAAGGTCACTTACAATAATGACAGCAATAACTAAAGTTAAGCGCTCAACATTGAACAAAATTCAACAAGAATCAGCGAGCTGAGGACAGACTTTCAAATTAATTTGCTCTCAACTGTTAAAAGTTTGTTTTTAACAGAAATGTGTCAATGAATGGCCACGGCCACGACCACGACCATACTATTGAGAATTGTCAAAGACCAGTCTTCTCACTTGCTGTATCTCAACATAATATGCATAAAATAACAAACCTGTGAAAATTTGAGCTCGATTGGTCGTCGGAGTTGCGAGATAACTATGAAAGAAAAAACACCCTTGTCACATGAAGTTGTGTGCTTTCAGATGCTTGATTTCAGGACCTCAAATTCTAAACTTGAGGTCTCGAAATCAAATTCGTGAAAAATTACTTCTTTCTCGAAAACTACTCCACTTCAGATGGAGCCGTTTCTCACATTGTTTTATACTACCCCACTCTCCCTATTACTCGTTATCAAGTAAGGTTTTATGATAATAATTATTTTGAGTAATTACCAATAGTATCCACTGCCTTTATAGGACCTAGTCTTATTCCATAAACAACGTTTCGTAATCTGTACAGTTACCGTAACAATGAGGAAGGGTCCCGACGACGTTTCCTGCTGAGCAGTACACGGCGTAGTTGGCGGGTTTTATGGTGTGCCCAGAGTCACAGATGTACCTCACAGTGTAAAAGGACCTCCCTAGAACATCACGCTCTACTCCATACTGTGGGCTAGAGTTTGGAACGGATGGAATCCTTCCGCAGCGAGTACCATCTTCAACTCTGGAGGGATAGCCATCGTCCCGTTGCTGTGTCTGCTGTGGCCGGCAAGTCGGCAGACTCCCGTTCCATCTCTGTCCATCGCAAAACAGAGCTGCAGAACCTGACAAGTCGTACCCAGGATGACACGTCATCTTCAACACCATCGACTGTTTAACGACAATCACACCATTAGAGACGGCGTTTACTCTGGGAATTCGGCAGCCAGCACCTGGTTCCAAACAATACAGAGAATAAACAGTAACATAAATGTAACGAATTGGAACTGGATTTCAACAAGATTTGGTAAAATGATGTTGATCAATAAAGGACTTTTAAATTTGTCTCATTTGATAAGAATTTATATTAACAGATACAAACAAAACTTACGAGCGCAAACAGCTGCTATGCCATTCCATTGGCCATCAGAGTTGCATTGTAAAGTCTTGGACCCAAGCTTTTGGGTGAAGCCAGAGGCACACGAATATGAAACACCTCGTCCACCTTGCGTTATCGTCATTATTGCATTGAGAATTCTTGGAGGATCCGGGCAACTAGGAGCAGAGTTATGTGGCGATTTCTGTAGGACGCACCGGGGTTCATTCCTCCAGCGGGTTCCATCACAGTAAATGAACGCGGGTCCCTCGAGCTCATACCCAGCCCAGCAGTCGACCTTCCAGACGGTACCTCTGTTTCGACGAGTCATGCTGGAAAACTCTACCACCGATTTTTCTGCACAACCTTTAGCTGGTTGTATACACAAAGTAAAACGTTTTTTTTTATTAAGGTGTTGAGAGGCCTTTTCAGATTGACTCATCATAGCTGACGCATTAGTTTGATATAAGTGTGATTGTTATATTTGTATGTCCTTAGGCATCTCTCTACAAGCCTCGGCTTCTAGATGATGCTGCCATACTTTATTTACATATTAATCTCTCTCTGCCTTGTTGTTTGTTGGTTACTTCTTTATAAACTATTGTTATGGCTTTGTACTGTTTTCTTGAAGTATGGAAATAAATACGAAGCTTTGAATTGAATTGAATTTAATGTGACTGTGAAGTTGTATGCCTGTTCTAATGTGTATTTTTTCAAAACAACAAACTGGAAAACTCGAATTTAGATGTAGGGTCCGCTTGTTCAGTGACCATAGATTATAATTTAAATTACATATCTATTGTTAGTTATACGGTGACGCTTACGGAGAAAACAATCCGTCTGAAATAAATACAGGAAGAATCGAGTGAGTTTGTTATTTATTTATTTGTATATTGATTTTTGGTTCTCCTCACATGTTTAAAAACTTCTTTGTTTTCTTTCTTTTCTTTTTTACAATATCATGTCCAATGATTTTGTAAAAAAAACTTCACATTGTCTTACTTTCACTATGTGTTCATTGAACCTATACAGGATGTGAAACAACAAGTAAACTCATCCACTCCTGAGCACACAGCGATAACCCCAACATTCTCCAGAAGACGATCAGAGCATACTGATCGAAACGTCGAGTTAATCCAACGGTTCTTTTCAGAACCACCCCAACTCATTTAGAGATTGTTATTACATGGTGTTACCGCAAACTCTTCTATATCTTATTTCCACCACGCAAAGTTTCAAATCCTACTAACCCCAACCCAATGTCTTTTCTGGCCGTACTGTCATTCGTGTTACAGTGAACGACAATGCTCCGACTCTCAATGACGAAACCACCGTTTTCACGATGTCATTGCTGTTTTTCTAAGATGGAGACCATTGCAAACGTGACGCCATTTTATTTGATACTCTTTTAGAGCCGAAATTAAAACATGACTTTATCTGACAGCAATAGGTCGGACATTTCAAAGTGCGGCATGCCTCCAAGATATACAGACCATACACTTGAAATGTGACGTCATTTTATTTGATACCTGTTCAGAGCGAAATTGAAACGTGACGTCATCGGGCAACACAACAATAATTATGTACATTCCAAAGAGGAAAAGTTGCCAGTCAAACGGTGAAATTCAATGCCTTTCTGGTTGAATAACATCAACATTTAGGAACGAACTGAAAGTTCTTTCATATAAAAATGTACCATTTGAAATGTGACGTCATCGAACGGTTTTGCACTTTGACAAAAATTGCCATTTAACCATTTATTCCATTAAACCATTGTCAACGTAAAGGTAAGAGACCGTTTATGATTTTTCCATTTTCATCAGAACTTTATTTATTGAAAAATGAGTGAATCAAAAAACTGTATTTGACCTCGGAGTCCCTCTTTAAATCACATTGAAGAGCCTTTTACTTCGATCTCCGTAATCAAAACAAATAATGATGAATACAATCCATGACAATTATTTATACTATTTCATAGTTTTCTCTTATACATGATTATTATACTCTATGAATGGTCGGTTGTAGGCCTATGGCGTGTTTAAAATGAAAACAGTTCCTGGCTAAAAAGCAATGCTTTTCTTACCTGAGCACACTGGAACAGATCCAACCCACTGTCCGTCCAGGCATCGTAGTGTGTTTCCATTGGGTCCATACAATGCGTACCCAGGGTTACAGCGGTAGAAGATATTGCCCAGAATCTCGTCGAGGGTGGAGGCACCGTTCTCAAGCTTAGGCGGGCTAGGGCAGGGGTTTACAACAGTAGCAAGGGGCTGGGAGTCCGGCTGAACTTCGTGTGAGTCGTTATCTTTATAATAATTGAATACAGTGAGCATGGTTAGCCACTTGAAGATGATTCTGGCATACTGATCAAACTTGTTCCACCCAATAGTTCTGATCTCAGAAAAACATAGTGCTTATATCTTTCGTTTTGGCCCAGAACGTGTTTTGGTATTTGGTTGTTAATATTTCTTCAAGGCAGTGGACACTATTGGTAATTACTCAAAATAATTATTAGCATAAAACCTTTCTTGGTAACGAGTAATGGGGAGAGGTTGATGGTATAAAACATATTGTGAGAAACGGCTCCCTCTGAAGTGACATAGTTTTCAAGAAAGAAGTAATTTGCCACAAATTTTATATCGAGACCTCAGATTTAGAATTTGAGGTCTCGAAATCAAGCATCTAAAAGCACACAATTTCGTGCGATAAGGGTGTTTTTTTCTTTCAATATTATCTCGCAACTTCGATGACCAATTGAGCTCAAATTTTCACAGGTTTGCTATTTTATGCATATGTTGAGATACACCAAGTGAGAAGACCGGTCTTTGACAATTACCAATAGTGTCCAATGTCTTTAAACAGTTGTAAAGTTATTATGTACCTGCAGTATGGCCTACTACTTGTTTTTAAAAACTTATCCCATTGTACTTTGTTTTGGCTTTCGTGTGTGACTTGTTTTCTTTTTGCATTTTAACATATACTTAATTTTGTTTGCCTCCGGGGTTTAATACTTGGCTGATTACGCTTCACTTTTAATTAATTACATTTTTTAATGTTTAAACTTTTTTTAATAAGTATTATAAGTAGTACAATTTGTATCGTGCTCAATTGGCTTTGGGGTACTACATAAGCGCCATATAAGTACAATGTATTATTATTGTTCGTTATTACAAAACAATTTCTATAAGCTTCATCAAACTTGAAACTGTTTAAGGGAGGCAGTGGCCCGCTTTATGGACCCTGCATATTAAAGGTGAAGTAAACTTCTGTTTTTGTTTAACACTTCGATTGTTTGAATTCTATATAAATGTAGATGTACACAATAAAAAATAAAATAACAATTCTCTCTTTGGAGAAATCACCGAAAATCCGGAGCAAACAATGTCCACGCAGGAAGAATAATCCCTAAATAGCCCGCCCCCCCCCCCCCCCCTAAATAGGAAAACATCTTCTGATGAGCATTACCGTTCTAGTTATCTATTTTACATAACCACATTATTTCGAAGTGAAATGTTTCTCAAAATGCTTTATACCATCAAACCCTGCTGTAGGCCAAAAGTTGTTATTGCCTTCCTTTTTACAAAACGTATACCTTCTCTTTAATACCACGAAGTGTCTTTATATTTATATTTGCACACATTTATTTCATTACTGCTCTACATGTACACTTTACTTACACATTTAACAAAGTTTTATAATTATATTCAAATTATTTTTCAGTAGTTTACAGTATTACTTAGTATCTTAGGATATGAAAGTTTACAATGATTTAGATAGTTATATATTAGGAAGCTTTTAAACCAGGAAGCTTTTATGAACTGTGTGTGTGCATAATATATATAAATTTGCATCAGGGATAAAGAATATTCATTTTTTTTAACCCATACACCGATGTTTGTTAGCATTGTATACTCAGTACCTACCCGAGTCATGTGAAAACAAATTCACAGTCATTTTACTCGGGTGGGATTTGAACCCACGACCCTTGCAATTCTAGAGCATAGCCTTACTAACTAGACCACCGAGATTGCCCGGTAGCTAGATCAAGTTTGAATCCTATGTTTTATAGCAGCGGGTACCGCAACGATACAATATATACAATATAATTGTGTGCAGTATAGGGAGTGAGTTTCTTGAATAACTATTACAAATCTCCTTGCCTTTTTCTGATTATAATCAAGACAAATCACGTGGGTCCGTTTGACTATCGGTGCTGCATACTCCTAAGGAGTATGCATGGTTTTAGGTATTTTTTAAATCAGTACCAATCATGTGCTAGTAACTGGGGAAATGCACATGGTTTAAAACCATCTTAAAAACATGCCTTTTATGAATAAATCAAACGGTTAGGTATTTTTAGTAGGACAACCTCCTGACCCCAGCATCCCAGTGTTTGTAAGCTAAACCATGTGACGTGAACCAAACTTCGTTGTAGTTGCTGTTTGTACATGGTCCACAAAGACTCGACATTGAACATGAATGCTTGACCAGAGATATAAATTGAAGAAATCCTCAAACTAACGTCAGTACTATACAATACTTCTGTCTACATTGTGGCAACATTGTTGATTGTAATTAGTGTGTATTGTCATTCCACAACAGACTGTGTAAGACTTGTTCGTGTTTGATCATCACCTTCAAAAAGAGCACTTTCGTCCACACGATCAAAACAAATGTGCGATGTAATTTTGAAGGTTATCACAAACTTTTTAACGTGCAACCAATTTTCCTAGTACTGAATAGTGACTACATGTACATGGTATACATACCGTCTGTGTAGACTAACACTGGTCCTCCGAGCAAACACACAGCCGCCACAACCACCAGATTCACCCACAACGTCATGCTGACGTAAAACTCTCTCTCTCTCTCTCTCTCTCTGACAAGTCTAGTCTTCACCGATGAGATTTCACAAATTGATGAAGAAAATCGCAAAATCCAGAGTTGAATTGTGGGCTCACGTTGCAAGGAGAAACTCAATGCTGGTGTGAAACGAGCAGTTGAATCTATACCAAGAAGTAGAGGACTGTACCCGGAACTCGCTACCACAAACACAAAACCGGAACCGGATGGGCTTGCGTACATTGTTTGGCTCTCACTGATGATATACACGCTGTCACATAGGAGCCGTGTTAATAGAGCAGTCTCTGCATCAAGGGTGGCATAAAAATACAGTTTCCATAGATGTTTCCTCTTCTGGCAACTAATTTAAGCAGCGGGGGCAATTCAACTTGAGGATTGTTTTAATGGTGATCGTAAGTTGAGGGAGTCACCTCATAGTTTTCTCCCCCGTGAGTTTCTTTCGACGAGCCGGTCGTGGCTTGAAGCTTTCTCCTGGTAAGTTCTGTTTCAATAAATTAAAAAAACATGTACAAAAGAAAATAAGATTTTCACTTTTTTTTCCAGAGAGGTTCGATGCTGCTTGAACTACCAGCCTTTTCTAACCCAATTGAGATTCCCTTGCCAAATATTGTTTGCCTCAGATACCACTTTATGGCTCCCGTGTCTTTGTCTGAGTTCTTCAGCATACTTTGAAACTGTAATTTTCGAAATATATTTTTACGAATAATAATAAGCATGTTTCTTTTTCACAGAAAGTAAACATTAAATTAAGTTGAGCTGGCGATGCACGAACCATAATTAAAGAAAATTATTGCTCCATCATTTTCATAACAAACAATGTATTCTTTATGCTATACATATCTTTACGGAAGCTTTCATCTCTAAAGTTTGTTCATATCTAAATAATGAGTTTTTGTACATGTTTTGTTAGGCCATGGAAAAAGAATCCACGTATACTCCTCACCCCACTGACTAATTAAAGAATCTAAATGACTGAGTCAGTCTCCTGGCGTGTGCATCTCTTTGACGATTCCCTTGTGGATAAAACATTTTGAAAACTGATTAAGGTGTACAAACTTGGGTATAACCACAAGGGAAACTGACTGGGTATATGTTATACAATTCTGGGTTAAAGGCACTGGACACTATTGGTAATTGTCAGAGACTAGTCTTCACGGTTGGTGTATCTCAACATATGCATAAAATAACAAACCTGTGAAAATTTGAGCTCAATCGGTCGTCGAAGTTGCGAGATATTAATGAAAGAAAAAACACCCTTGTCGCACCATGGCCATACGACGTTGTGTGCCTTCAGATGCTTGATTTCAAGACCTCAAATTCTAAATCTGAGGTCTCGAAATCAAATTCGTGGAAAATTACTTCTTTCTCGAAAACTACGTCACTTCAGAGGGAGCTGTTTCTCACAATGTTTTATACCATCAACAGCTCCCCATTGCTCGTAATCAAGTAAGGTTTTATGCTAATAATTATTTTGAGTAATTACCAATAGTGTCCACTGCATTTAAGCAAAGACTACTTTACCGGAGCGGGACCTGAACCTGTGACCTCTAGATACACCATGGAGGGAGATTGTTTGGAAAGTCCAGGAGCGGGGTTCTTGAGTGTATTCAAATAAGAAGGTACTTACACAAATTCACAGAGAGCAGAGTTTGCAAAACTTTCTACATTTGGACACATTTCATACATCGTAACGACATTTTTTTTTTCTTTCTCGACGCCACTGCAAAATATAACTTGCAAAAAGGTTCTGAAATCAGACCAAATTGTGTACACGTTGCAATGGCAAATGCAGTGTGTGTGGCGTTATTTTCGGAAAACTCGCTGGCGCCCCAAAATCCCCGTATCGCACAGACATTTTGACAGATAATTTGGGGCATATTTTAGCCACTGTCTAGAGTTGCAGATTTTAATAATTGAAATTTGAGGACCAACAGATAAGCAAAGACGGCAACCTACTTTACCCACATGGGATAATTTACACCGATTTCTTGAACTAAAGTCGCATATGTTGGGGGCTTTGCCAGCAACGAAAAGGTTATTGTACAATATCCCGACTTCAAAATAGTCATTATAATTATATCAGTAGAAAACACATTGATAACAATACCAGAAACACAGTCATTGAACCTTCACCTACAGCAATAAGGAACATCCTCCTTGACGAGGAAGAACATTTTGTACGGGCCTGGGAAAAAAAACTCAGTTGTGATAACAAAAGGACGTGGAGTGACATGCGTTTGTACCGATCGAAGGATGGAAGATCGGGAGCCTGGGGCACGATTTAAAGCACTGGGCAACCGTTTTTGTTTTTATTGTCTAAACTAGTTTTCTCACTTGGTGTATCCCAACATACGCATAACATTACAAATCTGTGAACATTTGGGCTCAATCGGTCATCGAAGTTGCAAGAAAATAATGAAAGAATAACACCTTTGTTGCACAATTATTGTGTTTGCTTTCATTTCGTAACTCATTTGTATCTGATTAAAAAAAACAAAATCGAACTTCCAATAAAGACAATATGTTTCCTATTGTGTTACAAGAAAAAAACACTTGTTTAACAAAAAGTGTGTGCTTTCAGATGCATAATAAAAGACTTCATCTGACGTCTTTCCTTTGTGTATTGAGAAATAAAAAATTACTTTACTTCAGAGGGAGCCGTTTCTCAAATGTTGTATACACTACCAACAGCTCTCCATTGCTCGTTACCAAGTAAGTTTTAATGCTAACAATTGTTTTAAGTAGTTACCAAATGGGTCCAGTGCCTTCACACAAAGGGCTAATCAATCTGAGCTGTGTATCACTCTTATCTTAACTGCTAAGTGTGGTGTCACAAAACAAATTATTATGGAGATACTTTAGTTTTGTTTTTACCCTTCGATAATTTGCCAGTGGATTTTTTTTTCACAAAACTCGGCAAAGTACTGATTATACAGTGCTTAATGCATGTCGGTGTAAGGGTGAAAAACGAAGAATAGTCTTTTGTACCTGGTGCAAGTTTAACATCTGATGAAGACCCGGTTCAAACAGGCGCTTGCGCCGAACTAAATATAGGAACGACTCTGAGTAGACCAGCCTGCACTAAGCGTTGCACTTTTGCCGTGCCCTGAACACAAATAATTGGAAAATGATACATACAAATCGACAAAAGAGCGAAGTTCAGCGCAATTTTTTTATTTTAAGTTATCAATCTGGCGAAACAATCCTTCTGGTCAAGTTATCCGTCTGGTCAAGTTAGCCGTCTGGTCAAGTTAGCAGTCTGGTCAAATTATCCCACTGGTCAAGTTATCCGTCTGGTCAAATTATATGTTTGGTCAAGTTAGCCGTCTGGTCAAATTATCCCACTGGTCAAGTTATCCGTCTGGTCAAATTATATGTTTGGTCAAGTTATCCGTCTGGTCAAAGTATCCGTTTGGTCGTGTTATCCTTCTGGTTAAGGTATCCTCCTGGTTAAGTTATCCGTCTGGTCAAGTTATCCGTCTGGTCAAGTTATCCGTCTGGTCAAGTTATCCGTCTGGTCAAGTTATCCGTCTGGTCAAGTTCTGGTCAACAAATCCGTATGGTCAAGTTTGCCGTCTGGTCAATTATCCGTCTGGTCAAAATATCCGTCTGGTCAAGTTATTTATCTGGTCAAATGAATCCGTGTGGTCAAGTTATCCGTCAGGTCGAATTATCCGTATGGTCAAAACCGTCTTGTTAAATTTGTCCATCTGGTCATTTTAACCGTCTGGTCAAGTTAGTCGTCTAGTCAAATTATCTATCGGCATGGTCTCTTCCCGGCACACGATGCACTGTTTTTAAGCATTTCTAGATTCTCTCAATATCTCTGGAGTATAATGATATGAAGTAATGATTTCATTGTCACATTATCTCTGTGTGATGGCTAGATTCGATAATGACAAGCTACGTGGCCCTCAGCTTCCTACTTCTACTCATCCCAACGCCTACCTGTCAGCAAGATCCTGGGGGTATCATGAACTCCAAGTTGCGTGAGGTGCACCTCCATCGGAAGACTGATCTGATCTTCCTCCTGGATAACTCCGGCAGCATCGGTGAGGCAGACTTCGACACCCAGCTGCTGTTCGTCAAGAGCCTGCTGATTGAGTTCAGCATCAGCCCGAACGACACTCGGGTTGCTGTGGTCAGCTACAACGAACAAGTGGTAGGTTTCCATTAAACCAGTGATTATGTTAGATTAGTTTAGTTTAGATCAGATCAGATTAGATACATCAGATAAGACAAGATTAGATCAGATCGGATCAGATTTAATTGATTAAATCAGATCAGATCAGATCAGATCAGATCAGATCAGATCAGATCAGATCAGATCAGATCAGATTTGATAAGTTTAAATTCAAACTTCATGAACGACTTAATTGGGAATCTAAAAGAACCGTCAAATAGAATACCAACGGTCAGTAACGAAAGAATTAATTTAACAATTGCATAATAACAATTTAATACAATCTAAATATTGGTCAAATACATCACACACAATAAGTACATATCTTATTTGGATGTGCTAAGTTTATATAATCAGACAAGTTGTAGCGAACTGTTCTGGGCCCAATTTCATAAGCAAGAAATGTTGCTGAACAATTTTCTGCTCACCGAAAATGAGCAGGACACCAGTCACAAACTGTACACGTTACATGGTATTTAGGTAGGCAAACGTAATCTGCCTCATGTAAATAACAACTCTATGAATTTGGGCCCTGTATGTATCCTAGTTTTGAAATAGCACCATCGGTCAAAAATCGTTTGTTCAGAGAGAAAAACCCTAATCCATGGAGGCAATTAGGGCCAAGCAACTTGAACGAAATGAACCAGAAACAGTGTGTTATTTGTTGTTTCTTTGATCGGTTGCAAACAAATCAGTGATTAGATAGTCTAACTTCGCGTTTCGACTTTTTTGTCTTCCATATATAGACGCGGCACATTGATTATATCTCCCTCGCACCAGACAACAAATGCAGCTTTCTATCGAAAGTCAAGAGTGAAGTCAAGTATGAGGGAGGAAGCGCCACCAACATTAAATTGGCTCTGCAAGACGCGAGCAACATCTTTAAAAACAGCCAACGAGGAGGGGAAGAAGACGTCAAAAAGGCAAGTGAACTGACTCTTAATACTCTATATAGAACTTGCCCCTGGGACTAATAATAGAGACGTCCACATGGGGACTTGGAACACTATGTGGACGATACAATGTTGTTTAACAGTGTTAAAGACTCATTAGTGCATAGAACAACGGACTGTTTACAGAGTGACTGAAACATAGAGTTCTAGCTGTGGGAGTAGGTAAACACATTCAGACGTGGACAATAGGGTCCACGGTTCGGGAAAGGTCCACAGTTGGAAAACATTTACAACACCAACGGGAGCTGTTGCAAAAAGTTAGTATAAACAAAAGAGGGACAACAGGAGGTCTACGGTTGCAGGCCTGTGTGTGTGTGTGGTCGGGAGGGGGGGGGGGGGTGGGTCATGTAATGTACATCCTCCCTTGAAACGCATACAGTTGGGAGAAATGGGGTTTCCCCACCCTTTTGGATCCTGGCCCGATCTCATTATAGAGCTGCTTAAGGAGGAAAATGCTTTTCTGTTATTAAAGCAGAAATGAGCAGGATACCAGTCATAAATCGTACTTTTCTTATGGTAGTTTGGCTGGTAACCTTATTCCGGAGCGTGATTTTGTCATGCTTAGCTACTTTTGGTGCTTTAAGCAGCTCTTCAAAAATGGGCCCTGACATTGAAAATGAGCCCCGCTCTGATTAACCCACACACAGGTGTTGATTCTACTGAGTGATGGTGTGTCAAATACCGGCGGATCGCCAGTAGATGAGGCCAAGCAACTCCAGCAGGATGGCGTGGAGATTTACACCATAGGAGTGGGCCTGTTCGACCGGTCACAACTCCAGCGCATAGCCAGCACACAGTACGACCACTTCTTCATCTTTTACAACTTCGAGGACTTCAAGAGGCTTGCTCTCCGAATTCGCGGAGGTAATTGCACTGCACGCAAACCTGTGTCAATAATGAAGCCTTTCTTATAAACGAGAAAAACTCGCCTGGTGCCTCCCCTAAAATTGTACCCTAGTTTTGCTGCTGATTTTATTGACAGCGGGTAGCTGTTGAATAAGAAACACCAAGAAATGTCCAGCTCAAGCTGGGGCTGGAAGAAGGACATTTAACCAAAAGTTACCAGTGAAAGAGCGTAAGAATTTACAATGGAAAACTGTTTTTTTTTCTTTTCAGAAAACTTATTTCTAGAAAAGTCATGATAATATTATCCAGATTGTACTTTGCAAGAGGAATGTGAAATGCGTTTTCTCTGCGGGCAGATCTTCCCAAAAAAAATGTTACAGTAGTAGTGAATGAGCCATTTCTGTTATTTTGGGAAAGGTACTTTTTTTTACGTGCCCTTACGCCCTTGATCCAGACAGCAGACGTGGGAAAAACGAGAAAAAAGTCAAAACCAACTATCAAATCATTCATTCAAATTTTATTTACATTTTTTATTTTATACTTTTTATGGTTGATGGATTAATATTGTTTGCGGTTTCGTTTACTGCAGATCCCAAAGACAACCAGTTCGACGCACTCGTTGACCAGAGTCTTTGCGACGGCCTATGCACTGACGCTGGCGGATGCTGCCACGAAGACGCAAGATGCACATGCTCTCTCGTAGGGGGGCGCCACGGCTGCGTTTGCGGACCAGGCTATTTTGGGCTCAAGGGCATACACAATTGTGAAAGTGAGCATACAACAAGTAATACTGAAAGCTTTTAAACCCTTATATGCCCCTTTTCAGATTTTGTTTCAACCCGCACGTAATAGGCAAACCTTCCCCTGACGCTTAAATCAAACAGTTGTACAGTCAAGGTAACTGATACCAAGGCAGGGCGGAGGAGGGCGTTCTAAAGCTGTGATTATTCTATAAAAAAAAAAAAAAAAAAAAACCCAGTGTAGTTCCAGTATTTTAGACCAACCTTGGAACACGCATCTCCAGCCTGGTTTAGTGGTCTAACTAAAAGTACAGAAAGACTGCCTTGAAAAACAATCTAGTTTAGAATTTTAAACCAGAACAAATTTATGTAGCAGAAAGTGCACATTGTACTCGGCCTTAAATCGTTTGACGACCTCGAAAACTAAACAGCCGTAGGTTGCACTCTTGATAATGCTGGCAAATGTTCAAGATAACAGCCCTAGCTCATGAGAAAAAAAACATGTTAAACTTTCACCGGCTTGTGCAAAAGCGTTCAGACGAGCACGTGCGGTTTCACCTTTTGGTCATGGCCACCACACTCTAAGCAATGTCCGGGAGCCATCCGTGAAAGGAACCGGTAGGCCTACCCGGGCTGCGTGGGGGAATTCCCCGCAATGAGTCCCTCTGAAGCGCCCGGAAGGGCTTCAACTGCATCAACATCCCGCCAAAAATGAGATTAACAGAAGGTAAACTTGGCAAACAATTGCGTTTAAAGGGACACACCGGCCGAATTGGGCTATTTGGGCTACAAGATAGACTAAGATATGACTTCAATGGTCTTCCAGGAATGAAGAAGAACAGTCCTTTAAAAAAAATCATCAAATTTAGCCGTTTTTTAGCATTTTAAGACAAAAACGCAGGTCGCGTGATTGTTCTAACCAAAAAGTGGTACAAACAATCACGTGACCTTCCGGGCTAGTTTTAATTTCAGCCGTCTAAAAGTAACTTACTTAACCAAATTTAAATCTTTTTTTTTACAAATTTATTTACGAATAATTGACGAAAAAGATCATGTATTCAAATTATCGCTACAACATGTAAATAATGGTGGAAAATCTAACGTAAGATTCACATTCAAAGAGTCCGTGTAACGGAAGCTTGTTATGGCCGCTTTGTTTTTTTAAAATCATTTTTCGTTAAATACGTGGAATTTTGATGATTTTTATTTACAGCAACCATCTATAAAAACATTATTTATGATTCTACACCCCCAAATTGCGTAAACGGTGAGCCGGTGTGTCCCTTTAAAAGAACACTTATTTTCACTTGTTGAACATTTTGTTCTTTCTTGTTTAGGTTGTTTTATTAAAACGAAAGTTTGTTGAGCAGAGGCCATCCAGGAAAAGGCAAAAAAAAAGGAAGAAAAAAATACAATAAAAAGTATACAAAAATATGGTCTTACCCATAACCGAAGTGTGTAAGCACTGTATACCAAGGAGTCCACTTTCCCGAGTACTGTAAACAAAAATGGATAGATAGTAAAATTAATAGTTTAAAAAGTACAGACTCAAAGTAGATACTACGAAATGGCATCGATAACATTAAAGTATTATATAGCGCACGTATTTACAAACAAGTTACCCACCTAAGTAAATACATTTTTACAAAAAGATAGGTTATTGAAAGTATGAATTCTGAGACCAAATAACGAGACACATTAAGGGGTTTATAAGGCACATTCAGCAGCCACAGCCAGGAACAGCCGGGGCGAACACCATCTCTTTTCGATATCAAACTGCACTGGGTTATTTTACGTGCGTTACACAACACACGAGAGCAACGGCTTTACGTCCCATCCGAAGGACGAAGCAATGGTTAAGTGTCTTGCTTAAACTTGGACACAAGTTTCACGACTGAGACTCGAACACAAACTCTGCTGTTAAGAAACAGAAGAGTTTTAATTCGGTGTTCTTGACCGTTCGGCCACGACACCTCCAAGGGCAAGTATTGCCATTATTGCTTGTAAATACAACAAGTGAGGTGCGGTGAACGCACATTACGAAGGTACACTTCTGAAGTGTGTGCAGTTCTCACGTGCACAACTACACAACAGCTTGAAACTAATTGTCTCGTGTTTTTACCCCTCAAAGAGTGCCCGAGGGGTACATACAAGTCAAACTACGCAGAGGTGAGTAAATGTACACCTTGCCCGCCTCACTCAAGCACGACGGCAGAGGGCAGAACATCTCTTTCGGCATGCGAGTGCTTGGAAGGGTACTTTCGTGCAAAGGATAAAACATGCAAAGGTACGATTGGATACGTAATCTATCTAGAATCTGAACTTTATAAAAATCAAATTTGTTGCCCTGCATCTTTTGTTGACAAATGAATCGCTGCGTCATGTTTCTCTCAATGCATGGAAGAATTTCGAGTGAAGAAAAGGCTTACATGTTTGGGGCAATCATTGATTCAGTATTCATTAAACGCTTAATTATTTTTTTTAAACATTGTTTATTACAAGTTTATTGCAAGAAAACCTTCACAAGTAAAACAACAAACTTGGAAAGGAACGACCATATATACTTGTTCGACAAAACAGTGTTAACGGGTACACTAAATGAAATGATGAAAAGCAATCATACAAACTACAACACAATCTAAGTTATAGTTCATAACTTAGATCATACTGATTTTCACGAAATGGAAACCAAAATAGGAGCCTTCTTAATACTTTTGGGGTTCTATCATTTTTCTTTTAAAATAGTTCAAACGTGTCCACGATTTAATTTACTATCGAATGGTCGGATAAGACCGGATATCTGCAAGAACACCTACGGATCAGAGTGTTCGTTTGAATGCAACCTCGGCTACGAGCTGATCGACCCTGCCAACTCTGCCACACGCCGATGCGAAGCTAACGGCTTTTGGTCAGGAAAAAAAGCACAGTGTCAAAGTGAGTTCCGCCTAATCGATTTCAATTTTTGGCCGCTAGATGGCAGCAGACTCAAACAGCGCATCTTTTTTTAGCTTCATGATCCTTTTCGAAAACACGGCTTCGGCTTTGAACTCGGCTCAGGCTAGCCTGGCCCCGCGGTTGTTTTGACAACTGCGCGTGCTTTGCGTACGTGCCCAAGGCTTCAGACGAGAGAACGGGGCCCGGAAGCCGAATCCAAACCCGAAGCAGTGGGTTCGAAAATGGCCTTAGAAAAGTGTGCTTTGATCGTGCCGAGATGCATGGTCGGTTTCCGCCAGAGATTCTGTCCTCTCAGTGGTAAAATTAACGTGGGGTGAAGGATGATGTTTCAAAAGAGGGCGCCATCAGAATTATGTAGTGCAAAATTCGCCGTATTGTGGACAGGATCTCCCTGGGAGGGGAGCAGGGGGGGGGGGGAACTGTGTCCGAATTTACGGCTACAGCTATGGCTACGACAATTGCTAAGAGTGTTAATGAGGAAGTCCTATACCTCAACGCATGATGACGCGGCAATCAAGCCAGCCACCAATTTGGACACGGCCGCCAAGCTCAACTACCATTTCGAAAAGAAGAAGAAAAAACCCGAATTATGATTTGCCAATGTAGGCCTATGTATTGGCGCTGTATCTCAGTCCTTTTCAGGGTTTTGTGAAAACAAATTACCCGACGATTACTCGGTGGGATTCGAACCTGCGACCTTTGTGTATTAATTAACTAAGATTTTGATTTAATGATCATCAACTAATTTGGATGTATTGACCCCTATATCCCACTCCCCACCCAGAGGTCAGCTGTGACGAGATCCCAACACCAACTGATGGCAGTAGGCTTTGTTTAAAACAAGATGCTTTTCTCGGTGATGTCTACGGTTCTACTTGCAGGTAAGTTTCCAACAGAAAATACTTTTGTCTTTTGTGACCGTTGTCTGTCTTGTACGGAATTCCCCGAATACGGAATTTCTTTCTCTCCCCATTACTCATTACCAAGTAAGGTTTTAGGCCAATAATTATTTTGAGTATTTACCAATAGTGTCCACTGCCTTTAAAGGATTTTGATAGCTAACAAATTAACACATTGAAATTAAAATCGAACAATTTAAATTGTCCCATAATTATTTATGGTTATAAAGAAGGAGGAAGGTGTTCGGCTGCTGCCGAAAACCTGTTATTTATTTTAACATTATGATTACGTTTGAGTGAACCAGGTGCGTACGGTGCTCCAGAAGTGCCAAACTAAATGTGTTGAGTTAATGGAATGAAATACAATTTTAACAACATAATGTTGTTAGCTCGATACAATGACATGACATTCCGGAGCTCCGTATGAGACAAGAAGCAGGAGTTATTTATGAAAAAAATCTTCGTTTGATTTTTATATGGACAGCTTTTCGTGTAAAGATGGCTTCAACGAGGTCGGGGATAGAGAACGTGAATGCACTGAGTCTGGAGATTGGTCCGGGACACACTTTTCATGCAGAGGTGAGGCGGAGGAGCAGGAGATTCTGTGTGCCCCCACCCCTACCCCTCCCCCCGAGATTTTGCCCCGCACACGGGGAACTGTGTACAAGCTTCTCATGAGAGCGCCCTCTTTTGGAATCAACCTCCATTGCCCATACTGGGCGACAGAATCTCCGGGGACAAGTTTCCCCGGAGAAAAGACATAAAGAAGACATTCGAAACTTTCGACAATTCGGCACTACCTTAAAAGTAAGGTTTGCTGTAACACCATAATAATCTCTTGGGTGTAGTTCTCAAAAGAACCGTTGGTTCCAACTCGACGTTTCGATCAGTATGCTCTGATCGCCTTCTGGAGAAAGAACTTGTAAATACTGTTGTTAATACACTGAAGTTGTAAATACTGATAATACTCGTATAAAAACGATGGGTGAATGGGCAAATTCCATTCTCGAATTTGAAAAGTGTAAAGTGATACAAAAAAAGTGTAAATGTTGATATTGTTTACATGTGTTATGTCTTTCTCCAGCTATTACGTGCCCCATTTTGCCCTCCTTACGTAATGGCAACATTGTACCTGCAAAGTGTGGAGAGAAGCGGCAAAAGGTGAAGCTAGCCTGTGCGTTTAGCTGCGAGGATGGGTATAGACTACAGGGCCCTTTGATCAAACGGTGTCAGACCACTGGAAACTGGTCCTCAGACGAACAGGTCGCGTGTGTTGGTAAGGATTTCAGTACATGAGCCTCCCTTTTACTCAAAAATTTTCCCTTTACTCAAAATAATAAGTAGCAAAAAACTTTACTTGGTAACGAGTATTTGGAGAGCTATTGATAGTATAAAACACTGTGAGAAACGGCTCCCTCTGAAGTAACGTAGTTTTCGAGAAAGAAGTAATTTTCCACGAATTTGATTTCGAGACCACGGAATTAGATTTTGAGGTCTCGAAATCAAGCATCTAAAGGCACACAACTTCGTGTGACAAGGGTGTTTTTTCTTTACCTCACAGCTTCGACGGCCAATTGAGTTCAAATGTCCACAGGTTTATTATTTTTTGCATATGTTGAGATATGAACATTAAATAGGTCACCATTGGTCTCTTCTGGTGCTATTTTCTAACAATGGCAAATTTTGTAGGTGCTTATTTGTAATTTTATTTATTTTCTAGATGCCATCCCTCCTGAAATAACCTGCCCAGATTCAATTGATAAAGAAGCCGAACCTGGACTCTCATCAGCCGAGGTCACGTGGGACATGCCAGTCTACAGTGATAATGTAGACGGCACTGACGCCCTCACCGTCACCGTTCATCCAGCCGGACTCAAACCATCTCATCGATTTGAAATTGGATCTGTTCGTGTACGGTACACTGTTACAGACACCGCTGGCTTGAGTGCGGAGTGTTACTTCAAAGTGGTTATTCTAGGTAAGTTTGAGAACAGGAAGCGCCACCACCGACTCCCGAGATATCAAGCGCACCAACAACAACATCAATGACGAACATTACCCGAAGGACGCTCCTAGGCCTACACCAAGTGGTGAAGCCGTAGTCACAGTCAATTTCTAAAATGTCTTGTTACACGGATACCCAATTGTTTTTAAAGTACCTCCCTCCCTATATCCACTGACGGTCCTGAAGTCAAATTAAATGTTTTTCCTGTTTCTGCTTAGACACACAACCACCCACGGTAGAAAACTGCCCAGACGAAATGCATGAAACGTCATCTGACAAGATAAGCGCCGTGACCTGGGATGAACCACAGTTTACTGACAACTCTAAAGGGGATCTCATTTTGACTCAAGTAAGACACAGCTATTGTAATTAGTTTTGGGGCAGGTGGTTTATACTGACGGTATTCAGTAAAAGCACAAACAAATTTGCTGTCCCTATAACACTATGTTGTAATAATAAAAGCAACAACAAATTTGGTGTAAAAAGCGTATTTTCCCAGATATACAAAGAAGAAACCAAATCCTTTCGAAGTTTTAAAGCTCTTTCTGAACTGGAAAATTGGGATGGAGTGCCCGATAGATTGTTATATCAAACTGTATATTGCTCGTTTTTAGGTGCTCAGCTAACAGCCGAACACCTATTTTATTTTGTCTTCTTCGTCTTCAGCAGTCTAGAAACAGTTCAAAATACACCTTTACTTGACGTGAAGGGGAAGTTTTTGTTTTAATTCGTTTTTAACGTGTGTACACTATTTCCTTTTATGCCGAATAAACATTATGATGCTAGGAAAGTAAATAATTGACGGCGACACACGGGTGATTTCAGTGCAATAGGATAGCCCGGCCATGATGTCGCTTTACACGAGGATAACGACATTGGGTTGGGTTAGGGTTATTCTCTTCCATTGTTTAAAATTTGCTGAAAACTCATTTATTTAACTCCAAATACACTTAGCTTGTAACATGTCTCAGATTATTCATTGTATAATTTGTCTTTGTATTCTATATCTTTTGTTGTTTATGTGTTGTGCATTTTTTTTTTGCGCCTCGGAATAGGGTCTTGTACACTAGATAGATGCCGCATTATAAATGCATTGTTACTATTATTATCATTTAGTAATCATTGCCTCGATCAGATTTTCATAATAATTCTAAACAAATCTAAAACTGTTTGCGAATTGATTGATTGAATTCCAATCAATATGACAAGCCCTTAAATCTAGCGAGTATAGCGCTGTATAGGGCCTATGCATATACATATTTTTTTGCCATTTTGATTTCAGACACATTATCCTGGCGTGGAGCTAACTTGGGGAGCACATATCGTGACGTATACAGCAACAGACGCTGCCGGATTGGAGTCCGAATGCCGATTCAGAATTCGTATCGGTCGTAAGTTTAAAATAACCAAGAAAACAACAAACAAAACTTAACAAACAGGAACAACAATAGCCAAAAAAAAACGAACAACAGCAGTGATAGTTAATTATTTCATTGGTTAAATTACACAAAAATCTTATAAAAAATATCAAACAAAACAAAAAGTAACAGCAATAACAAAAACGAACAACAGCAACAAACAAACGAAAACAAAACAAAAACCGAAAACACAATAACAATGATGATCATTTGTTTACATGAAAATTACGCTATTTCTTACATTCTGTAGGCCTACATAACAATTTAATACAAAAAAACAGCTGATTTGCCTCTATTATTATGGTTTGAAGAGCTCGCTCGACAATTTTTGTTCTTTTACAAGTTTCAGATTTGCAAAACATTGTTTCCTAACTAATGCAAACTTTGTTTACGTATTCTATTGCAGCTTCAAAATGCCCAAATTACCCAGATCCGCGTAATGGGGCGAGGGCATGTGACCAGTGGTTGTTCGGATCGTTCTGTCGTGTCTACTGCAACCAGGCCTACGAGTTTGCAGAGAAGCCGGCCGTGTGGTACATGTGTGGCGGGGGAAAATGGACCACCACTCCATTCGGGCTCCCCATACCATGGCCGGATTGTTCAGGTTAGTCAACATTATACATGGAAGGTCCAAAAACTGAAGATCTTGATTTGGCAGGTGAGTCGAAACGTCGAGTGTGTGCAGTAGCGGCAAGTGTGGATTACACATCTATTTGTTCTGAAGATGGTCGTTTGTTTGAAAAAGTGGAATTGATATTGAAGAGCATCTTCCATTTCAACGGCTGCATTCGAGCCTATAGGCCCTTCGAAAGAATGCGTTTCCTTCATCAGTCTTTCTGATTTTTTTGTTTAGAAAAACATGATCCAAGTGGAGCTCGACTGGGTATGGAGACGCAGTACTATGCCGGAGACTGCACAAACGCAAAGACAAAACGAAGAATCCGAGAGGCTTTTGTTGATGACTTCAAGAAGAGTATGTTTGGTAGTGTTGGTGGTGGGTGTATGGGAGAAAACTACTGTTTGTGAGTATTAAGGTCAAAACTATTAGTAATTGTAAAAGACCAGTCTTCCCACTTGGTGTATTCCAAAAAAAAATGCATGAAATAACAAACCTGTAAAAAATTGAGCTCAGTTGGTCCTCGGAGTAGCGAGATAACGATGAAAGAAAAAAACAACACCCTTGTCACAAAAGGTTGTGTGCTTTCAGACGCTTGATTTCCAGACCCAAAATTACTTCTTTCTCGAAAACTACGTCACTTCAGAGGGAGCCGTTTCTCACAATATTTTATACTTTCAACAGCACTCCGTTACTCTGTGCCAAGTATAAGTTTTTATGCTAATAATGATTTTGAGTAATTACCAGTACTGTCCAGTAGCTTTAATTCAAATGGAACGTTTCAGGGTGGAGGAAGTTACAGTATACTGCGGTGAGATAGACGAAGACGAAGACGAAGGTAGGAGAAGGCGGCGAAGTGCCGACACTACAGGACTAAACTACACCGTGACAATTGACTTTACTGTATCTACACAAATACGATCACCGGTAAATAAATTTTTCCTTATCCATAACGTAAACGACTTAGCAATGATTGACGACAAACCAAAGAAAGCATCAGTTAAAATGCCAAATCAAAATGAGATACTTCGTATCAACTGGAGTAAGACCAACAGGGCAAACCAAACACATTAGACATTCTAAAAGTTCCATCTATGCTAGTAAAAAACAATATGGAAGGATATGATCGACCCACGCTGGTCAAAATATTTATCTTTACAAGATCGGTTAAGTATACGAACATCATCACTTTTAAATTTTAGTCAGAAAGCTGACTGAATATGTTAATACTAAAACCATTTTTCCCTTTGAAATATTTCCTCTGAAATGAAGTTGTATCCGAGAAAAATGTATCTGACCCTACCAAACAACCCACAAAACAAACACGAAAACACGGAATGTATGTGCAGTGAAGTGACATTATGTTTGCCATGAAAATTAGCAAAGGTGGGATTCGAACCAGTGTATGTAGGCATTTTTTCCTCACAATTTGTTTTTTTCAGGACAAGGGGCTACACAAAGCTCAACTTGAGAATGCCACACAGACACTCGAGGAAATCAAGGGCGACTTCGCCAAACTCGCAGGGTCTGGTCAACTACATCTCGTTGTCGACAACCAGACACTTCCGGTCGTTGAGGGCTCATTCTCTGCCAATCAAACCGTCCCGCTCTGTCAAACAGGGTCGATGTCGCTGGACGCGGAAGAATGCAGTGAGTATATGACACGAAGGCGACGCGACACTGACAATGACGACGACCTCGACATACAGTCGCCATTATAAGGTGTCGTCGCATTATTAGTAAAAGGGTTGAACAAAATGTTGTGCTAAACAAAGTGATGTTACCACAAACCTTTAAGAAGTTAAGGATTTGAAACATGCAGTTCTTTTCAGAACCATCCGAACTCAATTAGAGATTTTTTCTTTATATGGTGTCACCGCAAACCTTTATCAGCTTAGGGTTAACATGTGACTCTTCCTTAGCCAACTGTGCCTTTGGTTGTGTATAACAAACATGGGTCCATAGGTGCATAGTATATAGTGAAGCTGCACCTACAGCCCGTAGGTTTTTAACATATGATGTATATTGACCCCAATCTGCAGTCAACTGTGCCGTGGGTTCTTACTTGGAGACGGCAGCTCATGAATGTAGAGTCTGCGAGGAGGGCACGTACCAGGATGAGGAAGGACAGGACTACTGCAAGAACTGCCCGTCCGGTACCTGGACTGCAGGCACACAGGCCAAGGACATCAGTGAATGCCGAAGTATGTAACCAGACTATTTTATTAACATTTTGTGGTGAAGAAACCGAGGAACCTGGGTATTCTAGGTGGCGGCAGACTTACCAAGTATATCCATTTTTCTTGGAAATGTGAGCATTCTAAGAATTACGTGTCATGGAAAATTACCTGGTAGGTCTGCTGCCACCTAGCGTTCAAAGGTATCCCATTCCCTGCGCTGTAAGTCTGCATGAGATGTTAACTAAAGGAAAACACTAAAGGGGTCAAGTTAGCAAGAGTAGACCACCCTACATGGGATGGTCTTCATCGAGGTGAGATTCGAACAAGGTCCACAAAGGCCAGAAATGAGGTAGGGGAGGAAATTAGAAGAGACAGACGATAGAATAGCCCGGGTACAAAGATTAGTGAGTAGAGTATAGGTTCGAGTCCCGGTCTTGACTCTTGAGTCCTTAAGCAAGGCACTTGCTCCATTATTGCTTCGTCCTTCGGAAGGGGCGTAAAGCCGTATGTCCCGTGTGTTGTGTAATGCACGTGAAAGAACCCAAATCGCAACGAGAAGGGGTTTGCCCCTGTGGTTTGGGGTTGCTGACGCTGGTGTAATAAAGCGATTTATATAGGAACCCAGTTGTAGTATAACGTTTTCGAATCCAATAAAGACTCGCTTACGTTACAGTGTGAACTTGTTATAAGGCTGGCAAATCACAACTCAATGATTTATCCACTCGACGTTTAATTACAGCACAGTGTAACCCCGGTACGTTTTCTCCATCCGGGCTATCAACGTGCAAACCGTGTCCAATAGGCTCCTACCAACATGGCTTCAAAAAAACCGCTTGCATACCATGCAGAGAGGGTACAACTACGTCCGCAAAAGGGACCAGCTCATCGAGGAACTGCAGAGGCAAGTCTAACAATAAATGTTCGACAACTTTAATGTTCGACTACTTTAATATTTGACAACTTTAATGATAACTTTAATGTTCGACAACTTTAATATTCGACTACTTGAATGTTTAAAAACGTTTATGTTCGACAACTTTAATGTTTGACAACTAATACGTTCGACGATTTTTATGTTCGACTTCTTGGTGATAACTTGACATGCAGCGTTTTTTAACTCTTCTGATGTGACATGCGTTGTTAACTGTATTCACTTAATTCAAACATCGGCTATTTTTAGTAGTTTTCAAAGCTCATATTTAATTAGTGTTCATCTATAACTCATCAATGATTTGACCCAACAGCTGTTTGCAGTCCAGGGAAGTATAGCGTTACCGGACTGCGTCCATGTAAGCCTTGCCCTATGGGAATGTATCAGCCAGAACAGCATCAAACTGAATGTCTACCGTGCCCAGACAACCAAATGACAACCGATGAGGGCGCTATTTCAGAGTCCGAGTGCAGAGGTACTGACTCTATCATCAATTTAAGACATCGATCAGCCTAAAAATAATGTTCATTGTTGGTCAAGATAATTTTGTTTTATGGCGATTGTACTTATAATCGACACCGATTTATGACTATTTTTCCGTTAAACATTTCTGTTTGTGACGTAACCACTATGAGACATTTGCCACGAATGAACAAAAAATACCCACAAACCAATAACAATTTGTTCTTTAAAACGAGTTTAGCTAATAATGTTAGTTTTCCCGTACAAACAATACATCTATTTTTCATTTTACTGAATAACAAAAAAAATAGTTTTTTTTTTTTTCTATGAGCACTTTAACATATCCATTGTTACCACCCAAACTACAATTTCGTTTTCAGATATCGATGCGTGCGAATCTGCCCCGTGCCAAAATGGCGGACTGTGTGTGAGAGACGGTGCCTCATTCTACTGTGGTTGCCCACCAGGCTTCGCTGGTAGCCTGTGTGAGATAGAGGTTGACGAATGTGCGTCACAACCTTGTTTCTTTCAGGCTACGTGTGTTGATCAAGGTCAGTGATCTTGATACTGCTGTTGTTATTTTCATTTCTTTCTTGTTGTTTTCGTTTAAAGGCAGTGGACACTATTGGTAATTACTCAAAATAATTATTATCATAAAACCTTTCTTGGTGACGAGTAGTGGGGAGAGGTTGATGGTATAAAACATTGTAAGAAACGGCTCCCTCTGAAGTGCCATAGTTTTCGAGAAAGAAGTAATTTTCCACGAATTTGATTTCGAGACCTCAGATTTAGAACTTGAGGTCTCGAAATCAAGCATCTAAACGTACACAACTTCATGTGACAAGGGTGTTTTTTTCTTTCATTATTATCTCGCAAGTTCGATGACCGATTGAGCTCAAATTTTCACAGGTTTGTTATTTCATGCATATGTTGAGATACCCCAACTGTCTTGTCTTTGTCAATTACCAATAGTGTCCACTGCCTTTAATCTGAGTGTGTCTTTCGTTGTTATTGTCGTTGTTGTATGTTTGTTTGCTCTTACTTAAGTTTTGGTGTTGTTCTTCAGAATCTTCTGCATTGTTTACTTCACTTCAATTGAAAATATATCATGCACCATGATTCTACATTTGTAACTCTTTCCAAGGACCAGAACCAAGGCACAGTTGATCGTTTATCGCATTAAATAAAACCTGTATTATTTTTTTTCAAAGTGAACGGATTCGCCTGCGTCTGCGCATCTGGTTATGAGGGCGCCCTCTGTGCCGTAGAAACCAACGAGTGTTTATCCAACCCCTGCCGGAACGAGGCTAAATGCCGAGACCAGGTAAGTATTACACATACAATATCCGGCGCTCACTCTTTTGCGATGTTTCAATTTAGTCTAAATCGATGTAAACATGTTTCCCCTATACACATACACACAGTATATCTTACTGAAAATGGAAAGTTATCCCTGAAAATTACTGTAGAGGCAGAATCCACAAATCGAGGCTTGTGGTGGATAATATGCCTTGTAAAAAAAATTACAACACAAAAAACATACTCCGAAAGCAAAACAAAACAGCCAAAGGAATGGCAAATATGTTAAGTGCTATGGTGCTAAGAAAGGCAATATATATAAACCAACCTTTAAAGTCTCGACCACAATAGGCGCTCAGGATATTCAACAATGGTGTGTTGTGGCCGAGCGGTCTAGCACACTGAATCAAAGGTCTAGTGGCTCAGTCATCACAATGTGGATTGGAATCTCGGTCCAATCACGCGTGTCCTTATGCAAGACAGTAAAGGGTTCACATCCTGACTTATTGACCCTACTGAGTAACAACGAAGATGTAGAAGTAGAAAGGATGACAAATTGTAGTTTTTACTAGCACTATGTCTAGTTTCCCGCACCAATTGAATTCCAGATGTCTTGTCTTCAGTACTTCCGGTTCTCCAAGTTTTGTTCATGCTAGCACATTTGTGTCCGCTATCCCCAAACAGTCAAGCACCCTCAGGTTAACTTCCTATTGAGTCTAAGAGCCTGCCGGGTTGCCAAAGTAAACGTAAACGTACACCTGTCCTCATGCTTACACCACTAACATTTCAATCACTCCGGCAGATTGCACGTTTGGAATGTGACTGCGTGGATGGATTTACGGGGCCCTTCTGTGAGACACCGCCCGACCGCTGTGCCAGTCAGCCATGTCTAAACGGAGCAGTCTGCACACAGACGCCCTCAACGTTTCATTGTCAATGCCAGGCTGGATACAAGGGAGCGAAGTGTGAGATAGATATTGACGAGTGCTACGAAAGGCCCTGCCAGAATGGCGCGAGGTACATCGATAGATCCCTCTCATCAGCCCCTGGCTGTTAGCATATAAATCCCCGTTTACGAAAATTAAGATTCTCATTTCACAAGATACTTCCAGATTTTGTTGCGGCTACATTAAAATACTTTAGACATAATACAAAGAGATCGCCGTGTTAGTCTGACAAATAAAACTAGGAAGGTAGTGGTAGCACTGTACATACTTCACAAAACAAGACGAGCTTTCGTAGCAACAATTACTTCAAAATATGATGAAAAGAAAGTTCATACTGTACTGCATTCATGATGGCCTTTGAAAACAAAAATCTTTTCATTTACCCTCGCTTTCAGCATTTTCAATCTATTAAGGCGAATTTACCTTTTATATATCTCTGTTTGAGAAAGTAGGTAGTTTTTGTCATTCATTTTTAGGTTCGTAAAAATTAGTACTAGAAAGTAATTACAAAACCTAAACTTGAAACTATATTCATATATTGACAAAAGGGTACGAAATATTACAATAATCAACATTAAAAATCACATTATCACTTTCCAGTTGTATCGACCACCCAGGGAGCTACCAATGCGCATGCGTGCCCGGATACGAGGGGGTGAACTGTGAGGTGGACATTAATGAGTGCCTGGGCCATCCGTGTGCGAACGGCGCCACCTGCCGTGACGTCATCAATGGTTACCAATGCATGTGCCTACCAGGAACTGCAGGGAGACTGTGCGAGACCGGTGAGTTGGACTTATGAATAATTCACGAATATATTTTTCCTTTGCAATGGGGGACTTTTGGGACGCTAGGTGGCAGCAGACTAACCAGGTAAATCCATTGTTCTCCGTAATGTGGGCATGCTCAGAGCTACGTCACATACATTACTGTTAAACATTTCTGCAACACATTCATCTGCACATTCTTTACTTGTACACGATTATGTAAAACGGAAGTGGAGGACCTTTAAACATAATATTTAAACACAGTTAATATATCAATGTATGCTTTCCCCTTTATGTTTTCATCGACTCTTTTTAACGATTCCTATCTTTGATTAATATGTAGTGTTGTGCTTATCTGTTTAGTGTAAGACTTTTTGAGTGTTTTCTATGTGTTTTATGTAGTTGCTGATTTCTGGTATTTTTTTTTCAAAGTGCTTTGAGGCCTTCCACTATAGGCGCTATAGAAATGTTTTACTGTTCTTGACAGAAATAAATATTGTATTATTCTTGACAGAAATGTCACAGGAGTTTTATCTGAGTTTCGACACATCGTCAACGTCAGAGTTCTCCTTGGTTGAACGAGACCGATCAGAGCTTCGAGCCGTCACTTTGTCAATGTGGATCCGATCATCAGATACAACCAACATGGGAACGCCCTTCTCATATGCCGCCAAGAGAACAACAAACGGGTAAATGAACCAAACAATGTGTGCGTTCGATTAGCTTCCCCGGGTCGACCCCGGTCTGCCCCGGTACGTTCGAATAGCTTTGACGTCATTCCAGGGGCTCACCCGGGTCAGCCCCCAGTGCCCTGCTTGTGGAACGGGTCGGCGAACGCACCCACTATGTATCATGGTAACCGTGGATTAGGCTAGACTGGTCCCCTGTCTTTATACGCAGCAGACAGGCACTGATCTGAAGGGCCCAATGATTTCATTGGAATGATTTCATTGGATACAATGATTTCATTGGATAAAGTGAATTCATTGGATACGATGACTTCATGACTTCGGTTGAATTGTGAAAATTAATTGGAATTTTGACTGATGGGCTGTTTAGTTATTTTAAGTCTGTGCTGGTCCTTATTGATAAAATTGTCAAGTTGTAATTTCTCTTTCATGACGACAATTAAGCCAGTATAGAGACACCGTATACACACATTACCTACATGGGGTTATGCTTTTGTTTATGAGAGCAATATTAACTGTTTTTGTTTCAACTCTATCTATGATTAGGTCGGTTGACATTATTGATAATGCACTAACAGTGACTGACTGTGCCTCACTGAAGATCTACATGAATGGTCAAGCTTTCTACACCGATGTTGCCATCAACACTGGCTATTGGACTAGCCTGGTGTTCACATGGAGTAGTCAGGGTAGGATTTATTGATTTCAAGTATTGAAATGAAATTAAAAATTCTGATTGTTGCAGTTTTAATACAATGGGATGTGCTTTTCAAAATCAGTAAGCAATTTAATTCTTATACTTCATATAAAAATCCAATATACTTCAGTATTTATAATAAAACCACAATTTTAGAAACCGGTAAAAACTGAGACTGTTTAGAGTAGTTCCCTATCCTGCATTGGGGGAGTAATGCGATCAGACGTCCGGGTCTTTAACATGAATATTGTTTAAATGGAGCACATAATGAAAGCAAAGAACGAAAACAGTACGATTATCGAAAACTTGGTCAAACAAACAAGCACTTGTGATTTAAAGCTATGACAGAAATTACACTTAATACCTATAGTTTGTGGAGTTAGGACCTGACCTTTGGAATTGAACTTGAGACTTTGTTTCGTAAGACCCCAAATCAATCTTATATTTAAGTCTGCCGTTGGATCTGTATATAAAACCCAGGCTACATTAGTTGTAGGTGTTAAACTATTTCTGTGACGTCACTCTATTGATGTAAGTGTATTATTATTTATTCACGAATCTACACTTGACTGTAGATTTGTTGTTACGAATGTACACTCAACTACAGAATCTACAGTTGACTGTACAAACTAATGTTAAAGTTCAACTTTAAAATACCTCTCTTTCCAAATATAACTGATGTGAAAACTCAGCTGAAAACATATTCCAATTTCCAAAAACATTTTCCGATTATTACACTTTTTTGTTTGCAGTTGGTGATTGGAGTTTGTATATGAACGGTTCCGTAGCCTCGACCGGGGTCGGTCTCATCGGGGAGCCGATACCGGGGGAAGGAGTGTTTGCCCTCGGCCAGGAACAAGACTCTCTCGGTGGTTCGTTCAGCTCCAGAGAATCTTTCATTGGAGACATCTACAAGTAAGTCTATAACTAAGAGTTATAATGACTGATTGAGGCTTGGCTGGTGACATAACCCCCTTTCTAAACACTGAATGGTTTTGTTTTTTTGCATTGGCTTCCCAGTTCAGGGTCCCCTGCTCAGTTTGCTGGTTCAGATTCAAGGTTAAGAGATCAACTGTCCCAACCGTCTGCTGACCAGTCATTTTAGACAAACTGGGGTGAATTTTACCAAGAATTGAGACCATAGTCTAATCTCGAGTTATTCGTTCTAACCTATAGGACTAAACTAGCCTCATTATATGTGTTTCATAACTCCTAATGAGTCATAGGACTAGTCCTAAATAGGATTGTCTTGGTGAAATCGACCAAAGGGTTGGATTTCACAAAGAGTTAAGACTAGTCTTATCTCGAGTTACGCCGAGTTACTCGTTCGAACTTAAGACTATAGCAAAGTTTTTAATAACCCCTAAAGAGTCCTAGAACTAGTCCAAAGTTAGGATTATCTCGGTGAACGCGAACCAAGGATTGGATTTCACAAAGATACGACTAGTCTTATCTCGAGTTAGGACGAGTTACTCGTTCGAACTTTAGAGTCCTAGAACTAGTCCTACGTAGAATTATCTTTGTGAAATCGATTCCAGGTAGCCCAGATGAGACAGCACTACATCAGCGTATGTTCAAACTCCAGCCAGTTAGACTCCACATAGTAAAAGTTCCAAATAATCTCAACACATTATTCATGCAAGGTTTATAGTGACATTTCACCCGCGTAAATTGTTCAGTTCTTGAAGTAAATACATTTACAAACTCCACACATTTTTATAGTAAAGGTTTGTATGTTCCAAGTTTCCCCGGTTAAGGTGGAGTTTGTAACAATCACAACACATTTTTTAATGGTTTATAATGACATATCGTCCCCAATTGCTCAGTTATTCAAGTGAATACACTTTATGAACAGATGTTAATAGAAACAACACAAATGTATAGACGAAATGTTCACAATAAAGGCAACCATCAGAGCTGGATGGGATTTGAGGCACCGGGTTATTTACAACGAGTCCCTTTTAAAGGTTTCCATTGATGTATTTGTGTTTCTGGTTTGGAATTTTCTTGAAGGATGGATCTCTGGGATGCAGTGCTGTCTGAGAGTGACATATCAACCATCTCAAGAAACTGCTTTGATGGACATGGCAACATCTTAGCATGGTCAGACTTCCTTGAAGGACTGGAAGGAGACACACTCGTACCACAACCCACAACTGATGGGCACGAGGTGAGGAACTAGACCTTGATAATACGCAAAATTAAGACAGCTTCTCAACGGCAATGCTGTTGACAATAAATAATTGAAGTAGCATTTTTATGTCTTTTTTTTGCTATATCAAAAAAGGATGACTCGTTTTTATAAACATGTATTATAAACATGTAGATTATAGATAAATTATTACGAGCTAAACCATGTGTTTTGATTTTTTTTTTTTACAACAGATACCTGTCTGCACATCCATATAAAGCTCGTCAGTAGTCTTGCTTTCAAGACGATATGAGGTATACTTGGATGGTACCATACGTGTTATTTTCACCCGAGGAGCTACAAGTCATTAACGATGAATCGAAAGAAGACTGGCTATAATCATTATTTTAAAGCAGTAGGTTAACCGTGGCTTTTCTCTCACGAAACAAGACTAGCTATTTTGTCCCTATCAAAGCATAACGTATAATGTAGCCTTTCTCTCAAGTCTCACTGAGATTTATTGCAGTTGATACTATGTGTTTTAATGACCAGAGGAGTCATACTGTGTCTTAAATAAAGACTAACCCTCGTTATATACCAAAGCATGGCACGGCCAATACATATCTATAAACTTTGCCAACATTCTGATCACATTATGACTTACATGTGGTTTAGAAATAGCTTCTATTTCGTATAACATGTATCGACTTATCAAGTAAAAACTAATCCTTTATAAGTTTGACAAAATATTTGGTTATATACTGCATGTAAAGACTATATACATTGCTTGCCACGTATGTATAAGTTTGTACAAACCGAATAAAAACATATTAGATGTCTCGCAAATTCTCGAACATTGGGACATGTTGAGGGCGAGACTTTAAGTAGAAAAGATGTTGTTCAGAAGAAAACAAATGGAACACTGATTGTTGTATATTTGTACGGTGCGTTGTAGTTCTTACTCCAACTCATTTAAAGGGTTTTGATACATTTTGTAGATCAAGTTTACGGCCATGTCATGAATCCCTACTCAAAGTGAAAGAAGATATTTGTAATATAATTTACGTATAGAAGTTTCAGGTTCATTAGCCAAGTTTTTTTTTTTTGAAAACAACAAATGTGAAAATCACAGAGCAATGTTTTCAGGAGAGTCGCGTAAATCCGTCGTCCTATACTTAAAATTTTCGTCTCAATTTCTCAAAAACTACAGCACTTTGCAAGTAACATTTCAGGGGAAGCTTTCTACCATTGTTATCTTTCACCATTGCACGTTGAATTTAAATCTGTGGACTTTTGTGTTCGAGTCGTACCTAAACCCTTTAAAGCCTTTGGACCTTTTCGGTAAACAGTGTTGTCCAAGGCCCACACTTTGTGTACCACAACTTCTATATCAAATAACAAACCTGTGAAAATTTAGGCTCAATCGGTCATCGGAGTCGGGAGAAAACGGGAAAACCCACTCTTGTTTCCGCGCATTTCGCCGTGTCATGGCATGTGTTTAAAATAAATCCGTAATTCTCGTTAACGAGAATTTATATTGTTTTGCTGTTTTCTCAAAAAGTAAAGCATTTCATGGAATAATATTTCAAGAGAAGTCTTTCACCCTGTAAGTTATTTGTAAATCTGTGAACTTTTATTATTTTTTCTGAACCGAAAGGGTCCAATGGCTTTAAATCCGTACAGACAAACTTAATCGGTATTGGTATATTACGCATTGGTAATGAAATAAATGTATGTTCATATAAATTTCCGTTACAAAAAACAGGTTATATATGAAGAGTCTACCAATGTCTGCTGTAATAATCTGTCCTGTCTATATTAATTGAAACTGTTGACCAGTTTACGACATAAAGGGACTGCATGTAAACATTTGGTAATGACACTGGCATTTAATGGCAACAAAAAGGTACGCCGATAAGAAGTACGGCAGCTGTGTAGTGTAAAGCATTTTCAGTGACAATACGTTGAAGTACGGCAGCTGTGTAGTGTAAAGCATTTTCAGTGACATTACGTTGAAGTACGGCAGCTGTGTAGTGTAAAGCATTTTCAGTGACATTACGTTGAAGTACTGCAGTTGTGGCAAATATACCACTTTTTAATCCTCCGAATTTTGAATATAAGGAGCGTTTTATGTGGTAGGGATTTTAATTCATGCGGTGATATTATTTGCTCCGGGTTTTCAGCGATATCTTAAAATGTACTTTGAAATGAAGTTTCCATTTGTTGGTTTTATTGTTTGTTATACTGGATACTTTGCCTTGAATGCAGGTAGATGAGTACAAATGGTTTCAGAAAGGAGGAAGAGTAAAGCAAAAAAACACATCAAATTCATTCAAATATTATTTTAAAATGAGAAATGCAATTTGTTTTGTTTGTGATCCAAATTCATGTCCGTGATAATTCAATTTGAGGATCACACATTACAGGAAAATATCATGTACATGTATATAAATAAACTATGTTTCGTATGTTGTATCACTGTTCGTGCTATTTCACGTCATTGTTTTGTTTGTGATTTGAGTATTCGATTAATAATAATATTAGTAATAATAATATGAACACTTATAGCGCGCCGGTATCCGGTATTTGGGGTTTGGTTTACATTAACAGTGTATTCGTGATAAATAGACCCCACAAACTTTCTTGTTGAAATGAGGAGTTTGCTTGGGTGATTTTATTGTTCGTTCTGGTGTGTCAAAAGGTTCATTGGCATAAACCAGACCCCCCTTTTTTTTTTGGGGGGGGGGGGAACTTTGGCTAAGACGTAATTGGGTGGTGGGAGGGGGGGGGGGCTATTTTTGTATCTATAACCATTCATTGGTTCTTTTTAAAATCGAATTGGGAGCCTAGGGGCCAAGGGTTCTGAGTGTGCTATGATACCGCCCCCCTCTGTACGGGTAAGCCGCTTGTCATGGTGACTAGTTGGGTTGGTAGGCCGGATGGGGGTCTTCATTTAGGTGACATTGTATCTTCAATCAAAGACACGAGTAATGGCTCTTAAAATGATTTCATTCACATTTTAATAAACTTGGGATAAGGGTTAGGATAGGGGGAAGTGTTTATGCTAATAACTATTTTGAGTAATAACCGACAGTGTCCAGTGCCTTTACAGCCCTTGACTGGAACTGGAGAGCAGTTAGGATTCCATGA
This sequence comes from Asterias amurensis, assembly GCF_032118995.1. Lineage (NCBI taxonomy): Eukaryota > Metazoa > Echinodermata > Asteroidea > Forcipulatida > Asteriidae > Asterias > Asterias amurensis. The sequence goes on from NC_092651.1 coordinate 12,645,563, forward strand.
AGGTGAAGGTTCATAACTTTGGTTTCGTTTCGGAAATCGAAATGTTTATTACACATATGTTAAAACACATTATTATTGCTTTTTGAATGATCGCACAGACTGATCGTACATGACCTTGCACTATAAGTTGCCAAACAGTGGTATACACCGTGCTGCCAATCAGTCACAACAAACCACACTGTAGCGAGGTGAGTGATAGTGAATCATAAGGAGTACTGGACAGACACTGAGCTGCTGCTATATACAAGGAGTTGTCAAAAATAAAATACAGTGTACTGTGGATACTTCGTGATCAGTGAGAGTTTGAAAAGTCACCATGACGTCATATATATTTCTGGCGGTCGTGATTACGGTGTACCTTGTGATGAAGCCTATACCAGCCACCACATTTACCAGTAAGTACAATCATTATTTTTAGAACATTAAACCCGTTTGTTTAATACTGTACCAACTGTTTTTATTTATATCTTTACTCAAATTATTTGTTGGCTATTTCTGAATGTATAGCATCGAGTCATACCCCAACCCATGGTGGAGCAGTATCAATATTTGCAACACGTATAATTGTAATAGCTTCTTGTAGATTCTGGTCAGAATTGACCCGGTTCCGGTTCCCACACGGGGTTTGACCCACATCTGGGTCAGTGATACGGAATCGTATGTCAAAATCTATACTATCTTTACTCACATTTACTTGTATTTCTGAATGTAGCTATATAGCATCGAGTCATACCCCAACCCATGGTGGAGCAGTATCAATATGTGCAATATCTATAATTGTATTAACCTTTTAAATATTCTGGTCAGAATTGACCCAGTACCGGCTCCCACACGGGGTCTGACCCACATCTGGGTCAGTGATACGGAATCATGTGTCAACATCGCCATGAGATGGGTTAAACGTACGCAGAATTACAAAAAAAAAACATTTTGTCAAATAGTTAATTCTAACCCGGGAGAACTGGAGGCGTCGTTATTAACCCTCGTTCATCGACAAGCTTTTAAGCATATCTGAAATTGTCTAGACTCCTATTATATATACAAAGACATCCAAATGCACCAACTTAGCATTACATAATGCAAACAAGGAATTTGCGACCAAGGTATTTAAAATAGCAAAACGGTTAACTCTTAAAGGCAGTGGACACTATTGTTAATTACTCAAAATAATTATTAGCATAAAAACGTACTTGGTAACGAGTAATGAGGAGTGGTTGATAGTATAAAACATTGTGAGAAACTGCTCCCTCTGAAGTGACGTAGTTTTCGAGAAAGATGTAATTTTCCACGAATTTGATTTTGAGACCTCAGAATTAAATTTTGAGGTCTCGAAATCGAGCATCTGAAAGCACACAACTTCGTTTGACAAGGGTGTGTCTTCTTCGCAACTTCGACGAACAATTGAGCTCAATTTTTCACAGGTTTGTTATTTTCTGCATATGTTGAGATACAGCAAGTGAGAAGACTGGTCTTTGACAATTACCAATAGTGTCCAGTGTCTTTAAGATCCATCTAGGGGAATTTGAAGGGAAAGTACCTTTTGGTTTTTGGATCCGTTTGATTGTTTCCACAGATTAACGCTGAAAATCCAGAGCAATTAATGTCAAAGCATGAATAATAATCCTTGGAATACACAATCTGAGACATACTGTCAGTAACGCTTCTTTATATATAAATCTATGGGGGATAAAGACTTATATTTTTCCATTGTCACATTACTTGACAGTGAAATGATTCCCAAAATGCTGTCATTTATGGAAAAGGATTCTCTACTTCTGAAGTGCGTTTTCATTGTCCTTAACAAGCCATTATACACTTTCGGAATAGAAAAAAAATAGAAAAAAGTTCACAGATTTACAAATAACTTACAGGGCTTACAGAAGGTAGTGGTGAATGACTTCTCTTGAAATATAATTTTATGAAATGCGTTACTTTTTGAGAAAACATTAAAACAATCAATTCTCGATAGCGAGAATTACGGATTTACTGTAAACACATGTCATGACACGGCGAAACTAGCCCTGGCGGCCTTACACTATCGTGTTGTACTACAGTGACGTCCTGGACATCAGGGTACATTTCTGGGGCGGAAAATTTTCACAGCTTCATAACTCAAATCTTACCTGCAACAAGCCACAAATTTCAACAGATTCACATTCTATGGCGGCATACATATTTCTGCGGTGGGTTTTGGTCCTCATATATTCCTCACAAATCCGTCACTTTCGTGAAATAATGCAGCTCCAACGTTAAATAATTCCTGTTTCGATCGTTTTCTCACAGTGTTGTCTGTTGTCGTGCGTACGCCTATACATTCGCGTGCAAGACGCATGATGCAAGCTTAGATGCATGAGTTCTCGGTCACCGTATCTTGACTACACAGCTTTAATACGCAACACAATTCAAAATGTGCGCGTCGTGCGTGCCTCTTGCGTACACACGGCAGACTTTGAGAGGAGTACGAACAAAAATGGAATTTCCTTAACGTTGGGAGCTGCATTATTTCATGAAAATGACGGATTTGTGAAAAATAACTTACGATCAAAACCCACCGCAGAAAAACATATGCTGCCATGGATTGTGAATCTGTTGAAATTGGTGCTTTCTTGCAGGTAAGATTTAAGTTATGAAGCTGTGAAATTTTTCCGCCCCAGAAACGGGCCTCAATAGTTAGGACTCAGTTCCTGTGTACAGAGAAAGAGTCCTATGTAGGGCTACGGCGAAACGTGCGGAGACAAGGGTGGGTTTCCCCGTTATTTTCTCCCGACTCCGATGACCGATTGAGCCTAAATTTTCACAGGTTGGTTAATTTATATATATAAATTGTGATACACGAAGTGTGGGCCTTTGGAAAATACTGTTTACCAAAAGTGTCCAATGGCTTTAACTGTTAGAGTAATTAACAAACGTACACCTTCCATTTAAAGGGGGCTCTGTTTTTTTCAAAAGACTCATAGTTTTTGGCTCCGCACTCGATTATAGGTTTTTTACATTAGAACCATGCGGTAAAACAAAGACATAATAACACGCCAAACATTTCCAAGTGAAGTGACTGTATGAGTCTTTTTTACTTTTAATCCGAAGTGAATTCCCAGCCCCCTTCTGATGTTGTAAACCCCTGCCCTAGCCCGCCTAAGCTTGAATGTGGTGAAACAAACTTGATCAGTTTGCCAGAATCATCTTCAAGTGGCTGACCATGCTCCCTGTATTCAATTATCATAAAGATGACGACTCGCACGAAGTTCAACAGAACTCCCAGCCCCTTGCTACTGTTGTAAACCCCTGCCCTAGCCCGCCTAGGCTTGAGAACGGTGCCTCCTCCCTCGACGAGACTCGGGGCAATATCTTCTATCGCTGTAATCCTGGTTACATAATGTATGCGCCTCGTGGAAACACACAACGATGCGTGGACGGACAGTGGGTTGGATCTGTTCCAGTGTGCTCAGGTAAGAAAAGCATTGCTTCTAGGTAGGAATTCAGTTTTCATTAGAAACATGCCATACAACCGATCTATAGGTAAAAACAACTAACTAATATTAATGTTTTGTCTTGAATTAAAGGGAAGGTACACGTTTAGTAATTACTCAAAACAAATATTAACTTAAAACTGACTTGGTAACGAGCAATGGAGAGCTGTTGATAATATAAAACATTGTGGGAAACGACTTCCTCTGAAGTAACGTAGTTTTTGAGAAAGAGGTAATTTCTCACTAAAATAATTAAAAAAACTTCTAGCTAGAAGCCTTTTATTCTTATCTGAAAGCACACAAATTCGTCCAACAAGGGTATTTTTTCTTTCATCATTTTCTCGCAACTTCGATGACCAATTGAGTCAAAATTTTCACAGGTTTGTTATTTTATGGTTATGATGGGATACACCAAGTGAAAAGACTGGTCTTTGACAATCACCAAATGTGTACCCTCCCTTTAACTCATCAGATTCGTTTTTATTGCGAGATCGAAGTTAAAGCAATGATTGTTGGGCTTTTCAATGTATTAATAAACAGGGGCTCCAGACTCAAATAATTTTGTTGTGGTTCACTCTCTTTTTTTTTTAAGATGGAGTCCTTTTGAAGACAGGAAAAAAATTAAAAGTCGCTGTTAAAGCAATGATTTTGGGGCTTTTCAATGTATTAATAAAGAGGGGGGGGGGGGTCCAAACTCAAATAGTTTTGTTGTGGTTCACTCACTTTTTTTTTTAAAGATGGAGTCCTTTTGAAAACGGGAAAAAAATTAAAAGTCGCTGTTGGTTGGGTTTATCCCTGTATGCTCAGGTGTGATTGATCTTACTTTTTGATCGTTCACATCTTGTAGTTTTCAATGAACAAAACATACAAGTAACATGAGAAATTTTTTCAAAAAACAGTTGACATAATCTTCTTAAACCAACGAGGTGGAAGGTTTTATAAAACGTTCATTTATTTGGCTCGTTGTGGTTGCGACAATGTATCGAAAGAAGCAATGGAAATTTGAGAACAAATTTATAAGTAAACAATACATCGGCTTTACTAATTTCAAATCCTATTTGAAAATTATATTTTATGGTCGTTGTACAAGCGGTCCTTACATCTAAAAGTGAACTGTCCAGATTTGTGTTGCTTTGGAAAATACACATGTGACGCGACTTTTACATTGCAACTGCCTAGAATATACAAACAGCAGAATAACAATCACATATCACTAATATGCGTCAGCTTTGGTGAGTCAATCTGAAAAGGCCTCTCAAAACTTCTATATTTTTTTATTGTCATTCACTTGTTTTTATACAAACAGCTAAAGGTTGCGCAGAAAGGTCTGTGGTGGAGTCTTCCAGCATGTCACGTCGAAACAGAGGTACCGTCTTGAAGGTCGACTGCTGGAGCGGATTTGAGCTCGAGGGACCCGCGTTCATTTACTGTGATGGAACCCGCTGGAGGAATGAACCCCGGTGCGTCCTACAGAAATCGGCACATAGTTGCCCGGAACCTCCAATAATCCCTAATGCAAGAATGGCGATAACGCAAGGTGGACGAGGTGTTTCATATACATGTGACTCTGGCTTCACCCCAAAGCTTGGGTCCAGGACTTTACAATGCAACTCTGATGGCCAATGGAATGGCGATGCAGCTGTGTGTGCTCGTAAGTTGTATTTGTACCTTTTATATCAAATAACACAAATAAAAAAGTCCTTCATTATAGGTCAACCTCATTTTAATCTAATCTTTTTGAAATCCAATTCCAATTCGTAACACTTATGTTGATATTTATTCTCTGTATTGTTTGGAACCAGGTGTTGGATGCCGAACTCCTAGTGTAAACGCCGTCACTAATGGTGTGATTGTCGTTAAACAGTCGATGGTGTTAATAATGACGTGTAATCCTGGGTACGACTTGTCAGGTTCTTCAGCTCTGTTTTGCGATGGACAGAGATGGAACGGGAGTCTGCCGACTTGCCAGCCACAGCGGCCACAGCAACGGGACGATGGCTATCCCTCCAGGGTTGAAGATGGTACTCGCTGCGGAAGCACTCCATCCGTTCCAAACGCTAGACCACAGTATGAAGTAGAGCATGATGTTCTAGGGAGGTCCTTCTACACTGTGAGTTACATCTGTAACCTTGGGTACACCATACAACCCGCCAACTACGCCGTGTACTGCTCAGCAGGAAACGTCGTCGGGACCCTTCCCCATTGTTACGGTAATTATTATATAAAAATAAGAGTTTGTTTCGTTCAAAGCATTACAACACACTAAACAAAAATTATTGGAAATGGTTGCATTCGTGGGTCTACAATCTATAGCTATTAAAGACTCGTACTGAATGGTGTTACACTGCAAATTTGTTGGTCAAAAAATGTGTTGGGTAAATGCATTACTAATTTGTTGGTCACAAATAATGGACGTTGGTTAAACAAAACCGTTGCCCAACACGCTTGGGCAAGGTTGACCAAATTATTGGTTAACTGATTGGTCCAATGTGTATATTATTGTAGTTGGGCAAGATTTGCCCGAGAAGTTGGTCAAAATATCACAGTTACCAATGGTGTTGTGCACAAAGCTTTCTGGTTGTTGGGCAAAGTTCCCGGTGCGCATTTTATTATTGCAAGTACAATGTTCGTACTGTATATGTAGCAGTATAGTAGGCCATACACATACACACACAAGCAACATCATGGCGGCTAGCTGTCAAAAATACTCTTCGAGATTGGGGAATGGAGTGCTTCTCTGAAACATTATAGGTAAGATGCTAACAACCAATATTTAAAGGTATACCCATAGAATACACTGATTCATGTGTAGGGACACAGTTTAGTTTTCAGAAGTAAAGTAGGACGGAGCCCACCGTGCATAAATTGAGGTTTACTCCCGTGTAGTGGGGGAATGGCTGCACAGTCCGTTGTCGTTAAACGATCGAAAGACAAGGGTTAGATTGAATCCGTTGTGTTCCAGACTTTTTGATCGGGCTTAGTTATCTTGTCAAAATTATATAAAGCCAATATAATTTGGAAATTATAATTTAAAAAAAGAGAAAAAAATAAAACAGTGAACACTGTTGATTGCTGACTCTTTTACCAGGTTACTTCTGCCATTTATTTACCTAATCAGATCGAAAAATACTACGCTGCCCAGCTTCCAGCAGATACAACAAAGCAGAAGTTGAAGCAGAAGTGAAGAGAAATGGCTGGCTGAAAACATTATATACTGCACATATCAGATGAATCCAGAGTGGAAAGAGTACCGCAAATTAGATGCCCTTGCCGAATTGAAGTTTTTGTTGCATCATTTTACGTTTAAAAAAAAGGGCACTCATCTTTTTCTTTGAAAAAAATCCGGACGATCAACGTATTTTCTATTTTTTTGGCCTAACCAACAATTGAATAAAGGAGTAACCAACAAAAATACTCAATCATTGCTACTTTTGTTGGGTAACAACCTTTGCCCAACACGGTTGCCCAACGTTGGTTCAAATATCAACTGACTACATTATCGGGTAACATTTTAACCAACATAAAGGTAAACAAACTTGCCCAACTATCAGTCAAAAAATATTACCCAACTTTTGGGTAAAATGATTTGACCAACTTGTTTTGTCAAACTGTTTGCCCAACTACTGGATAAACGTTATTGCCCAACCACGGTTGGTTAAATTATGCCCAATTATGTAGCCAGTTGATATTTGAACCAACGTTGAGCAAACAAGTTGGGCAATTTTTGACCAACGAGATTTGCAATGTACTTGAATGTGTACCGAGCCAAAGTTACATGAATTATGATATCGCGTACTAATAGATTATTGATGATTATTTAGAAGACAACTAAAGTCAAACCTTTAATGAACTTTAAAAGGGAAATCACACGCAAATAACATTCTGGTTAGTATTAAAGTATTTACATTTGTTGGTATTTTTATTTTCAGCTCAGTGTGGACATGGAAATGGAAGTTGCCAACACGTGTGTACCAATACCAACCAGGGTGCTGTTTGCTCGTGCAGAGATGGCTACAAGTTGGCAGATAATGGGAAAAGATGCGTAGGTAAAGTTTGGAAAAGTTAGATACATTTAAGAAAAGTTGCACCTTAAAGACACTGGACACTATTGGTAATTGTCAAAGACTAGTCTTCTCCCTGTAGAAATTTAAACTCAATTGGTCGCCGAAGTTGCGAGATAATAATGGATTGAAAAAACACAACTTTGTAATAGAGGATGTTGTGTGCTTTCAGATGCTTGATTTCGAGACCTCAAAATCTAATTCTGAGGTCTCGAAATCAAATTAAAATAATTATTTTAGTGGAAAATTACTTCTTTCTCGAAAACTACGTTAGAGGGAGCCGTTTCTCACAATGATTTATAATATCAACAGCTCTCCATTGCTTGTTAACAAGTAGTTTTTTATGCTAACAATTATTTTGAGTAATTAACAATAGTGTCTACTGCCTTTAAGTCGTGTAGTACAATTACAACTACTGTTGAACTTCTCTTGTAGATATTGATGAATGTGCCCCCAATAGAGGGCGTGGTGCATGTGCGCATCGGTGTGTCAATCACAATGGGGGATTTAAATGCTACTGTAACCATGGACATACCTTAGCGGCCGATGGATTTTCTTGTACAGGTAAGTTAGCAAATCATTAACTGCACATCATTAATGTTGTCTCATACTGTTACAATATTGATTGTTTTCCTACAGTTTACAGTAAAATGTTCAATTCCGAATGTCAGTAGTATCAGATAAAATGCATAACATTGGTATTGAAGATCAATCGTATCGTTAACATTCATGCTTTTCCAGCATTTGATAACATAATCTTATTTTGGTTACATGAAGGTCACTTTTTACAAAGAGAACAAACCACCAAAGCCTCTATCTATTATACGAATCCACGAACAAGAGAAGGTGACATAATGTGATACTATTTTATTTTGGTCATTCTTTCCATGAAGAAATTCCGAAATTTTGTAGCTGTGGTACACACGGACATTGCGTCGAAGCACGCGGTACAATCGCAGCATTCTGCCGGTGTAATGACGGTTATCAACGAAGCACCGATCGTCTCAGTTGTGAGAGAGGTAAATTTGTTATAACATTTCATGTAACTCTCATTGTGCACTTTAGAAAGTTTATTCAAATAATGAAAGAGACATCACTGGTTTTTCAAATCGTACAGTCAATCTTTGTCCCCTCAATATAATGAACTGTTATATGAATTTATAAATAAGATTGCCTAGTAGGTAAAACACTGCTCTAGAATTGCAAAGGTCATGGGTTCTAATCCCGACCGAGGTAATATGCATATATGCTCGGAAGAGTAGCCTATACATTGGCAACAAACATCAGTGTATTATGGGTAACACCAAAACAATAAGATGTTTGTGTGTTTTAGGAAATACTATGCAACGGTTTGAGTAATTGCTAAATGGGAATTTTGCGTCTCGTTTATTGTGTGTATTGTTGTCTCGTACTTAGTTCCCCAAACTCAATGTAGCTGTGGCACTGGATCTATATCATGTCGGGAAGAAAATGGAGAGAGAATCTGTACCTGCAGGACAGGCTATCAGCAAAGTGGTAATGGATGTGTTGGTAAGTTTAGAAGGGGAGTTCTAATACAAACTCAAAGGCACTGGACACTAGTATTGGTAATTACTCAAAATAATTGTTAGCCTAAAAACCTTACTTGGGAGCAATGGAGAGCTGCTGATAGTAAAATACATTGTGAGAAACGGCTCCCTCTAAAGTAACACAGTTTTTAAGAAAAAGGTTATTTCTTGAGCACTCAAATAATTAAAGACTTCAGTTAAAGCCTTTTATTAGGATTCGAAAGCACTCAAATTTGTGCAACGAGGGTGTTTTTTCTTCTATATTCTCTTGAAACTTCCTTGACCAAGCGAGCCCAAATTTTAACAGATTTTTTATTTTAAATGTTGGGGTACACAAAAGTGAAAATACTGGTCTTTGACAAAATACAAAGGTGTCCAGTGCCTTCCACAAATACTACACTAATTTATGTTTTGCTTGTTGGCTTTATCTCACTTTTTCCCAATATAAATGTTTTCTTGTTTATGGTCAATCTATTAATTTGTAGATATTGACGAGTGTCAAGAAAATGACGGTCTAGCGGACTGCCAGAAGGCTTGTGAGAACACCATGGGCTCCTACTGGTGCTACTGCCCGGGACCATGGCAATACCTGTCCGAAGACTTAAGGACTTGTCGAGGTTAGCTGAACTAGTTTGTTTACAGAGACCCTCATCTCACTGCAAGTGAGTCATGCTTCCTGTACAAAATATATGCACTTGGCAATCCTTAATACTTACTTCTCCTTAAACTGCTACTTGAGCGGAATGTTTTTTAAAGGAAATGCTATTTTACATTTGTTCACCATTTTAATGTAATTTTTATATGTGTACACTTCTGAATTGTTCGTTATAATTGATTAAAAAATCAGGCCCCAACCTCAAGGTTTTGAAAAACTAAAAACAAAATGACAACGCTTTGACGGCATGTCTTAGAGTTACCAACGGTTAAACCTTGATGACCCCAGGTCCAATTTCTTGTTGGTTCAGGTTGCATTCACCGCATATGATTGTTTCATTCGGAAATAACTCTGATGGAGAATAATTTTTTTTCCTGCAGTTCAGCTCTTTCTTTAGTCCTGGTTTTGTTAAGCTTTAGATTATGATTCACAGTTAAACAAGGGGACCACTGAGACTGAAATTGCATTAAAATCACAGGTTCATGCCATTGGTATGGTGTAGGAAAGCTTGAGCAGGCTGCTTTGCAATACAAACACCTCAAGCATTGTCCTACCAAATAAAAATTGATTTGATGAAACTCAGTCACCATCCAACAGTTAACAAGTTCAGGCAGACTAAAATAGGAATGTTGATTCACAGTATTGGTGTGTATTGAATTATATGGTGTATGTGGTTTGGGTTTGGAATAGGGAGGTTTTGCTATCTTTCAAAATAAAAAGTTCAATAATTTATTTGTCCATTAAAAATAAAATAAAATAAACAAATTACATGTCAAAACATTGATACATAATATGTTGATTTATAAGTGTCATTTTCTTTAAATTGTCATGTAATTTCTGTTGATAACAGAACGTCCATGTTCCTGTGGTACTGGATCAACTGGCTGTTCTCAGCCCAACGGGAGGAAGATCTGTACATGCGCTGAAGGATATAAACGCAGTCAAACAGGAGACAGTTGTGTAGGTGTGTACTTATATTATGACAATTGTTTTGTTTCAATATCAAATATATTAGGCGGTTGTGTCCCTTAGAAATCCAAAAGACTAGTTGTTTGAAACAGAGGCAATACAAGAAATGGTCTCAACAGTTCTAAATTCAAATACAGAGAATTCAACGACATCATGAACGAATAAATAAATCCAGACATGTTTCCATTAAGTGTGACGTTCTCGCCTGACTTGAGAAATCCTGGTTTTGATTTGCTTTAAAAAAGTCATCCCAAAACGACCATTTGCAACTGATATTGTTCAATGTCTTGATTTAAATTGTTGATTTCTGTTTGTTTGTTGATTTTGTTTTGTATTTGTCAGGCATTTCAAAATGAGCCTTTCTGCTTCTGTAAAATGCCCCCATATTGGTTTGCTCTGTATTCATTACATCTATAAAAAAAAAATCATCCGATTTTCATTAATTATTTCCTTGTTCTGTTCTTGTCTGTCTTTGACTTAAATAATTGTATATAATTTGTTCAATGTTGTCCTCTTTAACCAACATGGAAATAAATGTTGATTGAATTTTATTGAATTTAATTGACTTTGTTTTCTATTGACAGATCGTAATGAATGTGAGGAGGCAACACCTTGTGAGGGATCGTGCGTTAATACTGAAGGCTCCTATCGATGTAGCTGTCCACAGTCTGGGTACCGACTCGCACAGGATGGACACAGTTGTGAAGGTTGGTGTTTAACTGAACAGTGTGTATTCCGTTAACCTGACTACATTATTGTAAGCATGCATCATGACTAAAATGAATTGAGGTCTTTCACGGGGGCACACCGTTTACGCAATTTAATGGTGAAGAACCATAACTAATGTTTTTATAGATGGTTGGTGTAAACAAAATCATCAAAATGTCACGTAATAAGCGGAAAATGATTAAAAAAACAAAAGCGGTAAAAGGCCAGCGTATACGTGTTTCCAGCCGTTGCAACTTTAAAATCTTCGTGACACTGTCGCACAATGTTGTAAGTAGACTGGTGCTTTGTTTATAGCAACGTTTTTACCATGACGCAGCATAAGGATCCAGTCTGTTTATCCATGTATTATAAACATCAAATAGCATAAATATACGGATGAGGCAAATCCTATTTTTAACAATATCATGTTTATTATTATGATACACATTTGCGTTGTTCTGCATATGTTTAACTTTTTATGTTTTTTTTTTGTGGTACACCATTAAGGCGTATATGTGCCATTGTCACGTCAATGTATATACAAATTAATGAGTACTCATTGATGGTTGAAAAACAAGAAACATGAAACAATGTTGCCATGAAGGTGCAAAAGGTGATGTAAAATCTAGTATTTATTTGCCCTTTGAAGTTGGTTAATCGTCAGAGAACGAGATGCAACGAGTTAAACTAAATTTTGAAATGTTTGTCTCTATTAAGATGTCGACGAATGCCAGAATGACAGGTTAAATCAATGTAAACACGAGTGCGTGAATACGCCTGGTAGCTACCGGTGTGAGTGCCCAGCAGGACACATCCTAATGCCTGATGGGATATCATGTGTGGGTAAGTGCGCCCTCTTGCAAATATCCAATGCAGGCATAAGAATTTCCCGTTGTTCTGTGGTTTTCCGCTTTTCGGAGGCGAACAACCCGCCGATTGCAGTGTGAACCCGGTTTAAAAACTGGGGTAAGGGGGAAGGGGCCATCGTTGAAACGCCCCTATGAAGATTTGTTGTGGACGCGATCTGATATACATGCAAACGTTAATACAAGCATCACTTGTCTGACTCTCTCCTCCATGTTCTATTATACAACACTAGGCGAATGTCCAGGTTTAGGAAGACGCGCAGTGTAGTCCAATGTCATCTTCGTTCCAGTATACAAAACCCATGGACCCCAAATCACAGCGTGCAACAAGTGTTTTGTTATACCTAGGTAACATGATTTTCCCTCCTCTCAAAGTACTGTTGTCATCTTCAAACATTATTTACGACGAAATAAGAAACAACTTTCGCTGTTCCCTCGAGCCCGCGGCCGTTTCGTATTTTCGGATGGAAATCGACCAACCCTGAGCGATCAAGGTAATATACACCATAACGAAATTAAATTATCTAGGTACTGCCAGTGTTTTAATAAAGCGCAAATTGTCTCGGTTGTGAGAGAGATAAATTTACATTGACTTTACATTTCTTGCTACTCTCACTGTGTGTACTAAGAAAGTTTAATTAATTCACCCTCAATACGGCACATCATTGGTTGTTCGAATCGCACAGTCATTGTTTTCTTCTTCTTGGAAATGTGCTGTAAAAGAGCTGGTATTATTATTATTACCCGCCGCGCCATAGTACAAGCGTATTTGTTGCACGGCACGTGATTGGTTCTCGACCAATCAAACTTCACAATTGTTACCGAGGTATAACAAGCGTATTTGTTGCACGTCACGTGATTGGTTCTTGATCAATCAAACTTCCCAATTTGTTATCGAGGTATAACAATTATATTTGGTGGCAAATAATATATCATCGTACTCAAAAGCACTTCGCTCTGTCCGCACTGTTGTTTTCTAGATTGCATGCAATGCTCCCAACCCACAACACCGATCGATCGATCGTCACGCATCGTCATACAAACTTTAAAGACAAAACAAGAAACACTATTTTATTTTGGGTGTTCTTTCCATGAAGAAATTCAAACAATCTAGGCACTGCCAGTGTTTTACTGAAGCACCGATGGTCTCGGTTGTGAGAGATAACTTTACATTGAGTTACATTTTACAAGTTAAGAATTGGGCTACGACCAATAAGTTGATGCTGAACGATGGAAAGACTGAAGTCATCCATTCTGTTTCTAAGTTCATCCCACGGCAGCCTCAACCCATCTCGCTTATCATCGGTCAGTCCAAGGTTAATCTTTCTCAAGAAGCTTGAAATCTAGGTGCCATCATGGACTGTCTTATTTCTATGAAGAGCCATATATCAAGAAAACCTGCCGAGCGGCTATGACAGCCATACGAGATAGCGGCCAAATCAGACACTTCTTGGATGAATCTACCACCAACAGATTAGTACATGCTTTTGTTACACCCCGATTAGACTCCTGCAATAGTCTTCTTTACTACCAGATGCCGAGTTGAATAAACTTTAGCGCATTCAAAACACAGCTGCCCCCCTACTGGTCCGGTCTCCAAGAAACGAGCACATCACCCCAATTCTTTACCGTCTGCATTGGCTACCTAACAAGGATCGTATCGTGTTTAAGCTCATGTTACTCAAGTTCAAGGCTCAACATGGTCTCGCTCCCGACTACATCTCTGAACTGCCCATATGCACACCAACGTCACCTTCGTGCACAGTGCCTGCTGCAGATTCCCCAGAGAGTTTTGACGATGTACTATGGTGCTCGAGCTCTGTCAACTGCTGCCTCCAAGTTATGGAACTGCCTCCCCATTCAAGAGTCGCCTTAAAAATAATTTCTTCTCCAATGTGTACATTGTAGTTTTGTTTTTATGTTTTGCGATGATTTAATTGTTTTACAAAGTTCACTGCATTTTGTTTTACAATACGACAATACAAGAAAATGTTAGCAACGTCTTTTAGGACCTCTTGTCAACTTTTACCATTATTTGTTCTCATCTATTAGAAAGGGTCAATGATAACAGGGAAGTGTTGGTAATATTGTTCTTTCTTAGTTGTTGCATGTGAGAGATATCTACTACCAAGCGACGGCTATCAATTATCCTGTAACACCACGGACAACAGGATTGATACAGTGTGTAATCTGACGTGCAGTGAAGGCTACGAACTGGAAGGTCGTTTACAGATACGGTGTCACTTAAACGAGGACAGACAACTAGGAGAGTGGTCTACCTCGGGTGGTGGTAGATGTAATGGTACAAAGTTTACTCCCTATAATTAAGCAAATGACGATAAACTGGCAGGCATAACATCATTATGTCTTTCTTCATTTAGTGGCTCATTCTATGTACTTTTTACAATTTAAACCATTTTATATGTTAATTTCTGATTTATGAGCCTTTGAGCTGTTTTCATCGAATGTTTTTTATATAAACCAATTCAATCAATCAATCAATCAATCAATCAATCAATCAATCAATCAAGAAAAAAAAAAATGATGGCATTTAATGTCTCTTGCTGCAACACATTTGTACAGTAGTTAAAACTAGTGCGACTATTGTATTAAAGATGAAGAACAGCATGGTTTAGATGTTGAGGAACATACCTTGTTTGATGCATTACTCTGCTGTCAGAGTTCACATGCACCTCGGCAGAGACTTGAACCCACGACCTTTAACATTTAAAACCACTTAGTTATGACTAGATGACCAATAGACCAATGGGTACTACAAACATTTCCAATAACTTCTTATGTTTCCTCCAGCCAAGACCTGTCCCATCTTGATCGCGGAAACCCATACGAGGATCGTACCGCCAGACTGTATGGAACGCCAGTTGGACTATAAATCCCAATGCTTCTTCGAATGCGACTGCGGGTTCCAGTTAAGAGGGGTTAGTTCCAGAACATGTCAAGCAGATGGTACTTGGTCAGACACATCAGTGCAAAACACATGCATCGGTAAGTCAAAGAACAGTCGGTTTCCTCATTGCTCATTTTTGTTTTTGCATTGTTTTTAAAAATGTTGTTTTTAACCATCAGATGTTGAGCCTCCAGAATTCATCACTTGTCCCGGTGACATTTCCCTCCCGACCGATCTGAATGAGAACTTTGCTACTAACCCTGCAAACTGGGACCAACCTGAGGCAAGGGACAATGATGGAGAGCCGGTCATCGAGGCGTCACTGTCCGCTACGCAGCAGCGGTTCTACCTGGATGAAGTAACGGTCATCACCTACACAGCACGTGATGAGACCGGACTCGAAAACACATGTACTTTCAGTGTTACAGTCAAAGGTATCATCACAAATTGCATCACATCTTTAACAACTATAAGATGTAGAATGGTATTTCTTTTTCTCTTGTGGCATTTGTTAGTATGACAATTTAGGAAATTTACACTGTGCAGTCTGAGCTATCTAAGCAAAAGTGTTTGTTCAGAATAACTTGAGTAATTTCGGCCATTCTAATTTCTAGATGAGGAGCCACCACAAGTTATCAACTGCCCAAACTCCATGGCAGTAAAGACCGACAATCGTCTAGCCGTTGTCCACTGGGAAGAGCCGGTGTTCCAGGATAACTCTGGGCATGACGCCTCGGTCATCTCCAACCGTCCGTCCGGGTCCACGTTCTTCTTTGGTCAACCAGAGAGTATTTGGTATATAGCAGAGGACCAAGCTGGTAATAATGCACGGTGTGTGTTCACCGTGTCTGAGGAAGGTAATGCTTACTAATAGGGAATATCAAGCAGTAGTTTATCAGGGAAGTAGACGATGTGCATCCTCAAAATTATTATTACCATAAAACGAGACATCGGCATCTGATTTTGAGGTCTTGAAATCAAGCATCTGAAAGCACACAACTTGTGCAACAAGGGCGTTTTTTCTTCCATTATTCTGTGTAACTTCGACGACCAATGAGCTCAAATTTTCACAGGTTTGTTATTTAATGCATATGTTGAGATACACAAAGTGAGAAGACTGGTCTTTGACAGTTGCCAAAGGTGTCCAGTGTCGTTAAGATGTCAATGGCTATAGTTTTAACCACTATTGGTAAGCCATGATGATACATTTTTCAAATTGTTTTAAGATTTGGAGCCTCCTGAATTCATCACCTGCCCGAAGGACATTGTGCTCCCCACTAATCTCCATGAAAACTTTACCACAACGACCTGGGACAGACCTGAGGCACGAGACAATCTTGGAACACCGACCATCGAGGCTTCCCCCTCGGCTGCCAAGGAGCGGTTTTATCTGGATGAAGTAACGGTGGTCACGTATACAGCACGAGATAGGTCCGGACTCCAAAGCACATGCACATTCAGCATTACGGTCACAGGTATATCGTACTAAGACAAAGCCTTTACAATACCACATAGACCCTCTTGCAGATGACATAGAACAAAATAGTTATAAGAAGTTATAAGAAATTATAAGAAGTTCATCAGGCTGGTAAATATCAACTTAGCAAATGAATTTTCTACAAAACATACCCAAAACGGTTTTACTAATCTATAACCGTTGGCTGTTTACAAATTTAATTACATAATCAATTAAACCTTAAGTCTCTATAATAAACACGATATTAAATGTTGTTTATTTTAGATGAAGAGCCACCACAGGTAGTCAGATGCCCGGGTTCCATGGCGATAAAGACCGAGGGCAGTTCTGAAATTGTCCATTGGGAAGAGCCAGTCTTCCAGGATAACTCCGGGAAAGAAGTGACGGTCATCAATTCGGACTTATCGTCCGGGTTCACTTTCTTTTGTGGCCTGATGGAAACTGTTTATTACATCGCAGAGGACCAAGCTGGTAATAAAGCGATTTGTGAGTTTACCGTGGATGTAATGTGTATGAATTAGCAAGCACTGGAATAGTGGTCTGACTTGATTAAGTATACTAAGAAGACAGGGTACATGTCTGAATTGTGCGTATAATGGTCTGCCTTCGTATGGTAGGAAGACAGGGTACAAGACTGCTTGTGATAAAAAGATAAATAATTGTAAGTGAATACAATTGTTAAGATCAACCCGATTGCTTACTCACTTATTAACAGTTGATATAATATCAGTTAATCTTCCAGAGAACTATTGAGTGTCTATCAAAGATTAAAGTCCGGTATTCACTGTGACCATTAAATAAGTACATTAAACAGTTAAGTTTATCACGCATGCTGTGAGGTATTTCTATTATGTTCGGTATTACCAACTCAATACACTTTTAGTTTAACATAACGTAATGATTATGTTAACATTAGTAATTACGAGGCTTAACTTTACCTGTGTTTACACACACGTAACATGGGCCTAATTTCATAAAGCTGTTTAGCAGAAAATACTGCTATGCAAATTTCTTTGCAAGAAATTAGTCGGGTACCAGTCGCAGCTAATACTTCAAAGACACTTGACACTATTGGTAATTGTCAAAGACTAGTCTTCACAGTTGGTGTACCTCAACATAATATGCATAAAATAACAAACCTGTGAAAATTTGAGCTCAATCGGTCGTCGAAAAAACACCCTTGTCGCACCATGGTCACACGAAGTTGTGTGCTTTCAGATGCTTGATCTCGATACTTCAAATTCTAAATCTGAGGTCTCGAAATCAAATTCGTGGATAATTACCTCTTTCTCGAAAACTAGGTCACTTCAGAGGGAGCTGTTTCTCACAATGTTTTATACTATTAACCTCTCCCCATTACTCGTAAACAAGAAATGTTTTATGATGATAATTATTTTGAGTAATTGCCAATAGTGTCCACTGCTTGGTATTGTGCGTACAGGTCGTATGAAGTTGGGCACAGGATGAAAACATTATCCGAGTTGTAAATACGTATCCTGTATAAATATGTTTCAATAAACAAATAAATAAATAAAGCTAAGTTTTGATTGGGAGATATCATGTTGTGAAGTTTAGTTTTCTCCTTTTCTCTGGGACTCATTTATTATTGCCGTAACATGAGAGTATCCACACAACAGGGAAATGCTATGGGAGTAATTGAAACCAAAAGATATATCCCCCGATAGATTGTTAGATAAACAACAATGCGATAACTGGAATTAAAACTGATGTTCATAAAATGGACACAAAGAAAATGTGAACCTATGATTGTGGCTGTGCACAGGTTAACTCGCATTGAGTTTACAGCAGAAAAACCGTTGACAATCATTGACGGGTTCATTGGCATAAGCTGCACCCTCTTTTTCTCCCTCTTTTTTTTAGGGGGGGGGGGGGGCTGTGGATAAGACATGTTGAGGGATGGCTACTTTTTGTCTAAGCATTCATTGGTTCTTGAACCTCATTTGGAAGCCTAGGGGCCACGGGTCCTGAGAGTGATGGGATACCCCCCCCCCCCCCACCCCCTTGCACGGGTAAGCCATTTTCAGGTGAGTAGTTGGTTGGTAGGCCGGATGGGGTCTTCATTAACGTGACGTTGCATCTTCAATCAAAGACGCGATTAATGTCTCTTAAAAATGATTGCATTGACATTTTAATCAATTAGGGATAAGGGTTAGGGTAGGGGGAAGTTTTTATGCTCATAACTATTTTGAGTAGTATTACCAATAGTGGCCAGTGCCTTAAAAGCCCTTGACTGGAACTGGAAAGCAATTAGGATTCCATGAAGGTGAAGGGTCAAAACTTTGGTTTCGTTTTGGAATTCACAGTGTTTACAGATGTTGAAACACATTATTATTGCCTTTTGAATGATCGCCCAGACTGATCGCACATGACCTTGCAATGTTGCCAAACAGATACGTGCTGCCAATCAGTGTATACTGATATACTAGCGAGGTGAGTGAAAGTGAAGCATCTGAGCAGGCACCGAGCTGCTGCTACAACGAGTTGCCAAAACTAAACTACAGTGTGTACACTTGAAATCAATAAGAGTTTCAAGTCCCCATGGCGGCATGTATTATTCTTGCGATCGTGACAATGGTGTGCCTTGTGATGAAGCCTTTACCAGCCTCCACAATCACCGGTAAATAAGTCATTCTTTTAATATTAAACCCGTTCGCTGAATCCTGTAAACGACTGTTCTATTAAACTATCTATAAACAATGTGACCTGTGACATTACATGTTTACAAAAGAGCCACACAGAGCCTCGACTTCCTGCAGGCATGATTTGTACACAGCTCTTTGAAAAAAAAAACCATAAAATCTTACATAGAGATGGCACTGTCTCAGTTTTATCAACTTTTTATATGATGAAAGGGGGCGCATCTCAAAACTTGACCAGCTTTTACTTTCATAACTCTTGGTTTTATGTGGAATTATGACACAAAATGTCAACTTTCCCATAGGACCAGGGGATCTTGCCTGTCACAGAATACTCAAATAATGTACAAGGTCACACTTATTGTAAACAAGGTTTACATGGTCTATACTAATTTTATTTTTAACTGTTTTTTGGTCTGTGTGGTAGCCAACCTTGAAACATGTCCTAGCCCGGGATAGAGCAGATGCAATGTATTTTGTTTTGCAATACCTATATACCCTCTTAAAACGTCCGGTTCACAATTGACCCGGTTCCGAGTCCCGCTGCGCCTGACCCATTTCTGGGTCACTGGTACCCGGAGTCTGTGTCAAAATGACCCCTTAATAATAGTTTCCAAGTGTCTTGGATTGTTCTACAGTAATAGTGAGGAATCCTGTGAAAATTGGGCAAGAAAATGTCGGTGATGTGAGATGCAGGGGGCGCTCTCTGCCATCATTGTTAACGGGTACACTGAATGAAATGATGAAAAGCAATCTACAAACTACAACACAATCTAAGTTATAGTTCATAACTTAGATCATACTGATTTAAATGGAAACCAAAATTTAAAAGATAGGTTATTGTAATTTATGTAGCAGAAAAAAGCATGTAGCAGAAAAACCGGTAGGCCTACCGGCTCCATCCGTGGAAGGAACCGGTACGCCTACCCGGGCTGCGTAGGGGAATTCCCCGCAATGAGTCCCTCTGAAGCGCCCGGAAGGGCTTCAACTGGATCAACATCCCGCCAAAAATGAGATTAACAGAAGGTAAACTTGGCAAACAATTGCGTTTAAAAGAACACTTAATTTCACTTGTTGAACATTTTGTTCTTTCTTTTTTAAGTTGTTTTATTAAAACGAAAGTTTGTTGAGCAGAGGCCATCCAGGAAAAGGCAGAAAAAAAGAAAAAAAAAAAAATACAATACAAAAGTATACAAAAATATGGTCTTACCCATAACCGAAGTGTGTAAGCACTGTATACCAAGGAGTCCACTTTCCCGAGTACTGTAAACAAAAATGTATAGATAGTAAAATTAATAGTTTAAAACGTACAGATTCAAAGTAGATACTAAGAAATGGCATCGATAACATTAAAGTATTATACGCGCACGTATTTACTAACAAGTTACCCACCCTAAGTAAATACATTTTTACAAAAAGATAGGTTATTGAAAGTATGAATTCTGAGACCCAATAACGAGACACTTTAAGGGGTTTATAAGGCACATTCAGCAGCCACAGCCATGCAGGAACAGCCGGGCGAACACCATCTCTTTTCGATATCAAAGTGCACTGGGTTATTTTACGTGCGTTACACAACACACGTGAGCAACGGCTTTACGTCCCATCCGAAGGACGACGCAATGGTTAAGTGTCTTGCTTAAACTTGGACATGAGTTTCACGACTGAGACTCGAACACAAACTCTGCTGTTTAGAAACAGCAAAGTTTTAATTCGGTGTTCTTAACCGCTCGGCCACGACACCTCCAAGGGCAAGTATTGCCATTATTGCTTGTAAATACAACAAGTGAGGTGCGGTGAACGCACATTACGAAGGTACACTTCTGAAGTGTGTGCAGTACTCACGTGCACAACTACAAAACAGCTTGAAACTAATTGTCTCATGTTTTTACCCCTCAAAGAGTGCCCGAGGGGTACATACAAGTCAGACAACGCAGAGGTGAGTAAATGTACCCCTTGCCCGCCTCACTCAACCACGACGGCAGAGGGCAGCACATCTCCTTCGGCGTGCGAGTGCTTGGAAGGGTACTTTCGTGCAGAGGATAAAACATGCAAAGGTAAGATTGGATACGTTATCTATCTAGAATCTGAACTTTATAAAATCAAACACATGTTTTTTGTTGCCCTGCACCTTTTGTTGACAAATAAATCGCTGCGTCATGTTTCTCTCAATGCATGGAAGAATTTCGAGTGAAGAAAAGGCTTCCATGTTTGGGGCAATCATTGATTCAGTATTCATTAAACGCTTAATTATTTTTTAAAACATTGTTTATTACAACTTTATTGCAAGAAAACCTTCACAAGTAAAACAACAAACTTGGAAAGGAACGACCATACTTGTTCGACAAAACAGTGTTAACGGGTACACTAAACGAAATGATGAAAAGCAATCATACAAACTACAACACAATCTAAGTTAGAGTTCATAACTTATATCATACTGATTTTCACGAAATGGAAACCAAAATAGGAGCCTTCTCAACAATTTTGGGGTTCTACCATTTTTCTTATAAAACAGTTCAAAGGTGTCCACGATTAAAATTCTATCATTTTTGTTTTAATACAGTTAATAGATGTGCACGACTTGGACGACCATTGAATGGTCGGATAATACAAGAGATCTGCAAGAACACCTACGAATCGGAGTGTTCGTTTGAATGCAACCTCGGCTACGAGCTGATCGACCCTGCCAACTCTGCCACACGCCGATGCGAAGCTAACGGCTTTTGGTCAGGAAAAAAAGCACAGTGTCAAAGTGAGTTCCGCCTAATCGATTTCAATTTTTGGCCGCTAGGTGGCAGCAGACTCAAACAGCGCATCTTTTTTTAGCTTCATGATCCTTTTCGAAAACACGGCTTCGGCTTTGAACTCGGCTCAGGCTAGCCTGGCCCCGCGGTTGTTTTGACAACTGCGCGTGCTTTGCGTACGTGCCCAAGGCTTCAGACGAGAGAACGGGGCCCGGAAGCCGAATCCAAACCCGAAGCAGTGGGTTCGAAAATGGCCTTAGAAAAGTGTGCTTTGATCGTGCCGAGATGCATGGTCGGTTTCCGCCAGAGATTCTGTCCTCTCAGTGGTAAAATTAACGTGGGCTGAAGGATGATGTATCAAAAGAGGGCGCCATCAGAATTATGTAGTGCAAAATTCGCCGTATTGTGGACAGGATCTCCCGAGGAGGGGAGCGGGGGGGGGGGGGGGGGGAGAACTGTGTCCGAATTTACGGCTACAGCTATGGCTACGACAATTGCTAAGGGTGTTAATAAGGAAGTCCTATACCTCAACGCATGATGACGCGGCAATCAAGCCAGCCACCAATTTGGACACGGCCGCCAAGCTCAACTACCATTTCGAAAAGAAGAAGAAAAAACCCGAATATGATTTGCTTTTACTCTTACACCAATGTAGACCTATGTATTGGCGCTGTATCTTAGTCCTTTTCAGGGTTTTGTGAAAACAAATTACCCGACGATTACTCGGTGAGATTCGAACCCGCGACCTTTGTGTATTAATTAACTAAGATTTTGATTTAATGATCATCAACTAATTTGGATGTATTGACCCCTATATCCCACTCCCCACCCAGAGGTCAGCTGTGACGAGATCCCAACACCAACTGATGGCAGTAGGCTTTGTTTAAAACAAGATGCTTTTCTCGGTGATGTCTACGGTTCTACTTGCAGGTAAGTTTCCAACAGAAAATACTTTTGTCTTTTGTGACCGTTGTCTGTCTTGTACGGAATTCCCCGAATACGGAATTTCTTTCTCTCCCCATTACTCATTACCAAGTAAGGTTTTAGGCCAATAATTATTTTGAGTATTTACCAATAGTGTCCACTGCCTTTAAAGGATTTTGATAGCTAACAAATTAACACATTGAAATTAAAATCGAACAATTTAAATTGTCCCATAATTATTTATGATTATAAAGAAGGAGGAAGGTGTTCGGCTGCAGCCGAAAACCTGTTATTTATTTTAACATTATGATTACGTTTGAGTGAACCAGGTGCGTACGGTGCTCCAGAAGTGCCAAACTAAATGTTTTGAGTTAATGGAATGAAATACAATTTTAACAACATAATGTTGTTAGCTCGATACAATGACATGAAATTCCGGAGCTCCGTATGAGACAAGAAGCAGGTGTTATTTATGAGCAAAATATTTGTTTGAATTTTATATGGACAGCTTTTCGTGTAAGGATGGCTTCAACGAGGACGGGGATAGAGAACGTGAATGCACTGAGTCTGGAGAGTGGTCCGGGGTACCCTTTTCATGCAGAGGTAAGGTGGAGTGGCAGGAGATTTTGCCCCACACACAGGGAATTGTGTACAAGCTTCTCATGAGAGCGCCCTCTATTGGGATCAAACTCCATCGGCTCATACTGGGCGACAGAATCTCCGGGGACAAGTTTCCCCGGACAAAAGAAATAAGAAGACATACGAAACTTGATTAATCTCCAAAAAGAAGCATTCGGCACTACCTTATAAGTAAGGTTTGCTGTAATACCATTATAATCTCTTTGGGGTAGTTCTCAAAAGAACCGTTGGTTTCAACTCGACGTTTCGATCAGTATGCTCGGATCGCCCTCTGGAGAAAGAAGTTGTAAATACTGTTGTAAATACACTGAAGTTGTAAATACTGATAATACTCGTATACAAACGATAGGGGGGGGGGGGGCATATTCCATTCTCGACTTTGTCATCGGCGACGTCGTTCACCTCGATCAATGTTATGCAGTTCCAGAGCGCTCCATTTATGACAACATCAATGTCATAAGAGACAGCATCATGTACGCCAACCATTCTGACCTGCCTCTCGCCTTGTGTAATTTGGACCAAAAAAAGGCGTTTGATAGCATTGACCATGACTACTTACTCTAGACGCTGCAAACAATGGGTTTTTGGTGAGCATTTTGTTTCCCTCATCCGTCTTCTTTACACGGATGTCCAAAGCACAAAGTCCAGTCCACGCTAACAGCCCCACTCCCATTTGAGAGAGGTATTCGTCAAGGATGCCCCCTCTCAGGGTTGTTATATTCCATTGCTATCGAACCCCTTCTTCATACCATCAGACGTAACTTGCAAAATTATGGTATGTCACTTCCGGGTTCCGACAGGATCCTGACTGTTTCTGCTTATGCAGATGACGTCACCGTTTTTGTTTCATCCAACAAAGGATTTCAAGTATTGAATGATATTTACACTATTTACAGTAGGGCATCGTCTGCTTGTCTTAATCTTAATAAATGTAAAGGGTTGTGGGTCGGAGCATGGATAGACAGACAAGACCAACCACTCAATTTTCTCTGGAACAACAGTGATGTCAGATTTCTTGGAGTTCATCTGGGAAACACAGAAACTTCTAGACAAAAAAACTGGAAATTGTGCAAAGAAAAACTGAATAACGCTCTTTCGAGGTGGAGTGGTCTGGCAAGGACCATGTCTTTCAAAGGCAAAATCATTATAGCCAATCAGATAGCTGCCTCGAAATTGCTGCATTTTCTCGCTGTTCTCCCTCCACCAGAACAAGTTTTAGATGAACTCCAGGAAACTCTCATCAATTTTGTTTGGTCTCAAAAACGTCATATGCTCAGTAGAAAAGTGCTTTTCCAGTCCCCATTGAAAGGGGGACTTGGTCTTTTCTGTCCTAAATCCCGTGTGATGACTTATAGATTTTCTGTTCTTCAGCGTTTGTTTTGTAAAAATAAACACCCTGCCTTTTATTTTCTTATCCACTATTGCCACATGTATCGTAATCTAGGTCACGATTTTCAACTCTTTTATACCAATCTTGAAGTGAAATATCTTACCAGTCTCCCCGTTTTCCAAGCAGAAATTCTCAAAGCTTGGATCACATCGAAAGCCACCACGAGCGTACCACCTGCCTCTGTTAATTATGTTGTGAATATGCCTATTAATAGTTTGATTTTATGTAGCCATGGTAACAAAGAACTTCTCTCTGGTCGGCTCCTTTTATGTGGTGTCACACTAATCAGTCAACTACTCGACAAGGACGGAAAGTGGATCTCAGCTGAAGACATTCAAAAACAGCATCGGATGGGACTACGCCCACTTTCTTCAAGAACACTTGCAACAGAATTGTCACACATAAGACAAACCTTACGAGATCTCTTCCCCAAACTCTTCGACAAAAGGGGTGCTACAACGACTCCTGACGAAGGAACTGAGTGTTTTCTCCACTTGAACTTTCCAACACCTGACATCAAAATGAACGACATCAAAAGTGAATCCAACTTTCCCTCCAAACACCTGTACACCGTCTTCAACAAATAACTCAATACTCTGCCGGACAACCCCCGAACCCCTTGGCACAGGGACATCCTGCAAATGACCACTACAATACCGTGGAAAAATGTTTACAAATCACCCATCTCCAAGAAAGAGGGTGATGTACAGTACCGGTTACTTCATAAAATTCTACCATCGCAGGAAGTTCTCCATTACATCGACCGTAGTCTACCAAAAACGTGCGGCTGGTGTGGACCATCAGAAAAAGGAACTCTGCTACATCTCTTCTTCCACTGCCCATCAATTCAACCAGCACTCAACCTTCTGCATCGATGCATCACACAACTACTTCCCACAATGACACTAACTTTCGATACATACTGGTGCCTCATCCACCACAGCAGGGGCCGACCGAGAGAAAACGTTGATTTAGCCAATTATTTAATTGTTAGCTTCAAAGCTAGTGTTTACTGGTTATATGTTCACTCCAATTTCAAAGACTGCCTTCACACCTGGAAATACCGTATTAAAAGTAAAATCATAATAGAGTACCGCTACTTCCATCTCCAGAACAATGTTCCCCTTTTCCTCAAGAAGTGGGGTCTCTGCAACATGTTCAAGATCACCGATAATGCCATTGAATGTACTCTGTAATTCTGTTTCTATTCCTTGTTTACCATGCCATGCTAATGTATTTGCTTAAGTGTTAATTTGGGTGTTATTTCAATCCCAGCTACTGATCTCTTTTTGTCACAGATATTTATTGTCTATTTTATGTAACTTTTTAGTTTCTATGTTTTTGAAAATTCTGTACATTTTGTGTATGAATAAAGTGTTTGCTTTGAAAAGTCAAAAAAAGTCAATCAATCAATCAATCAATCAATCAATCAATCAAGAAAAATTAAATGATGGCATTTAATGTCTCTTGCTGCAATACATTTGTACAGTAGTTAAAACTAGTGCGACTATTGTATTAAAGATGAAGAACAGCATGGTTTAGATGTTGAGGAACACACCTTGTTTGATGCATTACTCCGCTGTCAGAGTTCACATGCACCTCGGCAGAGACTTACACCCACGACCTTTAACATTCAAAACCACTTAGTTATGACTAGATGACCAATAGACCAATGGGTACTACAAACATTTCCAATAACTTCTTATGTTTCCTCCAGCCAAGACCTGTCCCATCCTGATCGCGGAAACCCATACGAGGATCGTACCGCCAGAATGCATGGAACGCCAGTTGGAACATAAATCCCAATGCTTCTTCGAATGCGACTGCGGGTTCCAGTTAAGAGGCGTTAGTTCTAGAACATGTCAAGCAGATGGTACTTGGTCAGACACATCAGTGCAAAACACATGCATCGGTAAGTCAAAGAACAATCGGTTTCCTCATTGCTCATTTTTGTTTTGGCATTGTTTTTAAAAATGTTGTTTTTAACCCTTAGATATTGAGCCTCCAGAATTCATCACTTGTCCCGGTGACATTTCCCTCCCGACCGATCTGAACAAGAACTTTGCTACTAACCCTGCAAACTGGGACCAACCAGAGGCAATGGACAATGATGGAGAGCCGGTCATCGAGGCGTCACTGTCCGCTACGCAGCAGCGGTTCTACCTGGATGAAGTAACGGTCATCACCTACACAGCGCGTGATGAGACCGGACTCGAAAACACATGTACTTTCAGTGTTACAGTCAAAGGTATCATCACAAATTGCATCACATCTTCAACAACTATAAGATGTAGAACGGTGTTTATTTTTCTCTTGTGGCATTTGTTAGTATCACTGTTTAGCAATTATGTCTTCTATCGCCCTTATTTCGAGAATTACCAGTATTCTCTGAAACAGCCAATTACTTGTAGAAAACATAAAAACCTCAAATTGTTTGATTACAATCAACAATTAAGGACATTTACACTGTGCAGTCTGAGCTACATAAGCAAAAGTGTTTTTTTCAGAATCACTCGAGTAATTTCGGCCATTCTAATTTCTAGACGAGGAGCCACCACAAGTTATCAACTGCCCAAACTCCATGGCAGTAAAGACCGACAATCGTCTAGCCGTTGTTCACTGGGAAGAGCCGGTGTTCCAGGATAACTCTGGGCATGACGCCTCGGTCATCTCCAACCGTCCGTCCGGGTCCACGTTCTTCTTTGGTCAACCAGAGAGTATTTGGTATATAGCAGAGGACCAAGCTGGTAATACTGCACGGTGTGAGTTCACCGTGTCTGAGGAAGGTAATGCTTACTAATAGGAATATCAAGCAGTAGTTTATCCCGGGAAGTATGGCGAGGTTCGTGAAGAGATGAGAAAGTAGTTAACCTTTAATCTTATCAACATCTTTAGATGAGTGATTAAAGCCACTGGACACTATTGGTTATTGCTCAAAATTATTATTACCATAAAACGAGAACTCGGCATTTGATTACTAAGGTCTTGAAATCAAGCATCTGAAAGCACACAACTTGTGCAACAAGGGCGTTTTTCTTCCATTATCCTGTGTAACTTCGACGACCAATTGAGCTCAAATTTAATTTTCATAGGTTTGTTATTTAATGCATATGTTGAGATACACAAAGTGAGAAGACTGGTCTTTGACAGTTGCCAAAGGTGTCCAGAGTCGTTAAGATGTCAATGGCTATAGTTTTAATCACTATTGGTAAGCCATGATGATACATTTTTCAAATTGTTTTAAGATTTGGAGCCTCCTGAATTCATCACCTGCCCGGAGGACATTGTGCTCCCCACTAATCTCCATGAAAACTTTACCACAACGACCTGGGACAGACCTGAGGCACGAGACAATTTTGGAACACCGACCATCGAGGCTTCCCCCTCGGCTGCCAAGGAGCGGTTTTATCTGGATGAAGTAACGGTGGTCACGTACACAGCACGTGATAGGTCCGGACTCCAAAGCACATGCACATTCAGCATTACGGTCACAGGTATATCGTACTAAGACATAGCCTTTACAATACCACAAAGACCCTCTTGCAGATGACATCGAACAAAATAGTTATAAGAAGTTATAAGAAATTATAAGAAGTTCATCAGGCTGGTAAATATCCACTTAGCAAATGAATTTTCTACAAAACACAGTCAATACTTAATACGTAAATTTCGTTTACGTTTTGATTAGTATCACTTGTCATACTCAGAACGAGGCACCACCAGTCGGTTGGTGGCGCTGTTTCCTACTACGGCCACTGGATGGTGATTTGGCCGATTGTGTCCTCCCCCGGGTCGGAACTTGGGGTTTGAGGGTGTCCCATGACAGTCGATACCCCCCCCCCCCATCTCTGTTGAGAGTTGATCGTCGTCTCATTAATTCAAGCTAGTTTTCCGATAATTTACATAGAACCATAGTCACAATACACCGTAAAATGTACGGATACAAAACCTTAATAATTTTAACGGTTTTACTAATCTATAACCGTCGGCTGTTTACAAATTTAATTACATAATTAATTAACCCTTAAGTCTCTATTATAAACACGATATTAAATTTGGTTTATTTTTAGATGAAGAGCCACCACAGGTACTCAGTTGCCCGGGCTCTATGGCGATAAAGACCAAGGGCAGTTCTGAAATTGTCCATTGGGAAGAGCCAATCTTCCAGGATAACTCCGGGAAAGAAGTGACGGTCATCAATTCGGACTTACCGTCCGGGTTTACTTTCTTTTGTGGCCTGATGGAAACTGTTTATTACATCGCAGAGGACCAAGCTGGTAATAAAGCGATTTGTGAGTTTACCGTGGATGTAATGTGTATGAATTAGCAAGCACTGGAATAGTGGTCTGACTTGATTAAGTATACTAAGAAGACAGGGTACATGTCTGAATTGTGCGTATAATGGTCTGCCTTCGTATGGTAGGAATACAGGGTACAAGATTGCTTGTCATAAAAAGATAAATAATTGTAAGTAAATACAACTGTTTAAGATCAACCTGACAGCTCACTTATTAACAGTTGATACAATATCAGTTAATCTTCCAGAGAACTATTGAGTGTCTGTCAAAGATTAAAGTCCGGTATTCACTGTGACCATTAAATAAGTACATTAAACAGTTAAGTTTATCATGCATGCTGTGAGGTATTTTTATATGTTCTTTATTACCAACTCAATACACTTTTAGTTTAACATAACGTAATGATTATGTTAACATTACGAGGCTAAACTTTACCTGTGTTTACACACGTAACATGGGCCTAATTTCATAAAGCTATTTAGCAGCAAATACTGCTTGGCAAATTTCTTTGCTAAGCAAGAAATTAGCTGGGTACCAGTCGCAGCAAAGATACGTTAAGGTATTGTGCTTACATGCCTTATGAAATTATGGGCATGACTAAAACATCCTCAAAGTTGATAATACGTATCCTGCATAAGACACTACACAATTGCTTCGTCCTTCGGATGGGACGTAAAGCCGTTGGTCCCATGTGTTGTGTAACGCATGTAAAATAACACAGTGCACTTATCGAAAACAGAAGGGGTTCGCCCCGTTGTTCCTGGCTGTGGCTGCTGTATGCGCCGTAGCACCTTGTAAACCCTTATGAGGTGCTACGTAATCGGTTCTCAGAATTCATTACTTCAATAAAAACATATCTTTCTGAAAGTTTGTATATATTTATATCAGCGCCTTGAGTACCTTATTTGGTAGATACGCTATATAAGACTTCGATATTATTATTATTATAAATGTGTTTTAACAAAGAAACAAATAAAGCTGATAGTTTTTTATTCAGATATATGTAGTGAAGTTTAGTTTTCTCCTTTTCTCCGGGACTCATTTGTTATTATCGTATCATGAGAGTCAATTTGAATCAATTTAGGATAAGAGATGGGGTAAGAGAAAGTTTTTATGCTAATAACTATTTTGAGTAATTACCAATAGTGTCCGTTGCCTTTAAAGCCATTGGACACCTTTGATACAGAAAAAAAAAGTTCACAGATTTACACAAATCTTACAGGGTTTACAGAAGGTATGGTGAAAGACTTCTCTTGAAATATTATTCAATGAAATGCTTTACTTTTTGAGAAAACATTAAAACAATATCAATTCTCGATATCGAGAATTACGGATTTACTTTAAACACATGTCATGACACGGCGAAACGTGCGGAAACAAGGGTGGGGTTTTCCCGTTATTTTCTCCCGACTCCGATGACCGATTGAGCCTAAATTTTGAAAGGTTTGTTATTTTAAATATAAGTTGTGATACACGAAGTGTGGGCCTTGGACAATACTGTTTACCGAAAGTGTCCAATGGCTTTAAAGCCCTTGACAGGGAACCGGAAAGCAACTAGGATTCCATGAAGGTGAAGGTTCATAACTTTGGTTTCGTTTTGGAATTCAAAATATACAGATTGAGTAATAACCGATAGTGTCCAGTGCCTTTACAGCCCTTGACTGGAACTGGAAAGCAGTTAGGATTCCATGAAGGTGAAGGTTCATAACTTTGGTTTCGTTTCGGAAATCGAAATGTTTGTTACACAGATGTTAAAACACATTATTATTGCTTTTTGAATGATCGCACAGACTGATCGTACATGACCTTGCACTATAAAGTTGCCAAACAGTGGTATACACGTCACAACAAACCACACTGTAGCGAGGTGAGTGAAAGTGAACCACAAGGAGTACTAGACAGACACTGAGCTGCTGCTATATACAAGGAGTTGTCAAAACTAAAATACAGTGTACTGTGTGGATACTTCGTGATCAGTGAGAGTTTGAAAAGTCACCATGACGTCATATATATTTATGGCGGCCGTGACTACGGTGTACCTTGTGATGAAGCCTATACCAGCCACCACATTTGACGGTAAATACAATCATCATTATTAGATTAAGTCCCTTTGTTTGATACTGTAAACAACTGTTTTTATACTATCTTTACGCACCATGGGAGCGTTCGATTAGAGTTTCCCTGGGTCGACCCCGGTCTGCCCCCGGTACGTTCGAATAGCTTTGACGTCATTCCAGGGGCTCATCCGGCTCAGCCCCAAGTGCCCTGCTTGTGGAGTGGGTCACTTTGGGGCTGGCCCCACGTGCATGACGTCACCACGAGAGGGTGGGTGATCGTTTGATTAGCTCTTGTCAGGGGCTCACCCGAGTGAGCACCGCGGGTCAACCCAGGGAAGCTAATCGAACGCACCCATTTGTTATATATTTCTGAATGTGTAGCTATATAGCATCGAGTCATACCCCAACCCATGGTGGAGCAGTATCAATATTTGCAACACGTATAATTGTAATAGCTTCTTATAGATTCTGGTCAGAATTGACCCGGTTCCGGTTCCCACACGGGGTTTGACCCACATCTGGGTCAGTGATACGGAATCGTATGTCAAAATCTATACTATCTTTACTCACATTTACTTGTATTTCTGAATGTAGCTATATAGCATCGAGTCTTACCCCGACCCATGTTGGAGCAGTATCAATATTTGCAATAACTATACTTGTATTAACCTTTTAAATATTCTGGTCAGAATTGACCCAGTACCGGCTCCCACACGGGGTCTGACCCACATCTGGGTCAGTGATACGGAATCATGTGTCAACATTGCCATGAAATGGGTTAAACTTACGCAGAATTACAACTAAAAAACATTTTGTCAAATAGTTAATTCTAACCCGGGAGAACTGGAGGCATCGTTATTAACCCTCGTTCATCGACAAGCTTTTAAGCATACCTGAAATTGTCTAGACTCCTATAGGCCTATCACAGATGCACCAACTTAGCATTACATAATGCAAACAAGGAATTTGCGACCAAGGTATTTAAAATAGCACAACGGTTAACTCTTTAAAGGCAATGTACACTATTGTTAATTACTCAAAATAATTATTAGCATAAAACCTTACTTGGTAACGAGTAATGAGGAGTGGTTGGTAGTATAAAACATTGTGAGAAACTGCTCCCTCTGAAGTGACGTAGCTTTCGAGAAAGCGGTAATTTTCCACGAATTTGATTTTGAGACCTCAGAATTAAATTTTGAGGTCTCGAAATTGAGCATCTGAAAGCACACAACTTCGTTTGACAAGGGTGTGTCTTCTTCGCAACTTCGACGAACAATTGAGCTCAAATTTTCACAGGTTTGTTATTTTATGCAAATGTTGAGATACAGAAAGTGAGAAGACTGGTCTTTGACAATTACCAATAGTGTCCGGTGTCTTTAAGATCCCTCTAGGGGGATTTGAAGGGAAAGTACCTTTTGGTTTTTGGATCCGTTTGATTGTTTCCACAGATTGACGCTGAAAATCCAGAGCAATTAATGTCAAATCATGAATAATAATCATTTAAATACACAATCTGAGACACACTGTCAGTAACGCTTCTTTGTTTTCTGTTCCGAAAGTGTCCAATGGCTTTAAGGGGGCTCTGTCTTTTTCAAAAGACTCAATGTTTTTGGCTCCGCACTCGATTATAGGGTTGTCTTACATTAGAACCATGCGGTAAAACAAAGACATAACACGCCTAACATTTTACTTTTAATCCGAAGTGAACTCCCAGCCCCCTGCTGATATTGTAAACCCCTGCCCTAGCCCACCTGAGCTTGAGAACGGTGCCTCCTTCCTCAACGGGACTCTGGGCAATATCTTCTATCGCTGTAACCCTGGTTACACAATGTATGCGCCCAATGGAAACACGATACGATGCATGGACGGACAGTGGGTTGGATCTGTTCCAGTGTGCTCGGGTAAGAAAAACATTGCTTCTAGGTAGGAATTCAGTTTTCATTAGAAACATGCTATATAACCAATCTATAGGTAAACCAACTAACTAATATTAATGTTTTGTCTTGAATTAAAGGGAAGGTACACGTTTGGTAATTACTCAAAACAAATATTAACTTAAAACTGACTTGGTAACGAGCATTGGAGAGCTGTTGATAATATAAAACATTGTGAGAAACGAGGTAATTTCTCACTAAAATAATAAAAGACTTCTAGCTAGAAGCCTTTTATTCTTATATATCTGAAAGCACACAAATTCGTTCAACAAGGGTGTTTTTTCTTTCATCATTTTCTCGCAACTTCGATGACCAATTGAGCCCAAATTTTCACAGGTTTGTTATTTTATGGTTATGATGGGATACACCGAGTGAGAAGACTGGTCTTTGACAATTACCAAACGTGTACCCTCCCTTTAACTCATCAGATTCGTTTTTATTGCGAGATCGAAGTTAAAGCAATGATTTGGGGGCTTTTCAATGTAATAATAAAGAGGGGCTCCAGACTCAAATAAGTTTGTTGTGGTTCACTCTCTTTTTTTTAAGATGGGAGTCCTTTTGAAAACGGGAAAAAAAAATAAAAGTCGCTGTTAAAGCAATGATTTTGGGGCTTTTCAATGTATTAATAAAGAGGGTGTCCAAACTCAAATAATTTTGTTGTGGTTCACTCACTTTTTTTTAAAAGACGGAGTCCTTTTGAAAACGGGAAAAAAAGGTTAAAATTCGCTGTGGGTTGAACCCAACCCACAGCGAATTTTAACCTTTTTCAAGTTCAGGTGTGATTGATCTTACTTTTTAATCGTTCAGATCTTGTAGTTTTCAACGAACAAAACATAAAAGTAATATGAGAAAGTTTTACAAAAATCAGTTGACATAATCTTATAAAACCAACGAGGTGGAAGGCTTTATAGAACGTTCATTTACTTGGCGGTGGTGGAGTATTCCTGGATGTCTCGTCGAAACAGAGGTACCGTCTTCGAGGTCAACTGCTACGCCGGGTTTGAGCCAGAGGGACCCGCGTTCATTTACTGCGACGGAGCCCGCTGGAGGAACGAACCCCGGTGTTTCCGACAGAAATCGGCCGGTAGTTGCCCGGATCCTCCAATAATTCCCAATGCAAGAATGGCAATAACGCAAGGTGGACGAGGTATTTCATATACATGTGCCACTGGATTCACCCCAAAGCTTGGGTCCAATACTTTACAATGCAACTCCGATGGCCAATGGTATGGCGATGCAGCTGTGTGTGCTCGTAAGTTGTATTTGTACCTTTTATATCAAATAACACAAATAAAAAAGTCCTTCATTATAGGTCAACCTCATTTTAACCGAATCTTTTAGAAATCCAATTCCAATTCGTAACATTTATGTTGCTGTTTATTCTTTGTTTGAAACCAGGTGCTGGCTGCCGAGTTCCCAGTGTAAACGCCGTCACTAATGGTGTGATTGCCGTCAGACAGTCGATGGTGTTGAAGATGACGTGTCATCCTGGGTACGACTTGGTAGGTTCTTCTGTTCTGTTTTGCGATGGCCAGAGATGGAACGGAAGTCTGCCGACTTGCCGGCCACAGCAACAGGTTCCACAGCAACAAACACAGCAACGGGACGATGGCTATCCCTCCAGGGTTGAAGATGGTACTCGCTGCGGAAACATTCCAGTCGTTCCAAACGCTAGACCACAGTATGGAGTAGAGCGTGATGATAGTGGGTATTCATTCTACGCTGTGAGATACATCTGTAACCCTGGGTACACCTTACAACCCGCCAACTACGCCGTGTACTGCTCAGGAGGAAACGTCGTCGGGACCCCTCCTCATTGTTACGGTAATTATTATAAAACCAGAACAGTCTGTTTCGTTCAAAGCATTACAACACACTAAACAAAAATTATTGGAATTTATTACATTAGTGGGTCTACAAAAAAATACAAGTAGCTATAATAAACACTCGTAATGATTGTGTACCGAGCCATAATTACACGAATTATGAAATCACGTATTAACAGATTATTGATGATTATTTAGGAGACAACTAAAGTCAAATCTTTAATGAACTTTAGAAGGGAAATCACACGCACTTAACATTCTGGTTGGTATTAAAATATTTACATTTGTTGGTATTTTTACTTTCAGCTCAGTGTGGATATGAAAATGGGGGTTGCCAACACGTGTGTACAAATACCGACCAGGGTGTTGTTTGCTCGTGCAGAGATGGCTACAAGTTGGCAAATAACGGGAAAAGATGCACAGGTAAAGTTTGGAAAAGTTAGATACATTTAAGAAAAGTTGCACCTTAAAGACACTGGACACTATTGGTAATTGTCAAAGACTAGTCTTCTCCCTGTAGAAATTTGAACTCAATTGGTCACCGAAGTTGCGAGATAATAATGGATTGAAAAAAACCAACTTTGTAATAGAGGATGTTGTGTGCTTTCAGATGCTTGATTTCGAGACCTCAAAATCTAATTCTGAGGTCTCGAAATTAAATTAAAATAATTATTTTAGTGGAAAATTACTTCTTTCTCGAAAACTACGTTAGAGGGAGCCGTTTCTCACAATGTTTTATACTATCAACAGCTCTCCATTGCTTGTTAACAAGTAGTTTTTTATGCTGACAATTATTTTGAGTAATTAACAATAGTGTCTACTGCCTTTAAGTCGTGTAGTACAATTACAACTACTGTTGAACTTCTCTTGTAGATATTGATGAATGTGCCAGCAATAGAGGGCGTGGTGCATGTGCGCATCGGTGTGTCAATCACGATGGGGGATTTCAATGTGAATGTAACCATGGACATGCAATAGCGACTGATGGAACTTCTTGCACAGGTAAGTTAGCAAATCATTAACTGCAACACATTAATGTTGTCTCATACTGTTACAATCTTGATTATATTCCTACAGTTTACAGTAAAATGTGCAATTCCGAATGTCAGTAGTATCAGATAAAAATATGCACAATTATTGGTATTGAAGATCAATCGTATCTTTAACATTTATTTTTTTTCAGCATTTGATAACATAATCTTATTTCGGTTACTTGAAGGTCACTTTTTACAAAGAGAACAAACCACCAAAGCCTCTATCATTTATACGAATCCACGAACAAGAGAAGGTGACATAATGTGATACTATTTTGTTTTTGTCATTCTTTCCATAAAGAAATTTCAAAATCTTGTAGCTGTGGGACATACGGACATTGCGTCGAAGCACGCGGTACAATCGCAGCGTTCTGCCGGTGTAATGACGGTTACCAACAAAGCACCGATCGTCTCAGTTGTGAGAGAGGTAAATTTGTTATAACATTTCATGTAACTCTCATTGTGCACTTTAGAAAGTTAACTCATATAATGAAAGAGACATCACTGGTTGTTCAAATCGTACAGTCAATCTTTGTCCCCTCAATATAATGAACTGTTATATGAATCTATAAATAAGATTGTCTAGTAGGTAATTACATTGCTCTAGTATTGCAAAGGTCATGGGTTCTAATCCAAACCGAGTAATATGCATAGTGATTTTTTTACACAGCTCGGAAGAGTAGCCTATACATTGGCAACAAACATCAGTGTATTATGGGTAACACCAAAACAATAAGATGTTTGTGTGTTTTAGGAAATACTATGCACGGTTTGAGTAATTGCTAAAGGGGAATTTTGCGTCTCGTTTATTGTGTGTATTGTTGTCTCGTACTTAGTTCCCCAAACTCAATGTAGCTGTGGCACTGGATCTATATCATGTTGGGAAGGAAATGGAGAGAGAATCTGTACCTGCAGGACAGGCTATCAGCAAAGTGGTAATGGATGTGTTGGTAAGTTTAGAAGGGGAGTTCTAATACAAACTCAAAGGCACTGGACACTAGTATTGGTAATTACTCAAAATAATTGTTAGCCTAAAAACCTTACTTGGGAGCAATGGAGAGCTGCTGATAGTAAAATACATTGTGAGAAACGGCTCCCTCTAAAGTAACACAGTTTTTAAGAAAAAGGTTATTTCTTGAGCACTCAAATAATTAAAGACTTCAGTTAAAGCCTTTTATTAGGATTCGAAAGCACTCAAATTTGTGCAACGAGGGTGTTTTTTCTTCTATATTCTCTTGAAACTTCCTTGACCAAGCGAGCCCAAATTTTAACAGATTTTTTATTTTAAATGTTGGGGTACACAGAGTGAGAATACTGGTCTTTGACAAAATACAAAGGTGTCCAGTGCCTTCCACAAATACTACACTAATTTATGTTTTGCTTGTTGGCTTTATCTCACTTTTTTCCACTATAAATGTTTTCTTGTTTATGGTCAATCTATTAATTTGTAGATATTAACGAGTGTCAAGAAAACGGCGGTCTAGGGGACTGCAAGAAGGCTTGTGCGAACACCGCGGGTTCCTACAGGTGCTACTGCCCGGGAACATGGCAATACCTGTCCGAAGACTTAAGGACTTGTCGAGGTTAGCTGAAATAGTTTGTTTACAGAGACCCTCATCTCACTGCAACTGAGTCATGCTTCTTGTACAAAATATATGCACTTGGCAACCATTTACTAACTTACTTAGGTTGATGGGAATAAACAGGTTACACCATAATGACCCCATATCCAATTTCTTTCCAAAAGCATCAATTTGGTTCTTAACCATGTTGGTTGAGGTTAAGTTCTGGTTGTTCCATTCGGAAATAACTCTGATGGAGAATAAGTTATTTTCCTGCAGTTCAGCCATTCTTAAGTTCTGGTTTTGTAAAGCTGTTAAACAAGGGGACCAGACTGAAACTTGATCCAAGCCCAAGAAGCCTCGGCTTCGTGCCATTGGTATGGTGTAGAAAGTTCGAGCAGGCTGCTTTGCAACTTCTACAAACACCTTAAATTGGATGAAACTCAGTCACCATCCAACAGTCTACAAGTCCAGTTAGACTACATATAAATGTTGCTTTCTCCAGAAGACGATCAGAGCCTACTGATCGAAACGTCGAGTTGAAACCAACAGTTTCGTTTCAGATGCAGCCCAACTCATTTAGAGATATTCACATGGTGTTACCGCAAACCTTTCCATATCGTATTTCCACCATGCAAAGTTTCAAATCCTACTTGAAATGTATAAATGTTGATTCTCAACACCGGTGTGTAATGATTTAGATGGTGTAGGAGCTGGGGTTGGGTTTGGTTTTTGCTATCTGAAATATTTGTTACTATGTAAGTGTCATTTTATTTAAATTGTCGTTTTATTTTGGAATATTTGATAACAGAACGTCCATGTTCCTGTGGTATTGGATCAACTGGCTGTTCTCAGCCCAACGGGAGGAAGATCTGTACATGCGCTGAAGGATATAAACGCAGTCAAACAGAAGACAGTTGTGTAGGTGTGTACTTATATTATGACAATTGTTTTGTTTCAATATCAAATATATTAGGCGGTTGTGTCCCTTAGAAATCCAAAAGACTTGTTGTTTAAAACAGAGGCAATACAAGAAATGGTCTCAACAGTTCTAAATTCAAATACAGAGAATTCAACAACATCATAAACGAATAAATAAATCCAGACATGTTTCCATTAAGTGTAACATTCTCGCCTGACTTGAGAAATCCTGGTTTTGATTTGCTTCAAAAAAATCATCCTAAAACGACCATTTGCAACTGATATTGTTCAATGTCTTGATTTAGATTGTTGATTTCTGTTTGTTTGTTGATTTTGTTTTGTATTTGTCAGGCATTTCAAAACGAGCCTTTCTGCTTATGTAAAATGCTCCCATATTGGTTTGCTCTGTATTCATTACATCTATTAAAAAAAAAAAATCATCCGATTTTCATTAATTATTTCCTTGTTCTGTTCTTGTCTGTCTTTGACTTAAATAATTGTATATAATTTGTTCAGTGTTGTCCTCTTTGACCAACATGGAAATAAATGTTGATTGAATTTTATTGAATGGAATTGACTTTGCTTTCTATTGCCAGATCGTAATGAATGTGAGGAGGCAACACCTTGTGAGGGATCGTGCGTTAACACTGAAGGTTCCTATCGGTGTAGCTGTCCACAGTCTGGGTACCGACTCGCACAGGATGTACACAGTTGTGAAGGTTGGTATTTAACTGAACAGTGTGTATTCCGTTAACCTGACTACATTATTGTAAAAATGCATCATGATTGAAATGAATTGAGGTCTTTCAATGGGCACACCGTTTACGCAATTTAATGGTGAAGAACCATAACTAATGTTTTTATAGATGGTTGGTGTAAACAAAATCATCAAAATGTCACGTTATAAGCGGAAAATGATTAAAAAACCAAAAGCGGTAAAAGGCCAGCGTATGCGTGTTTCCAGCCGTTGCAACTTTAAAATCTTCGTGACACTGTCGCACAATGTTGTAAGTAGACTGGTGCTTTGTTTATAGCAACGTTTTTACCATGACGCAGCATAAGGATCCAGTCTGTATATCCATGTATTATAAACAACTAGCATAAATATACGGATCAGGCAAATCCTATTTTTAACAATATCATGTTTATTGTTATGATACACATTTGCGTTGTTCTGCATATGTTTAACCTTTTATGTTTTTTGTGGTACACCATTAAGGCGTATATGTGCCATTGTCACGTAAATGTATATACAAATTAATGAGTATTCATTGTTGGTTAAAACTGGGGTAAGGGGAAAGGAGCCATCGTTGAAACGCCCCCATGAGGATTATTTGTGGACTCGATCTGGGCCCAATTTCAAAGAGCTGCTTAGCACAAAAATGTGCTTAGCATGAAATGTCTTTCTTGATAAAAACAGGATTACCAACCAAATTTCCTATTGTTGCGTATTGCTTGTTACATGTATTCAGCTGTTGATTGCTTATCCTGAAAATCACGTGGTAATTTGGTTGCTAATCCTGTTTTTATCAAGGCAAAACATTTCATGCTAAGCAAATTTGTGTGCTTAGCAGCTCTATGAAATTGGGCCTAGATATACATACAAACGTTATTATACAGGCATCACTTGTCTGGCTCTCTCTCCATGTTCTATTATACAACAGGTAGGCGAATGTCCAGGTTAGGAATTTTATTGAATGGAATTGACTTTGTTTTATATTGCCAGATCGTAATGAATGTGAGGAGGCAACACCTTGTGAGGGATCGTGCGTTAATACTGAAGGTTCCTATCGATGTAGCTGTCCACAGTCTGGGTACCGACTCGCACAGGATGGACACAGTTGTGAAGGTTGGTATTTAACTGAACAGTGTGTATTCCGTTAACCTGACTACATTATTGTAAAAATGCATCATGATTGAAATGAATTGAGGTCTTTCAATGGGCACACCGTTTACGCAATTTAATGGTGAAGAACCATAACTAATGTTTTATAGATGGTTGGTGTAAACAAAATCATCAAAATGTTACGTAATAAGCGGAAAATGATTAAAAAACCAAAAGCGGTGAAAGGCCAGCGTATACGTGTTTCCAGCCGTTGCAACTTTAAAATCTTCGTGACACTGTCGCACAATGTTGTCATCTATTAGAAAGGCTCAATAATAACAGGGAAAGTGTTGGTAATTGTTCTTTCTCAGTTGCATGTGAGAGATATCTACCACCAAACAACGGCTACCAATTATCATGTAACACCACGGACAACAGGATTGATACAGTGTGTAATCTGACGTGCAGTGAAGGCTACGAACTGGAAGGTCGCTTACAGATATGGTGTCACTTGAATGAGGACAGACAACTAGGAGAGTGGTCTACCACGGGTGTTGGTAGATGTAATGGTACAAAGTTTACTCCCTATAATTAAGCAAATGACGATAAACTGGAAAATTCTGTGGCAGGCATAACATCATTATGTCTTTCTTCATTTAGTGAAGAATAGCATGGTTTAGATGTTGAGGAACACACCTTGTTTGATGCATTACTCCGCTGTCAGAGTTCACATGCACCTCGGCAGAGACTTGAACCCACGACCTTTAACATTCAATACCACTTAGTTATGACTAGATGACCAATAGACCAATGGGTACTACAAACATTTCCAATAACTTCTTATGTTTCCTCCAGCCAAGACCTGTCCCATCTTGATCGCGGAAACCCATACGAGGATCGTACCGCCAGACTGTATGGAACGCCAGTTGGACTATAAATCCCAATGCTTCTTCGAATGCGACTGCGGGTTCCAGTTAAGAGGGGTTAGTTCCAGAACATGTCAAGCAGATGGTACTTGGTCAGACACATCAGTGCAAAACACATGCATCGGTAAGTCAAAGAACAGTCGGTTTCCTCATTGCTCATTTTTGTTTTTGCATTGTTTTTAAAAATGTTGTTTTTAACCATCAGATGTTGAGCCTCCAGAATTCATCACTTGTCCCGGTGACATTTCCCTCCCGACCGATCTGAATGAGAACTTTGCTACTAACCCTGCAAACTGGGACCAACCTGAGGCAAGGGACAATGATGGAGAGCCGGTCATCGAGGCGTCACTGTCCGCTACGCAGCAGCGGTTCTACCTGGATGAAGTAACGGTCATCACCTACACAGCGCGTGATGAGACCGGACTCGAAAACACATGTACTTTCAGTGTTACAGTCAAAGGTATCATCACAAATTGCATCACATCTTTAACAACTATAAGATGTAGAATGGTATTTCTTTTTCTCTTGTGGCATTTGTTAGTATGACAATTTAGGAAATTTACACTGTGCAGTCTGAGCTATCTAAGCAAAAGTGTTTGTTCAGAATAACTTGAGTAATTTCGGCCATTCTAATTTCTAGATGAGGAGCCACCACAAGTTATCAACTGCCCAAACTCCATGGCAGTAAAGACCGACAATCGTCTAGCCGTTGTCCACTGGGAAGAGCCGGTGTTCCAGGATAACTCTGGGCATGACGCCTCGGTCATCTCCAACCGTCCGTCCGGGTCCACGTTCTTCTTTGGTCAACCAGAGAGTATTTGGTATATAGCAGAGGACCAAGCTGGTAATACTGCACGGTGTGAGTTCACCGTGTCTGAGGAAGGTAATGCTTACTAATAGGAATATCAAGCAGTAGTTTATCAGGGAAGTAGACGATGTGCATCCTCAAAATTATTATTACCATAAAACGAGACATCGGCATCTGAGTTTGAGGTCTTGAAATCAAGCATCTGAAAGCACACAACTTGTGCAACAAGGGCGTTTTTTCTTCCATTATTCTGTGTAACTTCGACGACCAATGAACTCAAATTTTCACAGGTTTGTTATTTAATGCATATGTTGAGATACACAAAGTGAGAAGACTGGTCTTTGACAGTTGCCAAAGGTGTCCAGTGTCGTTAAGATGTCAATGGCTATAGTTTTAACCACTATTGGTAAGCCATGATGATACATTTTTCAAATTGTTTTAAGATTTGGAGCCTCCTGAATTCATCACCTGCCCGAAGGACATTGTGCTCCCCACTAATCTCCATGAAAACTTTACCACAACGACCTGGGACAGACCTGAGGCACGAGACAATCTTGGAACACCGACCATCGAGGCTTCCCCCTCGGCTGCCAAGGAGTGGTTTTATCTGGATGAAGTAACGGTGGTCACGTATACAGCACGAGATAGGTCCGGACTCGAAAACACATGTACTTTCAGTGTTACAGTCCAAGGTATCAGTACAAATAATTGCTTCACATCAACAATAATCTCAAAATGTAAACAGTTTTTTTCACATAAATAGAACAA
Organism: Asterias amurensis; assembly: GCF_032118995.1. Lineage (NCBI taxonomy): Eukaryota > Metazoa > Echinodermata > Asteroidea > Forcipulatida > Asteriidae > Asterias > Asterias amurensis. The sequence continues at coordinate 12,688,537 of NC_092651.1, forward strand.
TTTTGGACATGACAAAACAAAATATATTTTGAAACCATGCACATGCACATTCAGCATTACGGTCACAGGTATATCGTACTAAGACAAAGCCTTTACAATACCACATAGACCCTCTTGCAGATGACATAGAACAAAATAGTTATAAGAAGTTATAAGAAATTATAAGAAGTTCATCAGGCTGGTAAATATCAACTTAGCAAATGAATTTTCTACAAAACATACCCAAAACGGTTTTACTAATCTATAACCGTTGGCTGTTTACAAATTTAATTACATAATCAATTAAACCTTAAGTTTCTATAATAAACACGATATTAAATGTTGTTTATTTTAGATGAAGAGCCACCACAGGTAGTCAGATGCCCGGGTTCCATGGCGATAAAGACCGAGGGCAGTTCTGAAATTGTCCATTGGGAAGAGCCAGTCTTCCAGGATAACTCCGGGAAAGAAGTGACGGTCATCAATTCAGACTTATCGTCCGGGTTCACTTTCTTTTGTGGCCTGATGGAAACTGTTTATTACATCGCAGAGGACCAAGCTGGTAATAAAGCGATTTGTGAGTTTACCGTGGATGTAATGTGTATGAATTAGCAAGCACTGGAATAGTGGTCTGACTTGATTAAGTATACTAAGAAGACAGGGTACATGTCTGAATTGTGCGTATAATGGTCTGCCTTCGTATGGTAGGAATACAGGGTACAAGACTGCTTGTGATAAAAAGATAAATAATTGTAAGTAAATACAACTGTTTAAGATCAACCTGACAGCTCACTTATTAACAGTTGATACAATATCAGTTAATCTTCCAGAGAACTATTGAGTGTCTGTCAAAGATTAAAGTCCGGTATTCACTGTGACCATTAAATAAGTACATTAAACAGTTAAGTTTATCATGCATGCTGTGAGGTATTTCTATTATGTTCGGTATTACCAACTCAATACACTTTTAGTTTAACAAACTGTAGTGATTATGTGAACATTAGTAATTACGAGGCTTAACTTTACCTGTGTTTACACACGTAACCTGGGCCTAATTTCATAAAGCTGTTTAGCAGAAAATACTGCTATGCAAATTTCTTTGGAAGAAATTAGTCGGGTACCAGTCGCAGCTAATACTTCAAAGACACTTGACACTGTTGGTAATTGTCAAAGACTAGTCTTCACAGTTGGTGTATCTCAAGATATGCATAAAATAACAAACCTGTGAAAATTTGAGCTCAATCGGTCGTCGAAAAAACACCCTTGTCGCACCACGGTCACACGAAGTTGTGTGCTTTCAGATGCTTGATTTCGAGACTTCAAATTCTAAATCTGAGGTCTCGAAATCAAATTCGTGGATAATTACTTCTTTCTCGAAAACTAGGTCACTTCAGAGGGAGCTGTTTCTCACAATGTTTTATACTATCAACCTCTCCCCATTACTCGTAAACAAGAAAGGTTTTATGATGATAATTATTTTGAGTAATTACCAATAGTGTCCACTGCTTGGTATTGTGCGTACAGGTCGTATGAAGTTGGGCACAGGATGAAAACATCATCCGAGTTGTAAATACGTATCCTGTATAAATATGTTTCAATAAACAAATAAATAAATAAAGCTAAGTTTTGATTCGGAGATATCATGTTGTGAAGTTTAGTTTTCTCTTTTTCTCCGGGACTCATTTATTATTGCCGTAACATGAGAGTATCCACACAACAGGGAAATGCTATGGGAGTAATTGAAACCAAAAGATATATCCCCCGACAGACTGTTAGATAAACAACAATGCGATAACTGGAATTAAAACTGATGTTCATAAAATGGACACAAAGAAAATGTGAACCTATGATTGTGGCTGTGCACAGGTTAACTCGCATTGAGTTTACAGCAGAAAAACCGTTGACAATCATTGACGGGTTCATTGGCATAAGCTGGACCCTCTTTTTTCTCCCTCTTTTTTTTTAGGGGGGGGGGGCTGTGGATAAGACATGTTGAGGGAGGGCTACTTTTTGTCTAAGCATTCATTGGTTCTTGAACCTCATTTGGAAGCCTAGGGGCCAAGGGTCGTGAGAGTGATGGGATACCCCCCCCCCCCACCCCCTTGCACGGGTAAGCCATTTTTCAGGTGAGTAGTTGGTTGGTAGGCCGGATGGGGGTCTTCATTAACGTGACGTTGCATCTTCAATCCAAGACGCGATTAATGGCTCTTAAAAATGATTTCATTGACATTTTAATCAATTAGGGATAAGGGTTAGGGTAGGGGGAAGTTTTTATGCTCATAACTATTTTGAGTAGTATTACCAATAGTGTCCAGTGCCTTAAAAGCCCTTGACTGGAACTGGAAAGCAATTAGGATTCCATGAAGGTGAAGGGTCAAAACTTTGGTTTCGTTTTGGAATTCACAGTGTTTACAGATGTTGAAACACATTATTATTGCCTTTTGAATGATCGCCCAGACTGATCGCACATGACCTTGCAATGTTGCCAAACAGATATACGTGCTGCCAATCAGTGTATACTGATATGTTAGCGAGGTGAGTGGAAGTGAATCATACGGAGTACTGAGCAGGCACCGAGCTGCTGCTACAACGAGTTGCCAAAACTAAACTACAGTGTGTACACTTGAAATCAATAAGAGTTTCAAGTCACCATGACGGCATGTATTATTCTTGCGATCGTGACTATGGTGTGTCTTGTGATATTACCAGCCTCCACAATCACCGGTAAATAAGTCATTCTTTTAATATTAAACCCGTTCGTTGATTCATGTAACGACTGTTCTGTTAAACTTTATACGAATTTTAATTTTCCCAAGTTTTATTTTCCCTGTGGTAGCCAACCATGAGTCACGTCCCAGCACGGGATAAAGCAGCTGCAATGTATTTTGCAATACCTAATACCCTCTAAAAACGTCCGGGTCACAATTGACCCGGTTCCGAGTCCCGCTGCGCCTGACCCATTTCTGGGTCACCGGTACCCGGAGTCTGTGTCAAAATGACCCAGCATTCGTGCTGAACCCCTCTTTCAAACCGGTGTTCGAGTCAGCCTGATCCGGAAGAATATGGGTTAATTTTGAATCGTCTGGAGTTCGTACTTATGGTTACAAATAACGAGGGGTGGAGAGAGAGCCTTAACAACATTCGCGACTGTGATTCAAAGTGCAATAATTTGTCACACCTGTTTTTGTCTTTCTTCAGCTGTAACGTGTCCCGTTTTGCCCTCCTTACGTAATGGTGAAATTGTACCTGCAAGTTGTGGAGAGAGGCGGCAAAGGGTGAGGCGAGCCTGTGCGTTTAGCTGCGATCATGGATTTAGACTACAGGGGCCTTTGACTAAACTGTGTCAAACCACTGGAAACTGGTCCCCATACGAACTTGTTGCATGTGTTGGTAAGAAATTCAGTACTCGGGCACACTAGTCCACCAGTGTGACTCCATTTTCCATGTACTATTGTCACAGTGTTTGGGGGTTTATGTAGATTCCCTTTCAAGATGTTCCGAATTTAATCACCAAACGTTTGTTTCATCGGAGCCGGGGTAAATTTTAACAAAGGTCACGAGTCCGCAAGAGTCACATGGAGCAAACGACGTATACAGTTCTTCATGAAAATGGCAGACGAGCCTACATATTGTCTAAATGGACACACAGGAATGCGATTGATAACACAAACACGATATACATTGTATCTCCTGGTACTAATCTTACAATAGCAAATTTCTAAGTGCTCATTAATTTTGTTTTGTTCATTTCATTTATTTTCTAGATGACATCCCTCCTGAAATAACCTGCCCAGAATCAATTGTGGAAAATGCCGAACCCGGACTCTCATCAGCCGAGGTCACGTGGGACATGCCAGTCTACAGTGATAATGTAGACGGCACTGACGCCCTCACCGTCACTGTTCATCCAGCCGGACTCAAACCATCTCATCGATTTGAAATTGGATCTGTTCGTGTACGGTACACTGTTACGGACACCGCTGGCTTGAGTGCGGAGTGTTACTTTAAAGTGGTTGTTCTAGGTACGTTTGGAAAACAAAAAACTACAAATGATTCATCGAGTGACGCATACATTTTCCTTTGTCTGAGATGCATTTCTGAGTATCTAGAACTAGCAAAAATGAAAAATTCAATTCCAAGCATAACATCAATATCATGACGCTCATGAAACTCCGTCTTTGAAACAAATGCTCTATTCCTTAAAGACAGTGGACACTATTGGTAGATGTCAAAGACTAGTTTTCTCACTTGGTGTATCTCAACATATGCATAAAATAACAAGCCTGTAAAAAGTTGAGCTCAATCGGTCGTCGAGGTTGCGAAATAATAATGAAAGAAAAAACACCCTTGTCTTTAAACTATCTCGGTTCAACATGAAATACGCAGCATCCATAGAACTAAACCTTCTTAGGAGTCTATTCACTTCCTAGGTGATAACAAGCAATAATAGTTTCCAAGTGTCTCGGATTGTACTACAGTAATAGTGAGAAATCCAGTGCAAATTTGGAAAGAAAAGTTCGGTGTGGGATGCAGGGGGCCCTTGATCTGATAAAATAATATTAATGGTAATAATACACACTGTATCTACTGCTGCTAATCTTACAGCTGCACATTTTGTAGGTGATCATTTTGTTCATTTGATTTATAGATGTCATCCCTCCTGAAATAACCTGTCCAGAACCAATTGTTAAAGCAGCCGAACCCGGACTCTCATCAGCCGAGGTCACGTGGGACATGCCAATCATCAGCGACAATTTGGACGACACAGACGCCCTCACCGTCACCGTTCATCCAGCCGGACTCAATCCATCTAATCGATTTGAAATTGGAACTGTTCGTGTACGGTACACTGTTACGGATACATTTGACTTGAGTGCGGAGTGTAGCTTTAAGGTGGTTATTATAGGTAAGTTTGGAGAGACGTACATGGCAGTTGCATACATTTTTGTCTGAGATGTATTTTTATAGCAAAAATTAAACAATTCGACCCCAATATAACATTAGGGCCACCGACAAATATACAACATCCTTTGCTATATGTACGAATCACTTCAAACTTAATCAATCCAAAGAACAACATGTACATTCACTTCCTAGGTGAAGAGAAGCAATTATGTTTTTAAAGTGATTAAATTGTACTACACTACAGTGAGAAAACTAGTGAAGCATGAGCAAGGAGGTTGGTGTGGGATATCGATGCAGACGGCCCTTCCTCTGCCAGCCCTCCGTCCTCAAACTACCTTGACGTTTGCTGCTGATTGAAGTATATAGACAGTGAATAATACGCCAAGTGGTGAAGCCGTATAGCCGCCGTCAAATGTTTTGTGTTCTTTAATTTCTTCTCTATATCCACCGATGGTCCTAAATGTCATCCAGGGTGTTTTGTTTCTGTTCAGACACACAGCCACCCACGGTAGAAAACTGTCCAGACGAAATACATGAAACGTCATCTGATAAGATCAGCACCGTGACCTGGGATGAACCACAGTTTGCTGACAACTCTAAAGGGGATCTCAATTTGACTCAAGTAAGACAATATGACTCGTTTGGTTATTGGAGAGGCGGTTTTTACTGATGGTAATCAGATAAACAACTTTTCTCTCCCCTATAACACGTCAGTGTAATATAATAACAGAGATTGGTATTAAAACGTCCAGGGATACAAAGCTTAGGTTTATACACAGATTGTGGTAAACGACCAATTTGTGCTGATTAACAAAACACTGTTTTTAATTTCCGATGAAACCAATATGACACATCAATGTATACACTGGAGCCTGAGGAAAGCCTGACGAACATCCTAGACCACGTTGCTCGATATGAGAAACACAGGCCCTTCCTTAAATTTGGTAATTGTCTAAGACCAGTCTTCTCACTTGGTGTATCTCATCATATGCTCAATCGGTCGTCGAAGTTGCGAGATAATATAGAAAAAAGAACACCCTTGTCACACGTGTGCTTTCAGATGCTTGATTTCAAGACCTCAAATTCTAAATCTTGGGTCTCGAAATCAAATTCGTGGAATATTACTTTTAGTCGAAAACTACTCCACTTCAGAGGGAGCCGTTTCTCACAATGTTTTATACTATCAACCTCTCCCCATTACTCGTTACCAACCGAGGTTTTTATGCTAAAAATCATTTTGAGTAATTACCAAAAGTGTCCACTGCCTTTAAAACCCGACCCTTCCTTGGGTTCTTTTCGAAATACACCATCCCTTACATGGGACATACTGCTTTACTTAACATCCGAAAGACAAAGAAATATTCTCAAGGACACGAGAGCAAACGCCCACAAGGCATAGGTTTATGGAAATGTTTAACCCAAAATGAAATTGTTCGCGAAAAGAGAATGCCAATCAACATGACAAGCCTTGGAATATTAACTTTCTTTTTGCATTTTCCCCAGTCACATCAGCCCGGCGTGGAGCTAGCTTGGGGAGTACATATCGTGACGTATACAGCAACGGACGCTGCCGGATTGGAGTCCGAATGCCAATTCAGAATTCGTATTAGTCGTAAGTTTGAACAAAACATCAACATCACTCCCCGATAAAACAACCAAATACAAAACCAAAAGAAAACACAAACAGTTAAAAAAAAAAAAAAAACAATCGAACAAACACTGTGTTAACATGGACAATTTAACGTATCGGTTATTAATTTTATTCTGTACGAAAAGAAACCCTTTATTTGCTTTCATTGGGATTAATAACCAAAGAACCATTCAAGATCCAACTTTGGAAAAATTATGTTTTCCATCTAATGCAAACTTTGTTCCATTGCAGTTTCGGCATGCCCATATTACCCAGATCCACGTAACGGGGCGATGGCGTGTGACCAGTGGCTTTTTGGTTCGTTCTGTCGTGTCTACTGCAACCAGGGCTACGAGTTTGCAGAGAAGCCGGCCGTTTGGTACATGTGTGGCGGGGGAAGATGGACCACCAGTCCATTCGGGCTCCCCATACCATGGCCGGATTGTTCAGGTTTTTATTCCAAATTGGGAATGTCCAGATAGTTAAAGGAACACGTTGCCTTGGATCGGTCGAGTTGGTCTTTGAAAAGCGTTCTTTAACCGTTTGTTATAAAATGCATATGGGTAGAAAGATGTTGTAAAAGTAGAATACAATGATCTACACAAATATGCCTCGAAATTGCGTGGTTTTCTTTTTACCTCGTCGACTAACACGGTCGGCCATTTATGAGAGTCAATGGCCGACCGTGTTAGTTCGCGACGTAAAAGGAAACCCGTGCAACGTTGAGTGATACTTGTGTGGATCATTATATTCTACTTTTAAAACATCTTTCTAACCATATGCATTTCATAACAAACTGTTTCAAACGCTTTTTATAGACCAACTCGTCCGATCCAAGGCAACGTGTTCCTATAACACAACTTAATGGCAGGTTAGTTGAAACGTCGAGACCGGGGTGTGTGAACTAGCGGCAAGAGTGCATTTTAATTGGTGGACGCTTGACCATGCAAACCCTTGAATGGCTTTTTTTGTCAGATACTGTGCGCTTTGTAAGTGCTGTTTAATATTTTTATGGTTAAAAAGATATTATTATGGCTAAAAAGTGTTTATCAAGAGTCCATGGTGTTAGTCGGGTTTCATATTTATTATGTTGTAACCATGGTATGCGTCTAATCCATGCAGCTATTAAACCAGTTTAATAGAGCAATCAAATAAAATGCCGGTATGGTACAAAGCTATATCAATCTTCCGCGATAGAAAAACTGAATTTAAGTTGTCAAACGTCAAGACATACAATTAAAAGCGAAACATCACTCAGCGATAGTAAGTCTACGGGATACGAGTCGAGCTTGTTGCAATACAGCTCACGTGTTTTAAAACCGGCCAAGAACACTTTATTTTACTCGATATATGATTAAACTGGTTTGAATGAGCAAAATATGAAAATGGAAACCATGATAATGCTGGTATTCTGCAGTCACATCACAGTTAAAATGCCCAATATAGTCTCTTTACGAAAGAATGAATTTCCTTCAATAGCCTTTCTGCATTTTTGTTTAGAAAAACATGATCCAACTGGAGTTCGACTGGGTATTGAGACGCAGTACTATGCCGGAGACTGCACAAACGCAATAACAAAACGAGCTATCCAAGCAGCTTTTGTTGATGACTTCAAGAAGAGTATGTTTGGTGGAGCCGGTGGGTGTATGGGAGAAAACTACTGTTTGTAAGTAACCGAAATGGTTCCGTTTGAACTAAACCTACGTTATTGTGACTCTTTGTTTTAGTTTGTATAAAGCTCCCTGGAAGCGCTCTAAATTAGAATTGACTTTTTTAATTCCAATCGATTGTTCAGGATGGAGGAAGTGACAGTATATTGCGGCGAGATAAATGAAGACAGTTTTACTGAAGGATCTACATCATGTAGAGAAGAAAATGGAGAAAGAAATTGTACATGCAGGACAGGTTATCGGAAGAGTGGTGATAGATGTGTCGGTAAGTTTAGAAGGGAAAACGGACGGTAAATACATACAACACGAAAGAAACAAAGAAGAAAGCATATTGGGAAATATATTTAAGTGGACGGTTATGATGCTGAAAGTCAAACAATCTACTCCTTCAATGGGTGTTATACCACAGATATTCTTCAAATGGGCAGACTTTTATCCAAACAATAATTACGCAAATTTCAAAATTGTACACGCGCATCCAAGAAAGGAAAACGTTCCTACATCGGCCTGTAGACAGTTTGTTGAGATGTAGGAATGTGAGTGTAAAGCTGTTAAATCCACCCTTAAGGGAACACGTTGCCTTGGATCGGTCGAGTTGGTCTTTGAAAAGTGTTTGTAATTGTTTGTTATAAAATGCATATGGGTAGAAAGATGTTGTAAAAAGTGAATACAATGATCCACACAAACATGCCTCGAAATTGCACGGTTTTCCTTTGACCTCGTCGACTAACACGGTCGGCCATTTATGGAAGTCAAATGTTTGACTCCCATAAATGGCCGACCGTATTAGTTCGCGCAGTAAACGGAAAACCACGCAATTTCGAGGCAGACTTGTGTGGATCATTGTATTATACTTTTAAACATCTTTCCAACCATATGCATCTTTAAAAACCCGGTTACAAACGCTTTTAATAGACCAACTCGTCCGATCCAAGGCAACGTGTTCCTTTAACATGAAACCTCCCCCTCAACGCGTTTCGATTATCGGACCCCGCGCAACCTTAAATCCAGCCTGGGAAAGTTCAGGCTCGGGACCAACATATTCAAGGGAGATACGCCGTACGCCTATACAAAGTAGGCCTGTATGTATAGTAGAACCGTACAAACGCCTTTGTCTTCATTCGGTCAAGATGACGCAGCGACTCGGGAACAATGCCCGGGAACAATATAATAACATTAGGGCCACCGACAAAAATACAACATCCGTTGCTATATGTACGAATCACTTCAAACTTAATCAATCCAAAGAACAACATGTACCATTCACTTCCTAGGTGAAGAGAAGCAATTATGTTTTTAAAGTGTATCGAATTGTACTACTCTACAGTGAGAAAACTAGTGAAACATGAGCAAGGAGGTTGGTGTGGGATATCGATGCAGACGGCCCTTCCTCTGCCAGCCCTCCGTCCTCAAACTACCTTGACGTTTGCTGCTGATTGAAGTATATAGACAGTGAATAATACGCCAAGTGATGAAGCCGTATAGCCGCCGTCAAATGTTTTGTGTTCTTTAATTTCTTCCCTATATCCACCGATGGTTCTAAATGTCAACCAGGGTGTTTTGTTTCTGTTCAGACACACAGCCACCCACGGTAGAAAACTGCCCAGACGAAATACATAAAACGTCATCTGACCAGTTCAGCGCCGTGACCTGGGATGAACCACAGTTTGCTGACAACTCTAAAGGGGATCTCAATTTGACTCAAGTAAGACAATGTTAATGACCCGTTTGGTTATTGGAGAGGCGGTTTTACTGATGGTAATCAGATAAACAACTTTTCTCTCCCCTATAACACGTTTTCTGCTTTTATTATTGCTTTGTGTACTATATTATTTTAAATCTATATTAATTTTATTGTGTACCCCAGATGTGGGGCAACAGATCTACGGATCATAGTATGTATTTGCTTTTGTTGTCCCTTGCCCATCTCGGGGTATATTGTCAATGTATTTTGTTTTGTTCTGTTATGGCGAATAAAATAATAATAATAATAATAATAATAATAATAATAATAATAATGATAATGATAATGATAATGATAATGATAATGATAATGATAATGATAATGATAATGATAATGATAATGATAATGATAATGATAATGATAATGATAATGATAATGATAATGATAATGATAATGATAATGATAATGATAATGATAATGATAATGATAATGATAATGATAATGATAATGATAATGATAATGATAATGATAATGATAATGATAATGATAATGATAATGATAATGATAATGATGATAATGATAATGATAATGATAATGATAATAATAATAATAATTGTAATATAATAACAGAGATTGGTATTAAAACGTCCAGGGATACAAAGCTTAGGTTTATACACAGATTGTGGTAAACGACCAACTTGTGCTGATTAACAAAACACTGTTTGTAATTTCCGATGAAACCAATATGACACATCAATGTATACACCGGAGCCTGAGGAAAGCCTGACGAACATCATAGACCACGGTGCACGATATGAGAAACACAGGCCCTTCCTTAAATTTGGTAATTGTCTAAGACCAGTCTTCTCACTTGGTGTATCTCAACATATGCTCAATCGGTCGTCGAAGTTGCGAGATAATAATGAAAAAAGAACACCCTTGTCACACGAAGTTGTGTGCTTTCAGATGCTTGATTTCAAGACCTCAAATTCTAAATCTTGGGTCTCGAAATCAAATTCGTGGAATATTACTTTTAGTCGAAAACTACTCCACTTCAGAGGGAGCCGTTTCTCACAATGCTTTATACTATCAACCTCTCCCTATTACTCGTTACCAACTGAGGTTTTTATGCTAAAAATCATTTTGAGTAATTACCAAAAGTGTCCACTGCCTTTAAAACCCGACCCTTCCTTGGGTTCTTTTCGAAATACACCATCCCTTACATGGGACATACTGCTTTACTTAACATCCGAAAGACAAAGAAATATTCTCAAGGACACGAGCAAACGCCCACAAGGCATAGGTTTATGGAAATGTTTAACCCAAAATGAAATTGTTCGCGAAAAGAGAATGCCAATCAACATTACAAGCATTGGAATATTAACTTTCTTTTTGCATTTTCCCCAGTCACATCAGCCCGGCGTGGAGCTAGCTTGGGGAGTACATATCGTGACTTATACAGCAACAGACGCTGCCGGATTGGAGTCCGAATGCCAATTCAGAATTCGTATTAGTCGTAAGTTTGAACAAAACATCAACATCACTCCCCGATAAAACAACCAAATACAAAACCAAAAGAAAACACAAACAGTTAAAAAAAACACAATCGAACACACACTGTGTTAACATGGACAATTTAACGTATCGGTTATTAATTTTATTCTGTACGAAAAGAAACCCTTTATTTGCTTTCATGGGGATTAATAACCAAAGAACCATTCAAGATCCAACTTTGGAAAAATTGTGTTTTCCATCTAATGCAAACTTGGTTTACTTATCCCATTGCAGCTTCGACATGCCCAAATTACCCAGATCCACGTAATGGGGCGAGGGCATGTGACCAGTGGTTGTTCGGATCGTTCTGTCGTGTCTACTGCAACCAGGGCTACGAGTTTGCAGAGAAGCCGGCCGTGTGGTACATGTGTGGCAGGGGAAGGTGGACCACAACTCCATTCGGGCTCCCCATACCATGGCCGGATTGTTCAGGTTTTTATTCCAAATTGGGAATGTCCAAATAGTTAAAGGAACACGTTGCCTTGGATCGGTCGAGTTGGTCTTTACGTTCTTTAACCGTTTGTTATAAAATGCATATGGGTAGAAAGATGTTGTAAAAGTAGAATACAATGATCTACACAAATATGCCTCGAAATTGCGTGGTTTTCTTTTTACCTCGTCGACTAACACGGTCGGCCATTTATGAGAGTCAATGGCCGACCGTGTTAGTTCGCGACGTAAAAGGAAACCCGTGCAACGTTGAGTGATACTTGTGTGGATCATTATATTCTACTTTTAAAACATCTTTCTAACCATATGCATTTCATAATAAATGTTTTCAAACGGTTTTTATCGACCAACTCGTCCGATCCAAGGAAACGTGTTCCCATAACACAACTTAATGGCAGGTTAGTTGAAACGTCGAGACCGGGGGTGCGTGTACTAGCGGCAAGAGTGCATTTTAAACGGTGGGCGCTGGACCATGCAAACCCTTGAATGGCTTTTTTTTGGTCAGATATTGTGCGCTTTGTAAGTGCTGTTTAATATTATTATGGTTAAAAAGATATTATTATGGCTAAAAAGATATTATTATGGCTAAAAAGTGTTTATCAAGAGTCCATGGTGTTAGTCGGGTTTCATATTTGTTTTGTTGTAACTGATGCATCTAGTCTATGCAGCTAGACAGTTTAATAGAGCAATCAAATAAAATGCCGGTATGGTACAAAGCTATACCAACCTTCCGCGATAGAAAAACTGAATTTAAGATGTCAAACGTCAAGACATACAATTATAAGCGAAACATCACTCAGCGATAGTGAGTCTACGGGATACGAGTCGAGCTTGTTGCAATACAGCTCACGTGTTTTAAAACCGGCCAAGAATACTTTACTTTACTCGATATATGATTAAACTGGTTTGAATGAGCAAAATATGAAAATGGAAACCATGATAATGCTGGTATTCTGCAGTCACATCACAGTTAAAATGCCCAATATAGTCCCTTTACGAAAGAATGAATTTCCTTCAATAGCCTTTCTGCATTTTTGTTTAGAAAAACATGATCCAAGTGGAGCTCGACAGGGTATGGAGACGCAGTACTATGCCGGAGACTGCACAAATGCAAAGACACAACGAGCAATCCAAGCAGCTTTTGTTGATGACTTCAGAAAGAGTATGTTTGGTAGAGTCGGTGGTGGGTGTACGGGAGAAAACTCTTGTTTGTAAGTAACCGAAATGGTTCCGTTTGAACTAAACCTACGTTATTGTGACTCTTTGTTTTAGTTTGTAAAGCTCCCTGGAAGCGCTCTAAATTAGAATTGACTTTTTTTAATTCCAATCGATTGTTCAGGATGGAGGAAGTGACAGTATATTGCGGCGAGATAAATGAAGACAGTTTTACTGTAGGATCTACATCATGTAGAGAAGAAAATGGAGAAAGAAATTGTACATGCAGGACAGGTTATCGGAAGAGTGGTGATAGATGTGTCGGTAAGTTTAGAAGGGAAAACGGACGGTAAATACATACAACACGAAAGAAACAAAGAAGAAAGCATATTGGGAAATATATTTAAGTGGACGGTTATGATGCTGAAAGTCAAACAATCTACTCCTTCAATGGGTGTTATACCACAGATATTCTTCAAATGGGCAGACTTTTATCCAAACAATAATTACGCAAATTTCAAAATTGTACACGCGCATCCAAGAAAGGAAAACGTACCTACATCGGCCTGTAGACAGTTTGTTGAGATGTAGGAATGTGAGTGTAAAGCTGTAAAATCCACCCTTAAGGGAACACGTTGCCTTGGATCGGTCGAGTTGGTCTTTGAAAAGTGTTTGTTATAAAATGCATATGGGTAGAAAGATGTTGTAAAAGTAGAATACAATGATCCACACAAACATGCCTCGAAATTGCACGGTTTGCCTTTTACCTCGTCGACTAACACGGTCGGCCATTTATGGGAGTCAAATGTTTGACTCCCATAAATGGCCGACCGTATTAGTTCGCGCAGTAAACGGAAAACCACGCAATTTCGAGGCAGACTTGTGTGGATCATTGTATTATACTTTTAAACATCTTTCCAACCATATGCATCTTAAAAAACCCGGTTACAAACGCTTTTAATAAACCAACTCGTCCGATCCAAGGCAACGTGTTCCTTTAACATGAAACCTCCCCCTCAACGCGTTTCGATTATCGGACCCCGCGCAACCTTAAATCCAGCCTGGAAAAGTTCAGGCTCGGGACCAACATATTCAAGGGAGATACGCCGTACGCCTATACAAAGTAGGCCTGTATGTAAAGTAGAACCGTACAAACGCCTTTGTCTTCATTCGGTCAAGATGACGCAGCGACTCGGGAACAATGCCCGTGCTCTAAAGCTATTGGGCAAAATCTACACCCCGATTTACGAAAGATATTCTAAAAAGAGCCGATAAGGAGCTGATATCATGTCTTTGCTATCTTTGCCGGGAACGTGTTGAAAGGTCATGTACATTTATTGCCATAAGGAAGAGGTTATCACTTCACCAGACACCGCACCTGAGACAATTGGTAAATAAACGACTGTCATACAAGAAACAAAAATAACTGCTCGTGCAAAAAGGTGACTTTTGGGCACGCTCATCGCACCCATCTTAAGAACATCGGGTCTGGTCGAAAGGAAACTGATGCGCCTATACACGCCAAGAAAATTGAGACGAATGCTCCCGTGGACCTAGTCACACGTGTCATCCAACATGAAAGAAACTCTGCACAGAACCGACATGGACGACAACACCAATACCAATCAGAAAGCAAGAACTATGAATATGACTATGAATCCCCAAAATAGTAATATGACATGATCAGCGACATCGAAAAAACAAACATCCTCGAACAACCTGAGCAAAACAGCCTGACACACATGATCATTGAGGGTGTGCCAAAGACGTAAAGCGTTAAGCTAAACTACTATTAGACACGAGTATACAAAAATGGCGCCACAAATTTGAACGTTAAGGGAGAGGGAAAAATTTGGCTAAGATGTGGTTAAGGGATCTGATATTAAGGATTTAGACAATGGTGTTTTACATGCTAGACAATTATTTCCCTACGTGTTTCGTACGTGGTTTGGCGAGTATGCCGAACCATACACAAGCAAAACATAATGACATCTTCAAAAGATGAGATACATTAATGAAACATTGGATGGCTACAATGGTTCTGCAGTCTGTGTCATTGTGTCTATATTCTTATGTAAAAGGGCTCAATGATAACTGGGAAGTGTTAAATAATGTTCTTTCTTTGCTGCAGTGTTCACTACATGTGAGAGATATCTACTACCAAGCGACGGCTACCAATTATCATGTAACACCACGGACAACAGGATTGATACAGTGTGTAATCTGACGTGCAGTGAAGGCTACGATCTGGAAGGTCGCTTACAGATATGGTGTCACTTGAATGAGGACAGACAACTAGGAGAGTGGTCTACCACGGGTGGTGGTAGATGCAATGGTACAAAGTTTACTCCCTATAAGAAAATGACGATAAACTGGAAAAAAATCTGTGGCAGTCATAACATGAACCCGTTTTTCTCTATCCTCTCTAATGAGAGAATTAGAGGGCACTACAGCACCTTAGCAAATAGTTTATATTTTATAGGCAGATGAAAGCACGCAAGGGTGTGTTTTTCTAATTCATTATTCTCCAAAGTGTCCTATTCTATGTACTTTTAACAATTGGTACCATATTCTAATTCCTGATTTATCAGCGTTCGAGCTGTTTTCATCGAGTGTCTTTAAAGGGTCTACTTTTTACACAAGTCCACAGATTTACATTACACTTACTCAGCTTGAACATAATGCTGGTAGAAAGCTCCCCCTAAAATATTCCTTACTGAGCCGCTGTAGTTTTTCAGAAATGAGTACAACAATGTCAAGAAAATCATTTTCGTCTCAGTCTGTCAGTGAGAGGAAAATTGTTTTGAATGTAAAAACGTATTAACCAGTTATGGTATGCTATGGTAAAATACCATAACTGGTTAATACATCTTTACATGCTAAAACCGAGACTAAAGTAATTTTCGTGACATTGTGTTACTCATTTCTCAAAAACTACAGCACATCAGCAAGTTATTTAAGGGAAGCTTTCTACTATCATTATCTTCAAACTGTTTAAGTTTAATGTAAATCTATCGACATTGTGTAAAAAGTACCTAGAGACCATTTAAATAATCCAAGTCAATCAATCAGTCAATCAACCAGTCAATCAATCAATCAATACAAAATAAAAGGATGTCATGCAATGTCTCTTGCTGCAAAACATTTGTAATTAACTACTGCGACTATTGTACTTACGATGAAGAACAGCATGGTTGAGATTTTGAGGAACACACCTTGTTTTGAGGTATTACTCAGAGCTGTCAGAGTTTACATGCACCTCGGCAGAGACTTGAACCCACGACCTTTAACATTCAATACCACTCAGATTGCCGGTTTTGACTAGACGACCAATGGGCCAATGGGTATTACAAACATTTCCAATAATTTCTTATGTTTCCTCCAGCCAAGACCTGTCCCATCCTCGTCGCGGAAACCCATACGAGGATCGCACCGCCAGACTGTATGGAACGCCAGTTGGACTACAAATCCCAATGTTTCTACGAATGCGACTGTGGGTTCCATTTACGAGGAGTAAGTTCTAGAACATGTCAAGCAGATGGTACATGGTCAGACCCATCAGTGCAAAACACATGCATCGGTAAGTCAAATAACAGTCCGTTTCCTCATTGCTCGTTTCTTTTTCGGTGCTTCGTTATTAACAAATGCTTATCACTTAAAGGCACTGGACACTATCGGTAATTACTCCAAATATATGTTAGCATAACAACCAAAGGAGAGCTGTTCATATTATCAAACATTGTAAGAAACGGCTCCCTCTGAAGTAAAGTAGTTTTCAAGAAAGAAGTAATTTTCCACTGAAATAGTAGAATTTGATTTCGAGGCCTCGGCATTACATTGTGGGGTCCCGAAATCAAGCATCTTGAAAGCACCCATATTCGGGTGACAAGGTTGTTTTTTCTTACGTTATTATCTCACAACTTCGACGACCGATTGAGTACAATTGTTCACAGGTTTGTTATTTTGGGCATATTTATGTTGGGATACACCAAGTGAGAAGACTGGTCTTTGACAATTTATTACAACAGGTGAGTGTCTTTAACCATCAGATATTGAGCCTCCAGAATTCATCACTTGTCCTGGTGACATTTCTCTCCCGACCGATCTGAATGAGAATTTTGCTACAAACCCTGCAAACTGGGACCAACCAGAGGCAAGGGACAATGATGGAGAGCCGGTCATCGAGGCGTCACTGTCCGCTACGCAGCAGCGGTTCTACCTGGATGAAGTAACGGTCATCACCTACACAGCGCGTGATGAGACCGGACTCGAAAACACATGTACTTTCAGTGTTACAGTCAAAGGTATCATCACAAATTGCGTCACACATCTTTAACAACTATAAGATGTAGAATAGTGTTTCTTTTTCTCTTGTGGCATTTGTTAGTATGACTGTCAAGCACTATCGCCCTAATTTCGAGAATTACCGGTACTCTCTGAAACAACCCATTACTTGTAGAAAAGCACAACATATAAACCTCACAATGTTTGTTTACAGACGTCAATTAAGGAAATTTACACTGCGCAGTCTGAGCTATAAGCAAAAGTGTTTGTTCAGAATAACTTGAGTAATTTCGGCCATTCTAATTTCTAGATGAGGAGCCACCACAAGTTATCAACTGCCCGAACTCCATGGCAGTAAAGACCGACAATCGTCTAGCCGTTGTCCACTGGGAAGAGCCGGTGTTTCAGGATAACTCCAGGCATGACGCCTCGGTCATCTCCAATCGTCCGTCCGGGTCCACGTTCTTCTTTGGTCAACCAAAGAGTATTTGGTATATAGCAGAGGACCAAGCTGGTAATACTGCACGGTGTGAGTTCACCGTGTCTGAGGAAGGTAATGCTTTGACTAAACTGGATGATCAAGCAGTAGTAGTTTATCAGTGAAGTATGACGAGGTTCTTCAATAGATGAGAAAGTGGCTACCTTTATTCCTATCAATCATACGATGGCAATCGTATAGTTTTTACAACTATCAATTAAACATGATTTGTATTTTTTTTTCTTTAGACACACACTCCAGTGATTACAAATTGGACAGGGGCTGTAAAGGTTAAAACAAAACTATAAAAACTGTCATAAAGAGATGACGTGTAAAACCAAACCCCTGCAAACGATACAAATATAATGATGATACATTTTCCAATGGTTTTTAGATTTGGAGCCTCCTGAATTCATCACCTGCCCGGAGGACATTGTGCTCTCCACCAATCTCCATGAAAACTTTACCACAACGACCTGGGACAGACCTGAGGCACGAGACAATTTTGGAACACCGACCATCGAGGCTTCCCCCTCGGCTGCCAAGGAGCGGTTTTATCTGGATGAAGTAACGGTGGTCACGTATACAGCACGTGATAGGTCCGGACTCCAAAGCACATGCACATTCAGCATTACGGTCACAGGTAGATTTTGTTAACGTAAAACCTTCACAATACCACAAATCCCCCTTGCAGATGACATCGAACAAATTATAGTAGTTGTGAAGGAAGTTTATCAGGCTGGTAAAATATCAACTTATCAAAATGAATTTTTCTACAAAACACAGCCAATGCTTTCGTTAATGACGTTTACGTTTCGAATAGTATCACCAGAACGAGGCACCACCAGTCGGTTGGTGGCGCTGTTTCCTGCTATGGCCGCTGGATGGTGGTTTAGCCGATTGTATCCTCCCATGTGTCGGAACATGGGGTTTGAGGGTGTCCCATGACAGTTTAATACCCCCCCCCCCCCAATCTCTGTTGAGAGTTGATCGTCGTCTCATTATTCAAGTAGTTTTCCGATAATTTACATAAAACCCTAGTAGTCGCAAAACACCGTAACATTTACGGATACAAAACCTACTATTAACGGGTTTGACTAATCTATGACGGTTGTTTACAATATTGATTACCTAATTGTCTATATTAATAACAAATTAAATTTGGTTTATTTATAGATGAGGAGCCACCACAGGTAGTCAGTTGCCCGGGCTCTATGGCGATAAAGACCAAGGGCAGTTCTGAAATTGTCCATTGGGAAGAGCCAGTCTTCCAGGATAACTCCGGGAAAGAAGTGACGGTCATCAATTCGGACTTATCGTCCGGGTTCACTTTCTCTTGTGGCCTGATGGAAACTGTTTATTACATCGCAGAGGACCAAGCTGGTAATAAAGCGATTTGTGAGTTTACCGTGGATGTAATGTGTATGAATTAGCAAGCACTGGAATAGTGGTCTGACTTGATTAAGTATACTCAGAAGACAGGGTACATGTCTGAATTGTGCGTATAATGGTCTGCCTTCGTATGGTAGGAAGACAGGGTACAAGACTGCTTGTGATAAAAAGATAAATAATTGTAAGTGAATACAATTGTTAAGATCAACCCGATTGCTCATATTAACAGTTGATATAATATCAGTTAATCTTCCAGAGAACTATTGAGTGTCTGTCAAAGATTAAAGTCCGGTAATCACTGTGACAGTTAAATTGGTACCTTAAACAGTAAAGTTTACCATGCATTAAAGTCCGGTAATTACTGTGACAATTGAATTAGTGCCTCAAACAGTTTACCATTCATGCTGTGGGGTCTTTCTATCCGGTTTAACCAACTCAATACACCTTTTTAGTTAAACATAACGTAATAGTTATGTTAACATTACGAGGCTTAACTTCACCTGTGTTTACACGTAACGTGGGCTTAATTTCATAAAGGTGTTTAGCAGAAAATACTGATTGGCAAGAAATTAGCCGGGTACCAGTCGCAGCAATGATACGTTAAGATACTGTGCGTACAGGCCTTTATGAACTTGGGCCTTGGGCCGGGATGAAAACATCATCCGAATTGATAATACGTACCCTGTATAAATATGTTTTAATAAACAAATAAATAAAGCTAAGTTTTGATGAGATATCATGTTGTGAAGTTTAGTTTTCTTCTTTTCTCAGGGACTTATTTATTATTACCATATCTCGAGAGTGTCCATAATGGAAAGGCCAAGGGAGTATTTTAAACTAAAAGGTATACCCCCCCCCCCCCGATAGATTGTTAGATAAACAACATTGTAATAACTGGAATTCAAACTAATGTTCATAAAATGGACACAAAGAAAATGCCAACCCATTATTGTAGCTGTGCACAGGTTAACTCCCGTTGAGTTCACAGCCAACAAACCGTTGACAACCACCAAGAACAAAAATATAAGACCACCAGAGCGAACAAAAGTACTGAATCATTTAGGATTCTCCGAACTTAGGATTCTCAAAACAATTTGATGAAACTCCACGCAAAAAAGAAAACAGCTATCATAATATAGTGCATAATCCATTCCCTTGAAGCCTATACTAAACATTATGAATCATTTGATTTACTGTCAAATTACACTGATACAGGGGTTGTCAGGTCATGGATGTAATCAGTTCAATAGATACTTAATAATAGACAACACATTCAAATAACTAATTTATAACATTTAAAAATAACGGTGGTCCGTAGTTATTGGCGATGAATTTATTTACGCGATGTCATTATATAAACAGCCTTTACATATCTTTTCGAAACTAAGGCTTGGGCTCACGATACGGAAACCGTCGTGTGCTCTCCTTATGGGTACAGGGCTTCAACCGGGAGGTAGAGCCTAAGCCCAAATCGACATTGTCTCGAAAACGGTCGTTGTAAAGTCAGTTAAAAAAAAGAGTTAATATCCAGCAGTAACCTGTCAAACCGCGCGTCTCAGAACTGCATGAAAATGCGGTACATTATTGAAAAGGGGCAACGGCAGATAGATCGAAGTCCATTTGGTTGCTGCCTACAAAAGATTCCTAATGGGGGGGGGGGGGGGGGGGGAGGACAACCCAAACGCAGCGACTGCTCTTATTCTGCTTTAATGATTGATGATTGATGATGACACCATGGAGTAGAAAGTGGTTTATAGACACGTTCGGTTATCCACGCAGGCATTTGAGTGTTGTGCAAACACAATATGTATATTTGACTTGCACTTGATCGTTGTTCAAATACAATAATGTAAATATTTGACTTAAATTACTGTCTAATGATGGCTGCGGGAACACGTCACCAATGTGTAACATCGTAGGTAACCACCAGAGTACTTCATTGAAGGAATACATTTGAATCTCGCTAAAAATGTACTCATCAAATGTAACGATGAACCGGTAAACTGCCGAGTAACTATGACCAACTTTGACGAGTTTCCTGTATCACGCAACCGATGTGATGTACTGGGCAATATGTCATCGCCATTGCCCGAGGACGACAGTCACGAGAGGCCTGCCACGTCTGTAGAGCATGTCCTGGTCATCTGCCTCATCTACGGTCCCATTGTCCTGGTGACAGTGGCCGGCAATGTCATCGTCATCGTCGCTTTTGTATGCGATCCCGCCATACGTTGCCGGGTCTCCAACTTGTACATCTTAAACCTCTCCGTAGCGGACCTCGTGATCGGTTTGGTTTGCATGGGAGTGAATTTCGTCTGGCTACTCACCGGTGTCTGGCCAATGGGCATGATACCTTGTCTAATCTACCTCGTGGTGGATTTCGTTTCATCTTACATGTCAGTTCTGGCTGTTGTTTTAATCAGCTTGGATCGTTATCGCCTGGTTACTCTCAAGCTTCGGTATCTTTACGTCCAGACGCGACGCAGGGCACTGGTCTCCATCTCCTGTTGCTGGTGTTTCTGCTTGGTTTTCTATCCAGGCATCATAATTGGCTGGTCCCCCGTCACCGGGGAGCGTAACGTAGATTACAGCGTTAACTGTGACGTAGAGTTTTACGGGAACACGTACTTGAACGTGATGTTGATACTCTTCGAGTTCGTTATACCATTTGCGGTTTTAATATACCTTAATGGAAAGCTATATATCGTTATACGAAGACGAGTCATGGGGTTCGTCTGGACTCACGGCCCTGAGAAAACAGTACAGACAGTTTCGACGGGGGCAATCGAGTTATCCATTTGGAGAGAAAGTCACTCCAATGGACCCCGACTTGGATTGCTCGGCAACCTTGTCCAAGGGTCTGTAGATTTAACACTGGTGTCAGTTGGTAGGTGTGCAGCTCCAACAGTGAATGAGGCAACAGTACCGGAAAAGGCAGTTTCTACATGCCGTGAGAAACGCCACAATGAAGGCGGCGAGTCGACGACATTTCACGGCCGTCCTAACAAGAACGAGTACTTGAAACACCGAAAGGCTGCCGTTACCCTTAGCCTGATTGTTGGTGTTTACGCCCTCTGTTGGCTGCCATTTTGCGTCAAGAATATCATTGTGACTTTCTGTGGGCCCATCGACAGATACGCTGCAGAGGTTTTGGATAACTTACTGTGGTGCAACAGCACTATCAACCCTCTCCTTTATGCCATGTAAAGCCCAAGGTATAGAAGGTTCTTCGTCAGTGTATTCCGAAGGTTGTGCTGCTGAAGATGTAGAAGTCAGTAACATAATGATTTGGAGCTGCGTTTATTAGTATTACAAAGCTGGACTTGTTATTTATACTGAATTGTCGAATTAAATAAAGCTTGTGCCGTGGGGAATTAACTGTGGCATGTGTGGCAGGGATATTCTATCCCCCGCAGAATCTGTCCCCCATACGGCGAACTGTGTACAAACTTCTTCTGATAGCGCCCTCTCTTGAAACACACCCTCCTTGAGCACACGTTATTTCCCCATAAGGGAGACAGAATCTCCGGCGGACAGATTTCCCTGGGACACAGGCACCCATTCTGGAGTGGCTTATCATGGGTTATAATAATAGGCTCGAAACTTCACAACGAGACAGCAGATGTATACTTTTCCCCGTTTTACCTTTGCTTGAGAACATAGAGGAACGCGTATGCTTTCATAGCCTTGGCTTTTATCAGCACACATTTTACCAAAGTACACATTCTATATTATTTGTTACATCCCTGTGACACTATTTTCTTTCCTTTGACCCTGTGAGCCTCCCATATTCCTTGTACAAAACAAATTCATTAGGAGCACCACGGTCTATATATATACAATGTAAATACCCTTTTGTTTTCATTGTTGTTTGTTTTCCTTTTCCCTTTAAAGTATCCTTTTGTTTTGTCCCCGATACCGAAGTTAGCGAATATTTAAACAACGGGTTTCAACTATTAACGCATAACCTTTTCTTCATAGTAGGCCTATACAGAGTTCGATCCGAGACCGTAAAATTGCCCACGTGCAGTTTGTTTTTACACCAGCCTACAAAATCCGCACTTTCCCCTCCCCCATGGCACAAGCAAGCCAAGCTTTATAGCAATCCCACCCTCTTAACATCACTCGGTATTAGTTTACCGGAACTTTGCACCATAAATACATCATCTGTTTGAGCGAGAGTGCAAACTCCATTGAAATCGTTGACAACATTTAACAAGGCAGTCCCTCCTCCCTTACTCAAAATCGCAACAGACTTTGTAAAAAGAAACCCCGGTTTCCACTGGCTGCAATACAGTGTCACAAATTACTGCTGTCGTCACGATGCCGCAAATAATTATTTTCATCCCGTCATGGCCTGTTCTTTTGTCACGTTCTACAGCAAAGCTACAAGGACATCCTTTACCCATGTGACTGTCAGGATAGTTCAATACAATTCGTAAATATAAAAAAGTGCGGTACACTTTTTAGTATGTCATTCTTCTCATGTTTTAGTAGGCCTATCAACAATTATTACTAAAAAAGACAAGTGAGTAGCGTGCGTGGTCAGATTAAAAGCACATTATTATTATTGCCCAGTTTGGCCTTGGTTTCTTGGTTGACTTGATGACCAAAGCATATGGGTTCAGGCTTTGAAGAGCGTGTACTATTAATATAGTACTATGTAATAACACCGCAGTATTATCATAAAAACACGAGTTGGGACGGTTCCAGACAAAACTACACACAAATGGAATAAAGGTGGGATTTGTTAAAGACACTGGACACTATTGGTAATTGTCAAAGACAAGTCTTCATATGCATAAAATAACTATGAAAGAAAAAAATACCCTCCTCAAACGAAGTTGTGTGCTTTCAGGTGCTTGATTTCGAGACCTCAAAATCTAATTCCGAGGTCTCGAAATCTTATTTGTGGAATTTACTTCTTTCTCGAAAATTATGTCACTTCAGTTTCGCACAATTTTGTATACTATCAACCTCTCCCCAGTACTCATTACCAAGGTTCTGTGCTAAGATTTATTTTGAGTAATTACCAATAGTGTCCCTTTAAGTAGATGAGTGTCAATTGAATATAAAATACAAAACGGGATGATCAATTCTATTGTACTCTTTCCTGCGTCAGTTTGCCAACTATAACTGTTGAACGTAACTATAGTATATTCATTTTGTTTTTTTACCCATATAGACCGATGTGTGTTAGCACTGTATACTCAGTACTTACCCGAGTTCTGTGAAAAAAAAAATCACAGGCATATTGCTCGAGTGGGATTTGAACCACAACCTTGCAAAACTAGATTCTAGACCAGTTAGAGCAGTGTCATACCAACCAGACCACAGAGATTGCCCGATGGCTAGATGCAGTTCGAATCCTATGTTTTAGCAAATTTAGCATATTTACTTATAGTAATTGTGTAATAGTTGTACAAATGTACCCATTTGGTAAAGTAGAGGTAACAAATCCCAATGATAACAGAACATTTAGTCATTGCATACATAGAAGTAGGTTTTAAAGGCACTAGACACTATTACTAAAAATAATTGTTAGCATAAAAACGGCTCCCCCTGAAGTAACGTAGTTTTTTAGAAAAAAATTAAGGACTTCAGCTGAAGCCTTTTATAACTAATTAGGCATGCTGAAGCAAAACAATATTTTGCGCAACAATGGTGTTGATTCATTCATTGTTCTCTGGCAATTTCGACTACCAATTGAGTCAAAATCTTCACAAATTTGTTATTAGTGTTGGGACACACCAAGCGAGAATACTGGTCTTTGACAAATACCAAACAGTCCATCGCTTTGGAATGGTGTTTCCAGTGAGAAGGAAAGTGAATGCAGATTTCTGAAGGGCGAGACAAAAAATAAACATATTTTGAACAAAAATATGATGAAGAAACCATTAGCAGTCGTGCTTATAGGCCTCTGTCTTACCACATATAAACTGCATGCTCAGCACAGAACAAAAACTTTGCGTAATGCAAACAGGGTTAGTTGGGTCTGGGTTTTATGAAATGTGTTTGATAGCGACTTGAAAAACTGCTCCACATGTTAACGGACGCCAATCTAAATCACATCACATGCCCACAGCATTTTGACACCTATAACCAATTATTCATGCACCGCAAAGCCTACTCAGCCGAGAATGTTTAATTGATGTCTGTACGTTGCTCGTGGGTTGGTCATTACGTCGGCACACGCCACACGTGACGCCTGTATCCAATTAAATCCACTCATTACAAAAATATGGGCCACGCTTCTCCAATCAGACTTAATGACACCACGAGACGATACCTTTCTCTTTGATGACACCAATCCAGTCGCCGTTATTGTTTAGAGCCACACTGCTATGATTACAGCCTCGGTTCGTTATTGGCTTCCTCCATGGTTTAGTGCAAGGCGCAAACATATGTTTGTTGTTTATTGTTGTGCAATTATTATTCTTCGTTAATGCCATCGGACGGAAGCGGCCACTTCGGGCCTGGGCCATCTGGATTTGTGATTGACAGTTATTTCAACCTCCCTTTGTTATATTGCGCACAACACCCTGGGGCGGTCACACTGCGCCAATACTGGTGCAATAACTTTTCACGTGTAAGAGAAGCGTATATTATGTAGAGACCAGTAGTATACATATGTACACGGCACATGTTGCGGTTCATTATTGAACACGCTCGCGGATTAGCAGTTACAAAAACGTTGCCGCTCCACTGCTGATAGACAGTTAAGCGTTAAGAGGGACCCAGGGTGTCGTTTGTGTGCATCAAGAGGTGTGAGTTTCATCCATCAAAGTGACACTGGTCACCGACCGTACTTCGGCTCCTGCTGTGCCGTGATTTCGGCCAAAGTTATCCCGTACACTGGGCTCTTTCAGACGGGGGGACCTCTACGGACGCTGTGCGTCTGTTATCGGCACTGCACACAAAACCAGTCTTTGAGAGACCAGCTAAAGTTTTTTTGCCATTGAACTCGAGAGTATTGAACCCATTTGAAGATTTCGCTTTGATGGTTGAAGCTGGTTCACTGGTGGACCGATCTAAGCTAACACAGAGAAAGTAACTCCACCACATCTGGACTAGAAAACATTTAAAGTTTTAAAGTGGAAAAAGACATGGCTAAGATGACTGAAAACGACTCCCTTTCTCAGATGCTGGATGAGCCACTGACGACTGAGTTCCGATTTGACGATATGAACCAGAGGATCGTAGTGGCCTGTCTGTTCGCTCTGATCTCCGCCCTCGGTACGGTGGGGAACAGTCTGGTCATCGTCGCCGTGATCCTGTCGCGAAAGCTCCGCACGGCCACCAACGTCTTCGTGGTCAACCTCAGCCTGGCGGACTTATTCACCAGCTTGATCCTACCGTGGAACGTTGTGGCGTTGCTCAGTCCGGACGGATGGCCGATCGACGGGGCGTTTTGTGCCGTCGCCGCGGTCGTTCTCTTCACGTGTGTGAGCTGCAGTGTCTACACCCTCGCCGCGATCGCCATCAACCGGTTCGTGATCATCACACGACCCATGCATAAGTACAAGACGTACTATAGCAAGTGGAAGCTGGTAGTCATGGTCATCGGAACGTGGGGGATCTCGTTCTTCATTGCAACAATTCCTCTCATCTTCGGGCTCGGGGAACTTGGGTACGATGTTAAATACGGAACGTGTACTCATAAGACATCCCATCATCTCTCGGACTACTACAGTATGGCACAGTCTTTGCTTATCTATCCCATCCCGATGACCACTATTGTTGTGTGCTACATTGCTGTTTTCAGGCATGTCCGGAACCATGCTAAGAATATCACGGAGCAGTCGGATTCCTCATCGACCCAGTCTCAGTTCACTCACCCCGTGCGTAGAGAGAGCAGCCACCGACAGAGCATCAGCAGGAGGCAAGTCGAGATCACCAAGAACCTGTTCTACGTTGTGTGTGCTTTCTTTCTGTGCATCACACCGTATTGTGCCGCTCTTGTCATACCGAAGAGCGAGCCGTTCATCCCGTGGGCCGGGGCGATCATCCTCCTCAACAGCTGCATCAACCCGGTCATCTACGCCACCAAGCACCCGTACTTTAAGCAGGTGATCAAGGCAATACTTTGCTGCAAACTGTCGTCCATTCCCGAACCGTCAAGCTGTTTGCGTTCGTCTCAAACCCGATGGAAGCCGAGATGACTAGATACAGAAAACAATTCCACTCTCAATCGACAAACACTGAGAAAAGATATGTACTGAAAGAACGCACTGCCCATTCGTAAATGGGTAAGTCATAGACGAATAGATCCTGGAAATCGGGAAGGGTCCAGGTAAAACAGCCGACCAACTCTGTGACAAAACCATGCAGAAAATAGAGCCAACTATGCAACAAAATCTCTGAACAAAACTGATTTCGATCACCATTTTGTTGAATGTTAACTATAGTGATGTTGTACTTTTGTAATTAAATCAGGGTATCTTTTTTATAATGTGAGCTTTCTGGGCCGTTGAAAAAAGTACTCAGTCGTTGTATATAGAACACCATTAGACTAGGCTTTGCTTTGGTTGTTGCCGTTAAAGTGTACATTTTTATACGTCTTCAAAACTCCAAGACACATCAGTTATTGGCTTTAAGCCAGTTTGAGATATGGTGGACACGATACTATAACACTGTAAGGTTTGGGTAATTGTACATGTACACCCAAACCATAAGGCTATGGGTGCTGTCAAAATTGCTGGTGCTAAAACATGGTATCGGATAAAGTATGGAGAAATAAACATTAGTTTCTTGCTCTGTTATATTGATCTACGTAGCCTAATTATAATTGATTCAAGATACAACATGATTTGTTCAAATTGCCAAACTCATACGTGTGTGTGAACACTCTTTGAATCAAGATAATGTATGGCAGTGTTGCAAAACGACTGTTGAATTGAACCTGATGTATGCATTATTTGAAGGGGTTACAGCATGAGAAACTATGTAATCTAAAGTCAGTGGACACTATTGGTAATTGGTCAAAATAATTTTTAGCATAAAACCTTTCTTGGTGAGAAGTAATGGGGAGAGGTTGATGGTATGAAACATTGTGAGAAAAGGCTCGCTCTAAGGTGCCATAGTTTTCGAGAAAGAAGTAATTTTCCACAAGTTTGATTTCGAGACCTCAGATTTAGAACTTGAGGTCTCGAAATCAACCATCTTAACGCACACAACTTTGTGTGACAAGCTTGGTTTTTTTCTTATTATCTCGCAACTTCGTTGACCGATTGAGCTCAAATTGTCATAGGTTAGTTATTTAATGCATATGTTGAGATACACCAACTGTGAAGGCTAGTCGTTGACAATTACAAATAGTGTCCACTGCCTTTAATGCTGACTTGGAGCATATAGAATGCAGGTTTACACTATTTCGTTCACAAGGGAATTGGGTACGTACATATGTTACCCATTACTCAATGTCAATCGGTTGATGAAGCCGTTTACAATAATACAATACTGGTAATCCGTCCTATTATTTAAGTAACTAACAAGTAAATTCAGGTATAGGGCACACATGGAGATCTGATCTTGCTTGATGGGACAACCCAACCAAAACAAGAGAAATATCAAAGAGTAAAAAATGCAATATTTCAGGAATGAAACTTCTAAGAACAATTTCTCTTTGTTTTCATGACCTGATAAATTAAAATTGTACAGTAATTTCGCATTTGCTTCAAAGACGATGGACATGGTTCCTCCATGGTATAGAACGATGTACATGATTGACAATGCAGCTGCAGCAAGCTCTGATTATTTTTGCTCGCTATCTAAACATCTGGGGCATCCAACAAAAAGTCTTATCTTAAAACCAAAGAGCACGAACCATTTAAGATGCTTTCATGAGTGTATAAGCAGTGAAGTTCATTCAGGAATTACTCGTTATTCAATCTTAACAAAGATGCGTTATCTGAGAGAATTTCTGCTATGCAATTAAAAGCTCATAGATAACGGGCATTTATGGAGATTCCAGTTACATCACTGAATCTGTGATTGCCGGCGGGCAAACAATTAGTTTTGTATACTCCACAACATCAACACATGCACATCGTATTACTTTATATGGACAAGGTGGGTTGTCGCTGTAGTCTTTCATTCAAGACCTTCATCGTTTGGGTACTGTAACGTTCTCAATCAAATTAGTTTTGATGTGAATCTAGGCAAGGGTGGGACTGTTGAGTGCTCCGGGAAATGCAAAATGGGTTCTTTAGTTACTTTTCTTCAGAAGACAATTCGATTGTTTTAAGTGTAGATTGATTGAGGCTGGCTCCGACCATGCCCCACCCACAATTACTGATCAACTGAATGTATTGTGCTAAACGTACGCCCACTTTTAAGAGTTCACTTAAAATGTTCCTACTTTAAAGACTTAATCCCTTTAAGTTTAATTTGTGTTACTTTGAAGCAATGTTTGTAGGGTTGGTTCACTGTGTACCGAACGTTTCCCTAAGTAAGCATCAGGACATATGATTTGTTTCATAATTAATTGAATGGCATTCGAAACAACAATAATGCGGTCTGTAGGTCTATCTCTCTATAAAGTCAAACAAATTGTTTATTTCGATTGCTACACTAAAAAAAAAAACGCATACAAAAAAGCACACTATCTGACAATACATAATAATTGAAAACAATTTTCGTTGATAAAACCAGGACCAGATGCCAATTTGCACAACCTGGCAGGAATTTATATTGAAAATTCATGAATGCAAATAAGTTCATGCCTTTATCTTGATTGTTTGTATTGGCAGCTCATGGGGGTTATTTGGCAGTGGCACAAAATAAGCAAAACGACATTGACCCCTAGATGTGATGAGTCTTTATTGTATTTTAATTTATTGAATATTTTGAAATATGTTTCCTTGTACAGTGTAGATTGTTTTGTTTTGCTTATGTGATTAAATAAATTGGTTATACAAAAATGTTCTTAACTTGTATGCTTGTTACGTAGGATTAGTTTTATTGTTGGGGCCATTAATTTACTCTTAATCAATGTGCAATGCCTATACATGGCAAGCATAACAACTTGCTATGTACTGAAAACAATCTTGCTTAGCAGAAATAATTTACCAGCCAAACAAATCCCAAACAGTTTACACTGCTGCGACTGGTGTCCCGCTCATTTCTTGCTTAGCCAAGAATGTTAAGCAGACTTTTCTGCTCAGCAGCTGCATGAAATGCGGCCTTGTAAAAAAAATACTACTGCAAGCAAGAAATTTGGCAAGGGTTGACGACCATCATTGTGTACTGAGCTATTGAACTGCACAGCGCTTTCCGGAATCAAAGGTCTTAGTTTTGAAACCCGTTCCAAGTTTCTGTGTATTTTTTCCTGTCAATAGAAAGTCCCATTTTCCGGTTTACAAAGCACTATCAGTCTCATCATTCATAAATGAACAATATGTTAAGAATTTGAAGGGGGAAACAAAAATGAATAATAAACTTTTTTTCTATAAAAAATCACAACATTTTAAACAACTGTAACATTATTTTTAGGTCTCATAATCAAACTAAAGCACCCAGAACCGAAGTTGAGGAAGTAGTCTGGCACCACATTGGGTATTAACGAATCGGTATGGGACACTGGGAACACGACACTACCGTTTTAAAGGAAATACAAACTGAAGAATATACATACTATCAACGTGAAGTACTGTACATACTCTTTAAGGAATGCATTGGGGATATTGATCATGGGTTTCGAAACCAAATACTTTAATATCGCTCAAAGAGTTGCTGTCTATAACTTGAGCTAAATTTATTGATGATCTTAACGTGGGTACCGTTTCCTATGAAATCATTATCTCCCACAGACAGCAGAAGGTTAAGTCGTAACAAACAAGTGCCGTTGCCCGATGATGAGCTCAAGCCACCCCGTATCAAAGGACACTTTCCCGGGCCGACTTCTGGGGCTCTGGTGACCCCGACCACCCCTTGGCCAAGGCCGGCAAAGCGCTTCAAATTCGCTGTACTTGCAAATCTTGGATATATAGCCTGTACAATACAATATGACTCTTTATGTTGAAGGCCAACTGTAGACACCTGCGAATCGAGTCATGCACTCTAGATAACGATCTGGTTTCCATATTTTTAAGGTTATTTGAACCACTCGTTTCCTTTGGGGATCAACTCCCACTAAATATTTTGCTGGTTGAGAAAAAAACCACCACGTGTACCCACTTTGTACAAGGTGTACAACAACCATAACTTTAGTGCAGTTTTAAAAACGAAGGCTACGGGGAAAACGATTATATTTCCACTTCAAACTACCAGGAACCCGCAGTTTCACATTATGTGTAATTTGAGACTTTAGTTGTAACAGTTAAAACAGGTTATTTTAAATTTGTTATTTTACTTTCGAACAACTGAATTATTCCAGCGAGCTTGGTGCACAAATTATCATAAAAGACTTCAGCTGAAATGTTTTTATGATTTGAGTGCGAAATTACCCCATTCTCCCAAAACTGTACAATTACGTTACTTCAGAGGGAGCCGTTTCTCGCACTTAATGTGTTTTACTACAAACAGCTGCCCATAGCTCGTTACTAAGTATGTCGTTATGCTGGCAATTGTTTTAAGTTAACCAACAGTGTCCAGTGCCTTTAAAGGCAGTGGACACTATTGGTATTGGTAATTACTCAAAATAATTATTAGCATAAAACCTTTCTTGGTGACAAGTTATGGGGAGAGGTTGGTGGTATAAAACATTGTGAGAAACAGCTCCCTCTGAAGTGCCATAGTTTCGGAGAAAGAAGTAATTTTCCACGAATTTGATTTCGAGACCTCAAGTTTAGAACTTGAGGTCTCGAAATCAACCATCTAAACGCACACAACTTCGTGTTGTTTTCTTCTTTCATTATTATCTCGCAACTTTGATGACCGATTGAGCTCAAGTTTTCACAGGTTTGTTAAGTTATGTATGTTGAAATACACCAACTGTGTAGGCTAGTCTTTGACAACTACCAATAGTGTCCACTGCCTTTAATGTGAATTGAACGTCTAGCCTCACCCAATCTTTACAGATCAATCCAAGGGGTTTCAACGGCACATTACAGGTTTTTATCAATTTTGTCGTCCGCAAAAGGAAGGCCCAATTAACCCTAATAATCACAGGTCAAGGAACACATTTTACTATTGTTTTCAATTCCACCAAAAGCTAAAAGCATCTACCTGGCCCAGCCTTATTGTTCGCCTAAAATTGCATTATGAACATTTCCGCATTCGGAAAACAAGAACAGACAACAAAACCACGGTTCCAAACCAGTGTAAACTCAGTGTAAACTGACCTAGATATAAACTTTGTGGATGTATTCTTCCCATTGTATGTTATATGCATTGTCTAAATCAATATTTCCGGTCTTCAAAATGCTTTTTGAAATATGTTATTCCCCTCGCATATCAGAAAAGCTACAGGCACTATATCTTGAGCAATTTTTAGACGATTTATTATGCTTCAAATCAAAGGTTTGAGAACTCATTACGTAATATATAATTTACACTCAAGATATTGACAAAATTGGGGTGCTTTCCTTAATCTGTGATGAAGTCCTTAAAAATGTTAATCATACATTTTGGAGGAAGAGCTTTTTCGTTTAGTTATTTCTCGTATATGTGGAAGATAAAGCAAAACACATTAATAAGTCAAACAATAACGCATGGTTTCAGCTGATTAGAGAAGCAAGGGGTATCTATTTCAGGTGTTTATTTGTCGTTTCTGTTTGACAAAGGCACGAAGGGAGACTAATGCTACTTGAAATAGTAGTCGTTCAATAAACGTTTACCTGAACAAAGTACAAGCGCGCCAGTTGAGTGGTGCAGCGCTGTAAGTGCACATGAACAATGATTTGTATTTATCGACAAATTTACATTTTTACAAACAAATCCCACATTAAAACATGTCGTAGGACTATATCTAAATATATTCCACTGCATAAAACACAAATAGTGATAGTATCAGACGTTATAACTTTCAAATTTCACCGAAATGAAATAAACTGAATTTTAACACCGTGACTAGATTGTGTGGCTATTTACAATGGTATAAAGGCCAATCGTTCCGGTACGATTAATGCCCGGATGAGCCTCACTGGTGTGGGGTGCAGACTTCAAATCTGTAGTCGATTAGCGTCGAAGTGGTTCAATTCCACCTTTCGGGCGAGGACTTCTTTTATTTACTTCAGATATTTAATTTTTCTGGGCGATTAATACTGTTGTTCAAGTATCCTGCAAGGCATGTGGTGGGACTGCGTTTGAATTGAATGGTTAACAATGTGCATGTGACGCAATAGTGCTGCCAATCAAACCAGGAACACATTGGCAAACCCCGTCTTTTTTTCGATAAGTGCACTCTTTTTTAAGTGCGATTACACAACACACGGGACCAACGGCTTCACGTCACATCCGAAATAAGTGAAGGTTTTATTGAAGCCATTTTGTCAAGAACACAAATCCATAAAATGAACCAACAATATTTTAACGCAGATATTCTCACACTTCGTGTTTTTGCGATATGAGAATCATGTTTTTTGTCATTTTACAGTTTCGAGAAACATGGTCAAAGCATGGATGAAGGTATGGTCAAAGCAAGTTTCACATTTCTGTGTGTATCGTAGTAATAAGCACTACAATCGGGAAGTATTTGCCCTAAAGTAACAAGTTCACTTTATAAAGTAACAAGTTCACTTCATTCACACATGTTGCGGTTGATATATACTCTAATTTCACGTGGTGCGAGTCCAACCATTTTCTTAATAGTTTGTTAATTAAAGGTGACAAATCAGTGAAATTGAACTAATTGTTTGTAAAAGTTGCGAGAGAATAATGAAAGGAAAAAACACCCATGTTGCGTTAATTTGTGTGCTTTTAGATGCCCTAATAAAAGGATTCGGGCCAGGAGTCTTTTAATATTTGAGTGAGAAATAACCTCTTTCTAAAAAAACTGCGCTACTTCAGAGGAAGCCGTTTCTCACAATGTGTTAATTACTATCAACAGCTCTTCACTGCTCGTTATACCAAGTAAGTTTTTATGCTAAAAACACATTTTAAGTAATTACCAATAGGCCCTAGTGTCAAGTGCCTTTAAAAGTAAAAAAAAAAAAAAAAAAAAAAAAAAACGTATCTGATTTCGGTTTCTACAAACCAACAACGCCACCTTGTTGTCTGGCATCTGCACAATAGATAATCGTTCATTTATGATTATGAACCACGGTCGAACCTGCGGCAATTAACTCGCCCAACCAACGTCCCTTGTGTAATATTCAATATCATCAAAATCCCATGGAACTCACGACCACAGCTTCAATATAGGAAACTTACAACTCCATGACGCGAGCCAACAGTTGTATAAAACAACGTGAACTTCAAACGGGGGGACCATTGACCGGGGGCGACCCTTCAGCCGCGAAGGTGCCCGGGGATTACTCCCACAGGGTACGGCGTATTAATTTCGAGCGGCCCGCTAATATCATAATCTGTTCTGGGTGGCAGGAGGTTGGACCATCATAGAGCAAATGAAAAACGCATTGGTTGGCGAAGGAAGATTGTGGAAGTACATGGCCGTTGTCCTTGTTTGATTAAAGGTGTTGAATGATTTGGATTGAGCGGTTCATCACTCTACCATAACACACCAGTTAATAATGGGTGTACAATAATCTTTTGTGTCTTGAAATGAATGAAGACTATACAGTTCATTACTGGAGAGTCATTAAAAGCCATCACCACCGAAAAAGCCATCTTGCCGGCAAAAAATCACAGCACATAATTATTCCAAAGCTGATGGAAGGCTTTAAAAACAAATTATGTGGAGCGTACTATTTCATACATTATTCACAAACTGATGGAAAGCTTTCAAAACAAATTATGTGCGAGTTTTATAAAATAATGTTTGAATCGAACGTAGGCCTTTGGTTTTAGGAACCGTTCGGTAATTTAAGCCTACTTTCAAATGTAGCCTAGGCCTACAAATACCAAAACACTTTAAAATATTTCATTGCAACTGCCTTAAAAATCCCTTTTCCACGGCATTCGATTTGAGGCATGTTCAGTATAGGGCTAGTTGGTGTACGGACTCGTTACATTTATTGGCAGTTAATGCTGTTATAGACACATAAATCATCGACATCCTTTGTCAGTCTGGCACTGGTCAGCATGCCATTGCCAGTGGGCCAAATATTCCCAAAATAACACGGACCAGCCTATTTTGCTCCCGTATCATCATCATGCCCATGGGAGCAGAGGGTCCGCCAGTGCTCCCATACTTATAAAGTATTCCGGTGGACATAAGCCCTTTTCACACTACTCTATTCCCCGGCGTTGGCCCCTGGGAGCAACGGTCATCCTTTTCACACTATGATCGCTTTACCCCTGGTGTGCCCTCTGTTTGCCCCTGCAAATGGGCATAGACCGGGGAATAGCAACCCTTACTCTGGAGTAGGGGTAAGCGGTAAAACTCAGGGGTGTTCTTGAAACGTGCAACCGGAACCCGATGGAATAGGGACACGATGTGAAAGGGGTGACCATGGGGTAACGCCGGGGTAACCATGGGGTAAAAAAGGTCTCCCGAGAGTTGTATTCCACGGGGATAAGAGATACAGTGTGAACATGGCTTAAGACGCAATAGAGGGGAGGGGGTACCATCATCCATGCACCAGCAGACCGAACACCAAATAATAAATTATACGTTTCGCTTCATTTATAAGCAATCATATAGGCGTTCTACAAGTTTTGCGTAGGCCTATATAACAAAACAACGATTTTGTGTTTCCCCTTTTTTTTTTTTTTTTTTTTTTTTTGGGGGGGGGGGGGGGGGTTGGGTGGTAATAGGCCTATACAGTAGTTGGTTTATACTCAATAAAGGTATCACACATCACACAGGATGGTTGATAACCTTCAGGGTACACTGATTAAGCTATTGTCTTAAAGCAGTAATTGAGAAAGCATTACGAGACACAATAAAGAGATGTACCAATAAAACCCAATTAGGATGACACAACACAGAGGTCCTTTGTTCTGGTTCGAACGAGTGGGGGAAATTAGAGTCTCTCTGGGCGTGATTGTGACTACAGGTACTGGACAACAAAGATATTCCCCCCTTCCGTTATCCATTGTGGCAGTGATTGGAAACATCCTTGTATATAGGTGTTTTGGGGATGTAAACAAGTTTGCAAGCATGGGTGCTAATGGGAGGTGAGTCAGGGGTCTTGTATAACAACGGACATGCTTATTATCAATGGAGTTACATCTCATGACGTACTCTGACTGTGTGCCAAAATCCATCTTCTAAAAAAGCAATCCTAACAATCACCTATAGTCTATACCCATCGTCGATTTCACAAAACTCTTCCGAACTAATCTTAGGACTAAGGACGAGTCCCACCCCTGCACCGTAGCATGCAGACCTTAAGATTAATCCTAAGTTAGGACGAGTTACTCGTTCTCGTCCTAACTCGTGATAGAAGACGAGTCCTCACTCTTTGTGAAATCGACGTACTAATGTAAACGTTTTAAACACTCGTCTGAATTCGAAGAAATTCACGGCATGGGCCTACCATTGAGGTAGGGCTTACTGATTGTTAGTTATCGTGTGTAGACAAACAGTTCTTGATGTCAGAACCAGGACAACGTTGCTTTGTGAGAATTACTACGCAGTGTTACCGATTACATTCTAAACATACAATACACATCACACCGATTTTACGACATTGGGTTTGCTTTACTTTTCATTAATGACAATGTAAGCAAATTGTGAATTATTTTTCGGTAGTATTGTCTTGCAGCCATGCGGAGTGAACACCAGAGATTTAAAAACTCTTTTGCGAGAAAATACTTTGAAGAAATTCTGCGAAGCAGTAGGCCTAAAAGCATGAACACTTTTGTAGGCATCTGAACTTGTACAAACTTGTATTTTCTTTCATGATTCTCTTGCAACTTTGATGAGCCCAAATTTTCACAGATTTGTTTGCATATGTTGGGATACATACACCAAGTGAAAATACTGGTCTTTGTCAAGGCCATTAAACTCAACCTATGGTATCCGTCGGCTTACAGCGGGGTGATACCCACTTTAAATACTAAGAACACATTTCGTTGCACCCAGTTCAATCGAACGAAATACAAACAGCTTGGTTTCTAGATCAAGAATTGTACTTTGCCAAGCAGTGCATTTGCTCGAGAAGTTTTTCCCAGAAATAAAGCCACTGTATCTTACTGTAGTAGCGAAACACAGTCCCCGACACAAAGATTGTGTGAATGTGGTGCCCAGTTCTCAAGAATGGCTTTTCACTTTTTATGGTCTCATATTTTGATGAGTCCAATTCCAGGTAAAGATAACACAGACTTGTTTGTTCAGCAATAAAACAGATGCCAGGGCATGGCTTCTTTCTTGGAGTGTTATTTTGATGCTGCTGGGTGTTTGGGTAAGAACGCCTACATCTGGTATTCAATGCTCGACTGCACTCTTCTATATGATTCATCATAACTATTCTGGTCTAGCAATCTGGATGGGGGAGTTATAAGACACAGTGGAGACACTTAGCAAGCTGCTGTTGATTGACTGACGGTACGAGTGAATGTCATTGTCAAGAGCGACGGAACTGTAGGCACTATGTGCTCTGTCTTGCAAATTACCCATGTATCAGGGGATATAATTCTCTTAAAGCAAAGTATAACTTGGATCTTTTTTGGAAGCGTCCGCTTGTTTTAATCAAAGATATAGATGCATTGTACAATTAACTTACTAACGCGAAATTTCAAAGTTGGACTCAAAATAATCCCTAATTGGAGTACATAGTCTGAGAAGGTTACTGCAGGAACGCTTCTCATATTCAATTTTTGGGGCATAAAAACTGATTTTTAATAGCAACACTACTTCGAAGTGAAACGTTAATTACCAAAACGCCTTATCTATCGAAAGTACGGAACCCCCTGACCCAGACATGGATCAGGCCCACTGGGACCCATAATCCGGGTCAAGAATGGTGACCCGGGATCATTACGCAGATGTGGGGCAACTTTATTTCTCTCTGGCCATCTGAAATTACATCATGCTCTGTGACTTAGTCAGTACGATTTGTTCGTCTTGGTCAACTTTCGGGTGGGTGTGGCTATAACCATCTTACCCCGACGGCCACGACTGATTATTCAATTCAATCACAACATCCATTGTTTTACCCTATCCACAGCCAATTAATGAACCACTTAGTGTCTAAATATAACTGTCAAATATCAGGTATAGCAATGACGAAGGCAACCACAAACTTAGTTAAAGCAAGTCCACCAAACAAACACATCCTTCCTGTACGTAAAAACTCATTGGTACTCAATCTAGCCTATTGTAGCCAATTTGTAAACAAGTCCTCAACAAGCTCATGCCATCAGCTAATATTTTTAAAAGGTAATTTTTGTATTGTCGGCTCACTATAGTAACTTCACTACTAAGGTATTTCAACACACGCGACCAACGGCTTTACGTCCCATCCGAAGGACGAATCATCATGGTCGAGTGTCTTGCTTCAAAAAAAGACACGTATCACGACTGGAACTCGAACCCACACTCTGCTGAAACACCAGAGCTTGAGTTCGGTGCTCATAACCATTGACCATCACTTCACACACATTCAAGAAAACCGATCCTCATTAATAAGAAACTTATTAGGTGGTGCAAATTATTCAAAAGGACTTATGGTATGTGATAATTTAAATGCAAACAATATAGCAGAGCATTTCTCATGCTTTCGGTCAAAACGTCAGGCCATTTTAAAACTATTTTTTTGTTTATGCAAGATTCATAAACAAAGTACAATGCCATTAGTGGACCGATGCAAGCCAAAGGTCCGAAGATTTGAATCTAACAAAAACACAATGTATTTTTTTGTTCTGATGCACTTGTGTAATGCTAAAAACTAAGAGTAAAAGCACCTTGGACCCAGCCTTGACGATTCAGTATGAATGTAAGATAACTCCCCAACGAATAGCGAAGGTGTTGACGTTCCTACCACCGTGTCACGTTCATTGCCATGGTTATAGAATACGATGACATTGAAAAGTCATGTTTGCAATAAACACGATGTTTTGTTTTCTGATGCAATTGTGTAATGCTGATGAACTATAAAAAAAAGTAAAAGCACCTTGGACAACAACCTTGATGATTCAAGATAAATGTAAGATTACTCCTCAATGAATAGCGAAGGTGTTGACGTGTATGTCACCATGTCACGTTCATTGTCATTGTATAGGATACGCTGACATTGAAAAGTCATGTTTACATTGTTTCAATACAATCAGAACAAGGAAATTAAAGATGTAATATCGATGTGCAGGAAGTGTTCAGCAGAATGTGAGGGAAACGTACAACAACCTGCAGTGATTGAACGAGAACCTGAGTAACAGTACTTCTTGTAGAAAAACACAAAATATGAAAGGTCAATTATTCCACAGTGACGTCAATCGTTATATAACATAATGACGTCACTATGCTGAGACATCACGATTACAGGTCTATACCATACGCCTAGGCCTACCCTATATTTCGCTTCTAGATGGGAATTAAGAGGGTCTAGCTACAGACAGGCTTGGGGTGATCCATACCAACCCCCATCATCACAGCTTCGCTAATTTGATTTTATAGTCATGTACAAGTCAGATGGGTGCCGTGATGATTACACTTTTTGCCGGTTGGTGGCGCACACAGCCTGCCCATATCGGAAGAGTCGAGTCCACGGCCTAAGACACTGCCCTATAACGTTGAAATCATGACCAGTCTTTCAATTTATTACATTTTAAGGCAATAACTCATAAATTAGTGATTAAACGAATTATCAGGTGTCACTTTCGCATTACCCCAACGCCGCTCATCAAATGAGTTTATTGTCATGCAACAGTAACAATATTGTGAATAAAATCCCATGTCCTCTAGAGTGATGGCCACTGTACTTAATATCAAGTTGGCTAGGAAAAAAAAACAAATAAATAACTGGATTCATCCAATGACAAGTAGTTCTACCTCCTCGGTCAAGTCAAATTGAACCCCTGGTGTACTTTCCGGCACCATGCCTGTGTGATTGCGCCACGTGAAAGGCACATTTGGAAACGGAACAAACAAACACAGGAACAAACAAACACAGTTTGTGACTACCGTTGGGTAACCAAACGAGCACCCAAAGGTCTCATCCATAACAAGTCTAGACAGTTCTTTATACGCCAGAAAAAAAATGACAAAAAAACTCTTGAGCGACACTTCTTTTTTTCGGGGGGTGTAGCACCCATTTGGAAGTAGGCATGAACAAAAAAAAAACAACCAAAGTAAAGTTTGACTAGTGAGCGATTTCTTTTATGACTATCGTTGGGCTTTTTTTTTTTTTTTGGGGGGGGGGGGGGGGGGGGCTAGCAACCGTCTCTGAGAACTATACCGTTGTGTTTTTGTACCATCTTTGGAAAGTTACCAAACTTTGAAACACATTAAAAACTCATTTCTGACACAGAAGTGCTGCTAAACTTTTCTCAGTGATTCAACATTTTTGTGTTGTAAAGTTGACCTCACCGTCGTACTATTTTATTAAAGCAATCGAACATGAACCATTCACCCTGTCCTTGTTTATGGTTACACTCATGGTTATAACACCAACGTCTTCATATGCAATTTGCATTTTCGTCTCACACCCACTAATTGGTTTGCAGCATGGTCAACATAGGAGGCCACGTGACAGTGAGAAAGGAATCACATGACGATGGGAATGGGTCAAGCGATGTGACACGACAAGCGCCGCGAGTGTTACTGTTAGAAGTATTCACCCGGTGAATTTTAAAGGCACTAGGCCTCTGGTTATTACTCAAAATAACTGTTCTTGGTACCCAGCAATGGAGAGCCTTTGACAGTATACACACTGTGAGAAACGGCTTCCTCTGAAGTAACGTATGTTTTTTTTTTTTTGAGAAAGAGGTTATTTCTCACTCACTAAAACAAAAACAAAAAAATCAGCTGTAGCCTTTTTATGTCACAAGAGTTTTTTCTTTCAATAGTCCCTTGCAAATTTAGCCAAAGTTTCCACAGGTTTGTGATTTTATAGGCCTTATACACTATGTGGGAATACTGGTCTTTGCCAGTACCAAACGTGCCACTGCCTTTAATGATGACTTCATCATGCTGGTGTGAAGGAGCGCTACCTGCGGCAGAACTGTCAATTGTGACGAAGACAGATAGCCGTCTGTGAAAAGTGGTTCAAAAATGATGTATCGTGTGTTAGTTTGTAATTACTTAAACAAGTGGTAACTAATTACCTGTCTAGACCAAAGAGCATGAGAGATTTTACTCTGTGATGGGCAAGGGACATTGATCATGACAGAGGATGGTTGCATGGTGCATGTTGTGCAGGATGTTCATTTTAAAGGCAGGGTAGACTTTTGGTAATTACTCGAAAGTTATTTTATTGACAATAAAAAAATTACTTGGTAAAGAGCACTGGAGATTAACACAACTTAGGAATGACCTCCTTTAAAGTAATGTTGTTTTAGAGAAAGAGTTACTTTTTACCCACACAATTGAATCTGAGTAAGGCTTCTGGTTAGTTTGTTTTGTTCGTCCATCAAAAAAAAATTAATAAATAAATAAAAAAAATAAAAAAAATAAACAGGTTAAAAATCAAAGGCATACGTTCCCTTTACAGGGAAGGTACACGCTTGGTTACTACTCAAAACAAATATTTACTTAAAAACTGACTTGGTAACGAGCATTGGAGAGCTGTTGATAATATGAAACATTGTTAGAAACGGCTACCTCTGAAGTAATGTAGTTTTTGAGAAAGAGGTAATTTCTCACTAAAGACTTCTAGCTCGAAGTATTTTATTCCTATCTGCTAAGCACACAAATTCGTCCAACAAGGGTGTTTTTTCTTTCATAACTTTAACGCAACTTCGATGACCAATTGAGCCCAAATGTTTACAGGCTTGTTATTTTATGGTTATGATGTGATACACCAAGTGAGACCACTGGTCTTTGACAATTACCCAACATGTACAGTGCCTTAAACTGAATTTTAGCTAGAAAAGGAGGGGCTACAATCTTATCGTGAATATCTACCGCATATAGGCTATATAGGCATCTGCATGCTATACACTAAGGACGCAGAAATAACGCTCCCTACTTGGCATCATAAACCCATTATCGTTAAAATAACATAATTCTGTGGTTTCGGTTGATGACTTATCTCCACACTTGACAATCAAATTATTGTTGCATCGGAAGTGAGAATGATTGTACAATTGCTCATTATATACCCATTGCCCCAAGTGGGTTGAACCACACTGGGATTATAAAACGTGCACAGGAAATACACGTTACTATAACTACAGGGTGCGCCTTTGTTGTTTTGGACTGCACTAATTGTTCTGCGGCGACCATGGGATGGGGATTCCATCGTGTGAAAAACTACGGGTTACACAATATCAATGATGTCATTGTTTTAGAATAGTGTGACCAAAGTTGATCCCAAGATAATGATTCAAAGAAAACTGCCGTAACTTGAGACCCTTTCACACAACATGGGCAATTTCACTTTACAGTTCAAGACAAGGTCATCATACCCCCTTATAGCGACACCCTCCCTAAAAAAAAACTCCACGCCCACAATTTTATGAATATGCCGATATTTTGATTATGAAAGAGGAACAATTTTCACAATGTAAGTGTATTTAATTTGTGTGGACATTGCAGTAGAGAAATGCGAAAGATCACATAAAACAGCACTGCCAAGAAACACTCTGAAATTCTGAAGGTCAATTTGCAATTGTTTATATTACGTATTCATCAATTAATATTATCTTCTTGTAATTGTTTATTTGTCATTTTGTTTGCTCATCTGTTTATTTACTTACTTATTTAGTATATATTTGTTTCTTTCTTTGTTATTGAGTTATGTTTCTTGTTTTATTTACTTATTTGTGTTCAGTTATTTAACTTGGCATATTTTACTTGTTACTTTAATTATTACATTTTTTTGGGTACTATTATTTATTACAGGCAGGTGAAAAGGTCTTTGAACTGAACAACAATATCATATGATCTAAACGTAGAATAGCGTGTCCAATTTCGTCAGCACAAACTACCATTTCACCAAATGACAACGGTTGAGTGATGGCGGTCTCAAGTTAATAAACACAATAGGCTAGATTGTTGTTGCTATTGACAAATCAACAAGTTGCCGTGTGAGGTTGGACTGCCCTTGTGTATCATCAAGGTGAATTTCATGAACGCCTTGGTATATTACAGTAAACAACATTGTGACATAGCGGGATACGTAAGCACCACGTTTGGAGAACAGCAATTCTGTGACGTCATTGGGAAATTTTAAAACTTTATACGAGTCTATCAACATTGCATTTAACAAAGAAATGCATTATATCGTATACAAATTAACTTAGCCATGCACGTTTTAAGGACATACACGC
This sequence comes from Asterias amurensis, assembly GCF_032118995.1. Taxonomy (NCBI): domain Eukaryota; kingdom Metazoa; phylum Echinodermata; class Asteroidea; order Forcipulatida; family Asteriidae; genus Asterias; species Asterias amurensis. The sequence goes on from NC_092651.1 coordinate 12,732,153, forward strand.
TTATGTTTGAGAGGAAAATACCGTAGTAACAAAGCACTGTTGCACACAGCTTTTCAAGTATTTGTTTGTTATCACCGAAAATCGGATTTTTAATTCGAATGTATCACGGTCGGTTCAAGGACGCCTACCAACTTCAACGCAAGATACTTTAAATGATTATCAAATACAAGGTGTTTCTGCCACCCCTCCCCGCCCCCAACACACACACTTTGTATTTACTTTGGTATGATTGCAACTTCAAATTTGATGACATCAATACTTAAATAAAAAAAGTTTTTCGCAAACGAGTCGAGTTTATACGGATTGCCCAATTAAAAAAAAAAAGCTTTCGCAACGTTCATGGCAAAAACATTTAAACGTAACAGTCATTATTTGGAAAGGTGACAACTTCGTGTGACCATTGTGCGACAAGGGTGTTTTATCTTTCATGAACATATCGCAACTTCGACGACCGATTGAGCTCAAATTTTCACAGGTTTGTTTTGTTGAGATACACCAACTGTGAAGACTAGTCTTTGAAAATTACCAATAGTGTCCAGTGTCTTTAAATGTACAGTAATCATTGCTCTGGAATAGCGCAGCTGATGATGGGAGTTTTTTTTTCGCATTTCAACCCGAAGCACAGATCCATTTTCAAAACAATTTCACAAATAATTCAAACATAATTTTATGTAAAATAATTACTAATGGGCATTTATTTGACTATACTTTGCTATATACATAAATACACGTAAACTTATAATATGCGAAGTTTCGTCTTCGCTTTTTGATATTATTTGGTAGTAATTAACATTATGCAAAACATAACTATGATGAAAAACCACAATAAAAATAAACGTTACATGATCCTGCAAAATAAATGATGTCACACAATTTTAGCTGGGTGAAAATACTGAAAATTACAACATTGATCTCTGAAAACTTGATGTTTCTTGACACAGAAACTGTCCATACATTGGCTAACATTTGTTGATGTAAATCCGAAGGTAATCTTTACGTATACAAACTGTATAGGAGATTGTTTTCGAACTGGAACATTCCACTAGCCCAGTACAGAAATAATTTATATGGTGTTACCACAAAACTGAGTTGCTATCGGCCTTATTGTTTTCCCACTGTGGACAAATTCAAACCCTCAGACATGGGACATTTGATATACTGAGATTTGACAGCTCCGTGTAGATACAATCTAAAGTTTGCAGTAGCACAATAATCGTTGTAATTATTGTGGTTATTCTGAACAGAAAACAGTTGTGTTTGTGGAAGGAACCTCTCCCAAACCCCACCCCGGTAAACACAAGTCATACTATACTAAGATTGTTTACATGGTGTAACCGCAGACCTTAAATACTGCAGTTTTCCCTTCATGTCAGATCACACTATTAAGTACTTGATAATTTCATTAAATTATTTTTACATTTGGTTTAGAGATTGAACAAATTGCTGGCCATGTGGCAGTGTTATCACAGCTAAGCGGGAATAATATCTGCTATGCCATAATTTTGTCGGGGGACCGGTATCATAACACAATGTATTGCATCTTAACTTGTAACCCGAATTTGGTAAGCAAAGATTGCAATGCTTAGCGTTAGGATAACATTTTAAAGAATGTGAACATTCCTTAAATGTTACAGTGGCCCTGGGCGCCACTATTCCTAGAACCAGAACCCCCAAGATGGAGGTTCCCAGACCTTAGAAAGGTTTGGACACAATGTGACCACTTCTTTAATTCTTTCCAGAAAATATGAAGGCGCAAAGAAAACATCCTGAGAAATACCCTGCAAGTTTGCGGGCGTGATGATATCACCATGATACGGGACAAAGATCAAATAATTTGACCCACCAAATGTTTGAAAAAAAACAAAAAACCTCAATCATCATCAACTCGAAGAACAATGAGGAACTCGACCAGATTTCCCGTGGGAAAACAATCATCGTCCAAGTAGAAATTATTCAAAAATGATCCCCCCAAAAACAATTTTTAAATAATTATGTACTGGATATATATTTATGTCAAGATCACTCGTGGCAGGAAAATCATAAGCACGCTTATTGGTTTTAAGCTTCGAATTTTAAAACTGAGTAGGCCTAACCTCTAAGCGTACACACACACAAACAAACAATTTCTTTTTTTAAATGAAATACTGGGTTTTTTTTGGAAATCGCAACTGAAAAATTGCATTTTCATTTCGCTGGTTAATAAAATAACAACAATAAATAGTACCATAGTGCCCATGTTATTTCAGTTATCTGCCAGGCATATCACAAAAAATGTAAAAAAAGAGAGCGTATTTTACATTTTTACTTTTCCCCCTTCTTTTCAATGATCTTTATGTCTTCATTATGGAGATGTGTGTGTTTTTCTCCAGAGTTGCATAAGATTTTGTGTTAGCTTTTATTTTAGATACGTGGATCTTATATTTGCTATATATATATAAACCAATTTGGCAACGAAATTAGTAATAAATTAATTGAACAAATTAGTAAAGATAAACTGGAAGAACATTCGGACATCACTGAAAGAAACGTTCAAAGGAAACTATGGATTGGAACTACTTATAATAGGATAAATAAAGATATTAAATTGAAAAGGCGCTGTTATATGATATCAGAAAGTCAGATACGAAAATGATATATTTGGAATAACTTAATTTTAGTACAAAACGCAGCAGCTCAAATACATGTAAAGACTTGGAAAATAAATATAAAGAAAAAGTACAAAGATGATGTGATTTTTTCTTTTTTCATTCTCCTAAAAACATGCCCTAAAACTTCCGATCAGGGCAAACCCAACACGAGCAAAAACAACCAACACAAACTACCACTATGTGCTCACATTTCTTTATGACATTGGTATATACAATAAGTTTAGTTATTGCACTAGTACAGCAATTTCTCCCTTCTAGGGAAAACAATATTTCTCTAAGGAAAGATAATTTCTATTATTCTGAAACTTTGCGCTCAAAACCATACGAAAAATCCATGCAGGATTTTCAGGATGTACTCATTAATATTAAGATAAAGTGAAGTTTTGTAGCTTTGCAATTTTAGTTTTAACCAACGACACTTACTACCACTTTTTGAGGCAACTTATGATTTCTACAAACACACACACGTGTAGTCTTTGGTATATACTGCGCCTAAGTTTAGATGTTGCCACTGCATACAGAAGTTAAATTAGCATGAAAAAATACAAATTATAATGCTTCAGACCAAAAGATCTTATTTGTAAACTAGCACACACAAGGATAAGTATTGTTTGACGCTCTGCATGGTGTAGGTAAAAAAATACCTAAATGTTTCTTTACCATATTATTGAACACAGGAAAATAACACAATATATTCCGGTATAGCCAGTATAAATAGGAATAAGGAATGCTGATATGAAACAAACTTAATAGCACAACTTTTTGTTATCAGTCTGAATTTTCTACAGCAAGTAGAACATGTGCGGATACTGCAGAAAAAGAAGCGAACTAAAATATATTTGAAATTGAAAAGAGATTAATTCTAGAGATTGATGTGGTACACACATGCCAAGTGTGCATTTCAGTGATTAATAAGTTATTTTATTTGTCAGTACAAAGTTCGATTTCAGCATTTGGAAATAAATTAAAGATAGATCATGCTGTTGTTTAAGCACCATGTTGTGCTGCAACTATTCCTGGATGGCAGGGTAGTTGTGCTGCATCTATTCCTGGATGGCAGGGTAGTTGTGTTGCAACTATTCCTGGATGGCAGGGTAGTTGTGCTGCAACTATTCCTGGGTGGCAGGGTAGTTGTGCTGCAACTATTCCTGGATGACAGGGTAGTTGTGTTGCAACTATTCCTGGATGGCAGGGTAGTTGTGCTGCAACTATTCCTGGGTGGCAGGGTAGTTGTGCTGCAACTATTCCTGGATGGCAGGGTAGTTGTGTTGCAACTATTCCTGGATGGCAGGGTAGTTGTGCTGCAACTATTCCTGGATGGCAGGGTAGTTGTGCTGCAACTATTCCTGGATGGCAGGGTAGTTGTGCTGCAACTATTCCTGGATGGCAGGGTAGTTGTGCTGCAACTATTCCTGGATGGCAGGGTAGTTGTGCTGCAACTATTCCTGGATTGCAGGGAAGTTGTGCTGCAACTATTCCTGGATGGCAGGGTAGTTGTGCTGCAACTATTCCTGGATGGCAGGGTAGTTGTGCTGCAACTATTCCTGGATGGCAGGGTAGTTGTGCTGCAACTATTCCTTGATAGCAGGTGTAGTTGTGCTGCAACTATTCCTGGATGGCAGGGTAGTTGTGCTGCAACTACCCCTGGATGGCAGGGTAGTTGTGCTGCAACTATTCCTGGATGGCAGGGTAGTTGTGCTGCAACTATCCCTGGATGGCAGGGTAGTTGTGCTGCAACTATTCCTGGATGGCAGGGTAGTTGTGCTGCAACTATTCCTGGATAGCAGGGTAGTTGTGCTGCAACTATTCCTGGATGGCAGGGTAGTTGTGCTGCAACTATTCCTGGATGGCCGGGTAGTTGTGCTGCAACTTTTCCTGGATTGCAGGGAAGTTGTGCTGCAACTATTCCTGGATGGCAGGCTAGTTGTGCTGTAACTATTCCTGGTATTAGGATAGCTGAATTCAACTACACCATACATGTATTACTGGATGATGCAGCTATTCTTAGTTCATAAGCTACTTTGGCTGGGACTATTCCCGAGTGGCAGAATAGTTGTGCTACAATATTTGATAAAGCAAATTTGTCACAGCAAACACCACAGCCTAATATTGGATCACTCTACGCACACATTCATTTGGTGAACAGATTTCCTGTATTCATTAACTGAAAAGACGATCTTTTTGAAACCAACACTAGTAGACTATGTGCTCAAAGGTTAACAGCATCACGCTAAATCCTCCACTACATCACACACATAAACTTCACCATTCTCTCTAGATTAATTTCAGATTGGCTGGGAAAAACACATCTAGTCACACCACACTACATCAAAGCAGAGTCAACACTGATGGACTTGTAGCTTACAAGTCCAAATATTGGCTACTCTTGCACTGCAGCATTTTAAACACAGTCCTTAACTACTGCACTTTACATGGCAGGGTTTCCCGAAGATCTGGTAAAAATAACATCATCATCATCATTCGACATCATCCTCAAAATGTAATGAGGGCGCACTCCTGGAGTCGCCGCCATCACCCGTTATCTTTCATTTGCTGCTCTTCTCAGCTCTCCTACACTTCTACCAAAATAGCAAGCTGGTAAAATCAGAGTTGGTGACTGAACCAACATTTAGGCATGTGAACTGGCAGCATTGGTACAGCACTCAATAAAATGCCCATCAAATCCATATTTTACACACAGATTGTGTGGTTTGCTAGAAAATATAAATAAACTAATAAATATTTTCTTTAGTTGCAGATATTTTCACGGCAAGGTGATGTTATCCGGGAAAAAAGCTAGGGGTGTGTGGCAAACAAACGGCACCCTTCACACTTTGAAAGGTAGAGGTAAAACACAGCGATGACATGTGGCCGTCATCTAGCTTCCATAGCAACACAAATCCCCATCAGCTGACTTTGCACTCGACCTCTGCGTTCTCGTCCATGTTATGGGAAAAGTTCAACTTGTTGGCGGTGGCCTTGGCCAGGTACGCCATGGTGCCAAAGCGGCCACTGGGGGCGCTGTCATAGAAGTGACTACAGATACCGGCCACCCCTCCGCATTCTAAGATGCCGGGCGGGGGTAGGTGGTCTTTATCTTTGGCACAGCATAACGTGGCATCTCCTTTGATATCCAGCTGTGGGAGAGTCAAACGGAGGAAAAAAAAGTGTTATAGGGATAGTGGTGTAGTTTCTTCAGCTATTAAGTTTAATGATTACTATGTTTAATATTTGTGTAAAAGTTAACATGATTGTTTACTGTATTGTCTATTGATATCCGACTACATTAGGCCTAGACTGCATTAATTAGGCCTAGAGTGCTACTTAATTCTTAGCAGAAAATAAAATATCTCAAACCATTCCTTATGATTGACCTTAAAACGGCTAATTTAGAATGTAAATAATAGCCTAAACTAAATGCCAAATTCGAAAGTACATTAAGAAGGCAACTGGTATAAAAAATACAGAAAAGTACAACAAATGGTGGTTACAACATAACAGCATTCAATTCAGTTCAACTCAGTTAAATTCAATTCAATTCAGTTAAATTCAGTTCAATTCAATTCAATTCAGTTCAATTCCGTTCAATTCAATTCAATTCAGTTCAATTCAATTCAATTCAGTTAAATTCAGTTACATTCAATTCAATTCAGTTCAATTCCGTTCAATTCAATTCAATTCAGTTCAATTCAATTCAATTCAATTCAATTCAGTTCAATTCAGTTCAATTCAGTTCAATTCCGTTCAATTCAATTCAATTCAGTTCAATTCCGTTCAATTCAATTCAATTCAGTTCAATTCAATTCAATTCAATTCAATTCAATTCAATTCAGTTCAATTCAATTCAATTCAGTACAATTTAATGCAGTTCAATTCAATTCAATTCAGTACAATTCAATGCAGTTCAATTCAATTCAATTCAGTTCAATTCAATTCAATTCAATTCAGTTCAATTCAATTCAGTTCAATTAAATTCAGTACAATACAATGCAGTTCAATTCAATTCAATTCAATTCAATTCAATTCAATTCAATGCAGTTCAGTTCAATTCAATGCAGTTCAATTCAATTCAATGCAGTTCAATTCAATTCAATGCAATTCAATTCAATTCAATGATTGTCAAAATAATGAAAAAAAAATACAATGCACTCAAAATTAATAATTTGATGCACTTTACTGCCACTAGTGACAGCTTGGGAAATGAAAATGACAATATAAAACTTGACAACACAATATCACTCTAAGCACACAATCAAGAAACAAGAATATGCAAAAGAAAATTTCACAATCCTGCACAGGGGAAAAGATCACCTGCAAAAGAACATCAATATACGCACACAGATTGTGACGGGAATACACACATTTGTAAATCAGAATGAACAATCATGAAAATAGGAGTGATGTTAAGAAGTGTATAGTTAAAAACAATCACAAGGCAAACATGTACAATATATATATATATAAAAACATGTATCAACATGATTCAATCAATCATCATGAACTTTAGAAAACAAAATATTAGAACATTTCTGAAATGGGGGATAAAAATGCATCAATAAACTCACACATAATACACATGTATTCATCAAAGCAAAGTACTATACATGAACATTTACATGTATAACCACAAACACAAAGAGAAAATACAATTCAGTTTAAATAACATTTCCATTAATTCATTTCAAAAGTGAGCAATGTTGTATTAGAATACCATCCAGAATCAGTGAATGATATTAAATAGTAGCAGACAATAGAAGCAACACCTATAATGGTTGGGGCATACATAACTGTTCAGACTTTTATTGGACTAGTCCATCGTATACAAATCTAAACAATAAGCCACTTCGGAATGTCAGTGGCACATGTATGTTACTGCTGACAACGGACTTTGTCTATCTCCCGTAACCTTTTGAAAAGATCACAGGAGATAGACAAAGTTTGTTGTCAGCAGTAACAGACATGCGCAGCTGGAACTCCGAAGTGGCTTATTGGGTTTTGACTTTTCAACTACGATCAGAGTGCAGGTCACATCAAACTAAGAACAGCTCACTCCAAACTACAAAAGGAGGGGCAGACAAACAAACAAAAATGACAAGAAATTACCTGATCTTTCAGGAAGAGACCATTTGCATCGTACACCAACCCTTCCACTTGTATCACAGCACCCAGATCTCGCAACCAATCATTCTCAATGATCAGCGACAGCACCATCAGTGCTTCTACCACTAGCTGACGTAGCTCTGGCTGCGGGATCCGATTGAGGGCCGACTCCACTTGCAGGGAGAATTTGAACTCGTGCTCCGTCATTTCCCTGGTCATGTGATGCGGGAGGGCGTAGCCCTGGATACTGAGTCCATGACACTGAAAATTTAAAATGAAAAGGAGAAATGTTTGGCAGTCTTCTTCATAGTACAAGGATGCATTCACATGCAGTTTGCAAGCACTTATTGAATAAGGTTAAAGACACTGGACACTATCGGTAATACATAATTTTTGGATACAAAAAAAACTGAACCTCTTCAATTCATGACACATACCTTTTCTAGAATCTTCCAGACTTTGTAATAGAACTCAGCGGGTGCTCGGTTGAGGGAGCCGTCCAGTCTCCGCCGTCTCAACCACTGGCCAACTCTCTCCTCGTACATCTCTTCCTCCCAGTTATCATCTTCAAGTTTCAGGGACATCTTACCAGATGAACTCTAAGGTTGAGAAATCAAGGTTGTAATCAGAACGTTTCCATACAGGCATCGTAAAGTTCATATTTGGTTTGCGGTAACATCATGAGTGTGTCTACTTGCCAGGTAGATTTTGTTCTTTGGTCTCGTTTTAGATTCTACTATCGGGGTTGATTTTTGGAATCCAAGAGACTTCTCAAATCTGAAAAGAACTGTGGGCGGAAGGTAGAAAATGGACCAGGACTACTATGGCGGATCTTTATTAACTTCACTACCGGGGACTGAGTTCTTAATAGGTCTCAACATATCGACTAGCTTGCTCTAGGCATTCGCATCTCCTGACAATAAGCTCTGACCAACCAGTTACAATCCTTTAAAGAAATATTGTTATTTGAAATTCTGTGACATGACCCTTAGTAAATGTTCAGAATGTTTATCTTACATGTAGCATAATAAGTTGTGGTGAAATTGTACAATGAAAATCTGTCGTGATATTTACCGTCATTTGGCGTTTGAGACGAGATAGACCAGACAAGTCATCTTTGGGAGCGCTGACGATGGACAACTGCCTCTCCAAACCTCCTGTTGGCCTACGAGAACTAACTGGAAACAAACAAAAAAACAACTTTGAAACAATGAAGAAATGTTGTGCTCAATGGCAAAGTATGTACCTTTGGTTTTTTGAAGCGTTCGATTGTGTTAATCCTATATAAATGTATTTGTATTGTAATAACTAATATGGAAAATTTTGATTTCAAAAGGTGGTCACGCTTTTGAGAGATCGCCGAAAATATGGAGCGAAAATGTCTACACAGGGAGAATAATCCCTAATAGGAATATACAATCTGAACAGCATTACTTGCATAAGGCTGTATACAAATACGTTTGTCTTCTTATTAAATCCCCTTTGGAAAAACCAACTTGGAGGGGGTGTCCATTTCATACCTGCAGATATTCCAAACTCCTTGCCACTCAGGATATGATGCAGTAAGTCTTTTAACTCATAGGGACTTAGGGACATCAGATGCTCATACGCTTTGTCTCCTGATAAAAAAGAAAAGAAGGGAGAAATCAAAGCATGATATCACGGCTCTGCTTACTGCCGAATTTTTGTTGCGGGTATAACGATTTAACGCGCTGCTAAAATAACGGATTGTAACTGCCTCCAGCGACCGGCAATCCCAGTGGTCTAGTTGTAACATTGTAAGACAGAGTGCCAAAGGTCATGGGTTCGAATCCCACCCAGGTAATATGCCTGTGAAATTTTTACAGAGCTCTGGAAAGTCCCGAGTAAACAGTGCAAAATACATGTACATCAGTATGTGGGTAAATAGACAATTTTGTTTTTGTAAACGGTGATAATAAATAGCCTCACGTTTCGCTCTTGGCAGAGTCTTTTTCAAAGGCTTGTTTTTTTATAGGCTCAAACAATGTACATGTAGCTCTTGAAAATGACTCTGCTTTGGTTAAAGCGAGTCTGATTCGACTTAATTTCAGACTTTGTTGAATGTCTGAGAATAGGATGGACTCACCTGGGCATCCCATGGTGCGAGCAAGTTCAGAGGTCATGACCTGCATAATTAGGCCGACCCTCAGCCGTAGCATCTCATTAAACAGTTTGGGTTCTGTTCGTATGAACATTGCCAGGTAAACCAGTAACTCCTGAACATAGATACACGCATGAATGAAGTTATTTATACCAGTTAAAATGTAGTTTGTAGTATTCAGTTCGAATGGAAAATTCTGAGAGAGATACTATATTAATGTAAGTGAAGATTGGGCAGAGGTAAACAAATCATCAAACAACGTGTTGGGTTCCGTTTACATATGAACATTGCCAGGTAATCCAATAACTCCTGAACAAGGATATTCATTCAATTCAAGGTATGCATCAATCAAAATGTAGTATGTGGTATTCAATGGAAAATACATGTAGTAACAGACATAATTAATGTCTGGGCAGAGTTTGGACAGAGTGTAACTAAGTTTGGGCAAATTATCAAAGGAAATTTGGTCATGTACATTAAGGCGTTATACTAAAGTACTTCCAGTATGTAATGGGGAAGTTTAGATCAATTGCATTAAAAATAATGAAGGATTAAACTGGCAGAAGGTAAAATATATATCAATCAAGAAAAGTCTACTCAAATGCAATACCATCATAGAAACATAATGTTCGTGTGAAATACATAAAGAAAATAATGTCATCAATCAAGAAGTGTCAGTATAATGCAAGAAAATCAACTCAAATACAGTAGATACAATCAAATACAATCATCATAGAATAAGAATGAATGGTTCAAGTGACACAAAGAAGAAAACAGTTCAAAAGTATAATACAAGAATAGAAGACATTTTTTTCAATACAAAATTCAAGTACAAGAATACACAATGAAAGTTAAACGGTTCAAGTAAAATGCACAACAATTAACATATATATCAATGTCAATTTGTTAAAGCAGTAAACTGGTTCCAATAAAAACAAAGAAGAAAACAGTTACAATGTGTAATATAAGAATAGATGTACATGTAAAGTGTGTGCATGTCCTGTAAAACAAACAATTTTTTTTTTTAATCAAGAATGCATTCAATTAAAGTCAAATGATTCCAGAAAAATATTCAAGGTTTAACACAGCAATATAAATTTGACAAACAAACGTATTGGGATATTACAGTTGGAAATTGTACAAGATATTTATATCGCAACGGATACCGCCGAGAATCCTGCCTGCGAGCGACATGATTGATTGAGTTGAACTTACCTGAGTAAGCACAGCAGAACTCCGGTCCTCCCCACACGCCTCCTTGATGACCTTATGGAGTTGCTTAGGAGGTAGAGGGGCTGTGATGATCTTCTCTCTTGGCTCAGGGGGTAAGCCCACAGACACCTGTTTCTGCCTCACTAATAAGCTGGTCACAGACTGGGCTAGATTCTCCACTTTCTTCTGTAAGATGCCGGCGGTATGGCGGACCACAGACCACGCCTTAAAGTGTGCACTCTGAAATGGATTTTAAGAAAAAAAAGTTTGTCTTCATTAATAGTTTTAGATTTTAAAAGTAAACAAAATGACATCCGGAGAATAATTTTGGAAGAGGTTATCAGAGATGACGTATTGTGCAGGGCAGGGGTGCATTCTTAAGAAATAGATTTGAAACTTTGCATGGTTGAGATACAGTCTAGTCAGGTTTGAGGTAACAGCTTGTACATGTACATGAGTTAGATTTGAAACTGTAATTGATGGAGAGACACTGTAGTAGGTTTTATGCATGATGATGCAGTGACTGTGTAAGTGTCGAACATTGGGACCTCTAAATCTGCTCAAGTTTTTCTCTTTCTTGTGTTAACTTGTTCAAGTGCCGACCAATCACTAGCAACCCGTTTAAATTAGGCCTAGTTTAAAACAAAACACACAAATGTTTCATTAAAACAATTTAAGCTTCATTGACCTACCTTGTAATACAACTCCTCCATCAATGTTTCTACGGTCACTTTCTTCTCTCCCATCTTACCGAGTCCGGTGTCCCAGTTTATCCCTCTAAACATGACAAGAAGAAAACACAAGACCTATGACTGTCATTGTCATCATTGTCACCAAAAGACTTCAAAAACATCATATGACATACATGTAGGGACAGGGACAACAGAAATTCAGGCTGTAGTTTTGATAGAGCTGTAGTGACCTACATTATTGCACACCTAAGCACAATGAGCGTTTACAATACACCGATCCATTAGGCTCCGCCCAAGGCGCACGTGTGAGCAAGAACAAGTGGGCCTCTACAATGCCATTCTGCACAACTCTGTCGCATGCGCCAAGCATACGCGCCCGCATGTCGGACTTTATCATGTTAGACTTTTGGTTGTGCAATGGGTTGTTATTGGTCAATACGCAATGGGGCTTAATGGATCGATCTATTGCTAAGGCGTTGGGGGTCCATTCCTGCGTGTACATTTTGAATCCCAAAATGGTGGACAGGGTAGGCGCCTGCAGATGCACTGCGCATTGTGCAATGGGTCCATGAACTCTTTCCTGCTATAAATCATTGTGTCAGATGTTTGTGTATCAGCTGCACGTCAAAAGATTCTACTAATTCTGGCTCCAAAGCTGACATTTGTTTGTATATGTACATTGTAGCTTTACCATTTCATCTTTCAAAAGCATTTCTTTTGACAGAAACTTTGAATTCTGAGAAAGGACTTTAACTTTTGAAGATCGATTCGTATGTGAAAGCAAAGTCAAACTTATCAAACTTTTAATGATAAATCATCCGAGAAAAAAAAATAGTTCAAGGCAACCCCCATTGGCCCAGTGACAAGAGGTAATAATGTTGGAGCATCATGAGCATCACTGAGTGAGGGATTTGGGTGCTTTAAAGGAACACGTTGCCTTGGATCGGTCGAGTTGGTCTTTGAAAAGCGTTTGTAACCGTTTTTTATAAGATGCATATGGGTAGAAAGATGCTGTAAAAGTAGAATACAATGATCCACACAAACATGCCTCAAAATTGCACGGTTTTCCTTTTACCTCGTCGACTAACACAGTCGGCCATTCATGGGAGTCAAACTTTTGACTCCCTTAAATGGCCAACCGTGTTAGTTCGCACAGTAAAAGGAAAACCACCCAATTTCGAGGCAAACTTGTGTGGATCATTGTAATCTACTTTTAAAACATCTTTCCAACCATATGCATTTTATAACAAAGGATTACAAACGCTTTTCATAGACCAACTCGTTCGATCCAAGGCAACGTGTTCCTTTAAGAGAAGCCACTATCATTATTATCATTATTATACAAAAGGAAGAAAAGGGACTTACTCCATGACATAGAGATAGTGTAGAATGTCAGCTTGATCACTGAGTGATACTGATTCGGAAAGCTGCTCCAGGAGATCTTCAGACTTCAGTCCACTGTACATCTCTACTAACTACACACAAAGACATCAATACAAAATCAGGATTGTAAATAATTATGATTTATTCATTTATTATGTTTCATAAAAAATATTTACAGATTACTCATAGAAGCAAATTTATCAGCATCAAATTTAATGATGATGGGATCCATACATACATACATGTGTATGCATAAACCATTTGAAACTTTGAATAATTTTAAATTGGGGAGCAAAGAGCATAAACATACAGTACAATGTAGCTCTCACAAATATTCAAATATATGCAAATATGCAAATATATGCAAATATGCAAATATTTGCAGATTTTCACAAAGAGCTAAATGTAAGGCTGATTGTAGATTGGCTCAGTGGTTTATTTCACTGCCTTTCACTTCACCTCTTAGCAACCCTGTTTGAATCCAACAGACCAAGTCTTTGCATGTGGATTGGGTTTTCAGTCCCAATTACTGCTTGCATGGGTTTTCGCCATTTGAAGTTTCCAATCCCTCCAACATCTAAAACTGAGAATTTCTTCTTGTTTCCTATTCATGATAATATTTGCACTTATTGTGCTGTAGGATGTGTATTAATGAATTCAACCAAAATTATGAAAGCCTGCAAAATAATAACACATGTATGTACATGTAATGGCGTTAATGCATCTGCACAGTAGAAACACATCCAAAGCTAGTTCTGTGTACAGTTTACGCGCACAGACACAACCTGTCAAGTGGAAGTTCCAAATGATTGTCAAGTCAAAATGGTAAAAGAAGGAGGATTGGGTCAGCTACAAGTACTTTGAAACAGATACCACAGTTAAGGAGTTGTGTCTTACCGCTTTATCCTCTGCCCAGCTTGCAGTACGCCTCATGGGAGAGCCACCAGTATCTTCAGGTAGAAGATGAAATGACGGCTTGGAGCTTAGTTTATTTGGGGATCTAACAACTTCTGCAATGGAGAACAAACTGCAAAATGTATTTAACCTACTTACACAACATTGCAAAACTACAACTAATTAGTAAAAAAGTAGTAAACGTACTTCATAAACAACTTCATTGTTCTAAAATGACGGAATAATTTTGTTTATAACAACCAGCTAAATGAAAAATTCAAATTTCTCGAAGCCTAGATATACATGAATGAATATTCTTAAACAAGTTTTGTTGTTGCTGTTTTTTTATTTTTTTTTATCTAGAAACGATGAGAGGAAAACAAACATAATGGAAGACAAATTGACAAAGACAAAGTTTCTGTAATGATGTATGAACACAGGGGATGAATTTAAGGGCTGAATAAACCATTTGAGAGTTAGACTTGAATAACGTATGGTTCAATAACTTGCTTAGTTACAACTTACATGTACTGCTTAAATTTGAATTCACCAGACTAATGAGACAGTTGCTATCTTAAATTAGAAAGAGTTTAGTGAGATCGACGGCTTGGTTGCTATAAAAAAAAGCTTGCCCAAATCAGTTGACAAAGCAACTGTCTCTGTAGTTTTAAGAATTCAAATTTAAGCAGTAATTCTGACTAAGTCACTGTACCACCAGACGTTATTCAAATCAAACTCACAAATTTCTTATTGATCAACAGAATAAAACACTTGATTAGTGGACCACAACCAAGCAGCAAACATCTTTGTCTTGTGCCCTATCTGCAAGCATTTAAGTCCCCTGATTATTATCATACCAAAAGGAGATCAGGGGCCGATTTCAAAAAGACCTGAGATTGATCATAACTGCAAACCAATCGTAGTTGCTTAGTAAAGTGTGATGTCACAATACAAATCACTATGGTGATACTGAAAATTTGTCTTGCGGTGAATTTGATTGCTTTGTGAAATCAGCCCCTGGTGAGTTTGCATGTTTGTGCCATAACCAACGAAAGACTCTTTAAGCAGGAAAGTATTAGGTTACCACCATCAGGCTACCACCATTGTCTTGTTCCCTGTTTGCAATGAGCACTGATAAATACAGATTTAGGTTCAGACTTTTCTTCTACATTGAAAACCACCCTCCCCCCCCCAAAAAAAAAAAAAAACATTTTTGCTGCGGATTTTCTTGTTTCCAAGAAATCCTACATTAAAAAAACAAAACAAGAACAGTGTGTTAACAAATAAATGCCGTTGACAATAATATCAATTATCTAGAGTTATCGCTCAGACATCATTTCCTTTGTTGACCTTGACACTTTGTCCCCAAAAATAGACAGTTTACCAAAATCCCAAACATCTCAACATCAAAGACATTTCAAAAGGGAATCCAGTTAAAAAAACAAAATCAAAGAAAATATGATTGAGGGTTTTAGTGAAGTGTGGGATAAATCAAAATACGGGGTGAAAACAAGTGTAGAGTGGTCAGGTGGTTACAAAGAATACAAATATGAACAAAACACCAAACTGTAAAGTTAATAATGAAATGCTAAACCGGAGAAGTTAACATGGTTACAAATTGAGAGTGGTGATGAAAAGGTGGAGAAATGATTTTGATGTTTAATTAGCACTCACATGAACTGGTTAATATGATATTATATTATATGAATAGTATTCCCTAAAACAATATAAGTCTGTGAAAAAAGACACAAAAGCGTGAGCCGAAGCAATACTGATTTAAGCATCTACAAAATTGGCATGTAACTGTAAGCAAGTGCAGTAGTAAGTGAAAAACTTTTGTAACCAGAGATAGACTCGAAAATCAGAGAAAATGGAAACAGGGATGTTTTTCTGAAAGGAAAAACTCGGTACATTTCACAAAATGTTTTTGGCAAAATCACAAGTAATAAAACCAATTTGATTTGGGGTTTTTTGACAGTCAGAAATCTGAAGCTTTTCTTCAAAAAGCTTGAAATAATTTAATTGTTTTCAGATGTTAACAAAAGCTATGGTTATCTTTTCAACGACTAAACTGTGAACAACTTGTTTTTCCCTGTTCACCAATTTTACAAATACCAATCAGACATGAAGTTCTAGGAAATATTTGTTGATTAAAAGAAAAGAACTGAGCAAAATTTTAGAGATCATAACACAAGCTTTGGTTGTCTTTTTCAATGAGCAAAACGTGCACAAAGATTAATTCAGTTGATGAAATTCTGATTCGTACCACACCAGGTTAAAAATTGCTGATCGGAGGTGGGCACCGGGGACAAATCTTGCTCGTCAATTTTAGCGAGTTCTGGTCGGTCGTCTTGGCTGAGAAGGCTTCTTGTACTACTGTTATGTCCTGTGGCGGAGGGGGGAGGAAAATGTTCAGAAAGCAGGAACTGGGGAAGGGGTTCAGGGGGGACAGATTTCTTTGTACGAAACAGGGGCGGCAACAGGGAATCTGCCCAGCTACATGCAGCTCTAAACTTTGTAAGGACTGTGACCTTCACCCACTAAAACCACATTGTAGTTCTTGAAACAGGCTGTCTTGCCCTTACAATGTACAACATCAGGCTTGGACTGGATTCCAACTTTTTTTGAGAGCAAAAGGCTGTACATACAAGTACTTGCTCCTTCTTCATGTGTCACCCGTTTTTAGACAGGTGCTCCAGAGTCGTGCCGAGTTAAGTACAAGAAAAGTTTGACGTCTGAAACACTAAGGAGTGACTGGAGGTGCTATCAATCATAAAATTGACTGTTTGACAAGTTTATTTTGGTTGACCTAGAGTCACTCAGCCAATCTATTTGGTTCGGTGCGACTCTAGACACCTGTCTGAAACAGGTGTACATGTAAGTGTCCCCCTACACATATGTACAATGTATGTACGTAGCCACCTCTGGTCTTTTTAAAGGGAAGAAAGCATGATGCATGCATAATGTGACCCTTTTAACAAAATGACTCTTTAGCAGCAACTGCTTTATTGATATTTGTGTGATCAAAGATTTGACTTTTTAGAAAGAAACATGTTTCATCGAATGTATATCACACAAGATAAATTAATGGTACGCCTTTGGTAGACAGGTTTGCTGATTATAAGAGCTAAGAAAATCTTCAAGGAGTCATTTTGTTGAGTCAAGTCACAAGCAGGTATCTATCTCAAAGTGTATTGATCACGACTGAATAATGTATTTAGTCATAATCAACAAACTCAATAAAGTCATTTACTGAGACCAGGGCCCAATTTCATAGAGCTGCTGAAGCGCAAAAAAGTAGCTACATATGTATACATGTACATGTAAGCAAAACAAAATTAGCAGATTAAGGTTACCAGCCAAAATGTACATGCTTATCTCCGGCTTATTTTTGCTTAGCTGAAAATTGTTGAACAACTTTCTCTTATGCAAAAAATAGTTATAGGCCTGACGTTTTGACCCTAGCAGTCTTTCTCGAAGGCTTTCGAGAAAGACTCCTCTACGTAGGGTCAAAACGTCAGGCCAGTAACTATTTTTTGCATTATACCATTGGTCCATAGTTGTTTGCAACAGCTAATCCTCTTTTCTCAACTTTTTGTTATTTTACACAGCTCTATGAAATTGGGTCTTCTAAGGTCTTCTCTAAACATCAGCATGCATAAACACAGTCCAAATCATGTCACAACTCAAGTATTTTGCTTACAGTAGATGCTGTAAGGTTCTTTTGTATAATTCGTTTCAAATTTATAGCAAGTGATGGGTTTTTGTGAAGCCTTTGATCAATCAAGTTTACGGGTTGCATGTCTCCCCCCCCCCCACCCATTTTGGTTTTGTTTTGATCATCTTTGCTATTTAATCGTTTCCCCTTATCTTCTTTAGCCAGATTAGGTTTGCCAATACAGTGCATGGTACGAGTTTAAGAGTTTAAAGGGAAGGTGTATGATTTGTAATCACTCTTAAAAGTATTGGCAATATGAACGCGTGGTTAGAAGCCTACAACAGCTTTCAGGAGTGTATTTAAAGCATTTTGACAAACATTGCACTTTGAAGTCATTTGTTATTTAAATCGATAGGCCCCTAAATTTGTTTCTGAGAACCATTGCTGTCATGATGCTTCTCAGATTGTGTATTCCTCAATAGGAATGATTCTTCCTGTGTGGACATACTCCCTAGGGATTTTCTGCGACCAACCACATTTTGAAATGAAATGTTCACATGTTAGTTTGTACATCTACAAATAGGATTAAAATGATCGAACGTATCCAACTTGGGAGGTTGTGACATGATTTGTACACTAACACTCAATTGAAATAAAACAAACTACATATGCTTGTACACTAATGTCCACTGGCAAACATAAACACATGATCTATGCAAAGTTGTCAAATCTACAAAAAGAATATCAAAAAGCAACACTCATTACTCAAGTAACAAAATTAAAACAAGAAATAAAGTTTATAATACATAACAACAAACCCAAAAAGAACAAAAAATTCTTTCATGCTCAAACATGTCTAAACTTGTTCAAACAAAATAGTTTGAAATCTTGTACCGTTTCGTGCCAAAGTAACAAATTTCCAAAGGGACCAAAAAAAAATAATTCAAAAAACTGAAAATAAGGAGGTATTTTGGGCAATGGATTTTGTTTAAAGTTACACATATGTAGCTTTGCACTTGTTATACAAATTAATGAAATTAAATTTGCAAGTATTTTATGTGGAATTTGTTCATTGCAGGAAAAGAGTGTTGGTGAAGAAAAATGACAAGAAATAATCGATTAAAGCTTGCAAGATTACTCAATGTATTATCTTGCATGAAATATTATAATCTTAGAGAGAAAGTTCTTTACCCAAGACAATCAGGTTGCAAAGATTTTAGTTCAAAACTTTGATTGATAATGACAAATGTACTATCAAAACCATTTACAATATTATACACATATTGACTAGCAATGAGGTAACTAGTATACCTCTATTCTCATGAGGGACTTTGAGTGACCAGAAGAGCGACCTATTTCCCGAGGCCGAAGGCCGAGGGAAATAGGCCCCTCTTCTGGTCACTCACAGGCCCGAAATAATTGTTTGATGTTGCTGAAAGCCTGATACACAAGACTATTCCAAGTTGCGGGTTCGAATCCTACACCAAATTGCTTGCAAAGGTTGTTTGTTTGTTGTTTAACTTGAGAAACAATGTCTATTGCTTGCAAAGGTTGTTTGTTTGTTGTTTAACTTGAGAAACAATGTCTTAACAAAGCATCATGGAGGCTCAATAAATTAAATCTAAACTAACAGTCACTCAGTCTCCCTCCAAAATAGAATCTCCTTGAAGTGAGAACTAGGCCTGGGCGACTAGTGAAATTTACTACTCTACTAGTCGCGCCTCAAATAGTCGCGACTTTAACACTAGTCGCAATTAAATTGTAATTCTCAAGATGCATTGTGTCATGTTTGCCGCAGGTGCAATATAGTTCAAGCTTAAAGGATTGACGGATTGTTCTCATGATGTCTCTTAAGTAAATTATAAAGTCCTGAATAGTCATGAGCGACCTAATTGGTTTATCAAACATGTTTTTTTTACGTTGCAATTTTTGTTGTAGAAGTCATCGTGACACGATTAACCGAGTGGTTGAAAAACGATAGTCCCGACTTGACTAAGCAATCAACTATGACACTACATGTACATGTAGTCGCACTAGTCACTCAGACTCAATGAGAACATCCAAAGAGTTCTTCCTGATATTTACTCGTACTTACCACCATCGAGGTCGATAGACCGCGTCCGTTTGACAATCCCACTGACAGACATCTTACGCTGATAATACGCCTGGCTAGCTGAAGGCGGAGCTGTTGCTGGTTTGGTTTCCTTGAACTCCACGACAGGTGGCAGGTAAGGCTTGGGGGATGCCGACTCGTCACGTGGCCCGAAAAATTTCTGTACCTTCACCCCTTCTCCTATTGAAATAAAAATGATAGCAAAACGGATAACAAATCTGAATGAATCCATAATACTGATTCCACTATTATTATGTAGTGATTACCACAGTAAGGTCCATGTTCTCTCTCATGAATTCAAACTCAAATGCAAATTGCAGAGATTTGTTTTCACGCGGGTTTTTGAACTGTTCTGATGTTTCAGCCCGTTTGACAATATCTGGGCCCAATTTCATTGCTCTGCTAACTGTGGAATTCTGTGTTTACAGCCTATAGAATTGTGTGCTTCATTGGGTTTTTTATATGCATATAGGTGGCCAAGGTACACGTACATTGTACATGTACATGTACATGTAATAAGAAACTAGTTTGTGTGTGGTACCCATGTGAAGGTCTTTTCACACCAGAGCATTTTAACGAGGGCCCTTGACTAAAATCGAGTTGTATAAAACTGAAGACAACAAGGAAATCCCAGTCCCGTGAAATTTGTCAAGTTTAAAACAAAAGTGAAAAGCACAGAGCAATGTTCTCAGGAGAGTTGCGTAAATGTGTTGTACATGTACATGCTAAAATAATTTGTCGCACTGGACGAAAATTATCTGGGTGAAATTGTTTTTTTCTTCTCAAGTAAAAAACAATACAGCACCTACACATGTACGCTTTGTTGCAAAACATGATGTGACAAAAATAAAAAATCCTACAAAATGGCACCACTATAATTTCACATGGCTGATAAACACTTGAGTGAGACATTTTTATCCCGATCGACCTAAACGATCTATCTCAAATCGGCAAACTTAAAAGGCACAACAATATTACAATAATTCTTAACTCAAAAAAAGGGTAAAAACAGTAAATAAAACAATAAAAACAGTATTTTCAGACATTTCTCTAAAAAGGAATCCTTCATATTAGTTTTAAAAAAATTCAAGGATTTAAATAAATGTCAGTTCTACAACACTACCGATCCTTTAAGGGGGGAAAACAATAAACAAACTTAGGAAAGTTGAGGAAATGCCTTAAACATCCTAGGAGAAACACAGTCAATATACATGAACCATGTACTTAAGGAAGTGCCCAACCATCCTAAGAGGAAAAAAACAGTTAACATGTCTTTTTTATTCACAGGATGGTTGAGGAAACGCCTAAACCATCCTAGGAGAAAAAACACAGTTAACATGTCTTTTTTATTCCTAGGATGGTTGAGGAAATGCCTCAACTATCCTAGGAAAAAACCACAGTGAACATGTATTTTTTATTCTAGGATGGTTAAGGAAATGCCTCAACCATCATAGAAGGAAAAAAACAGCTACTAGTTTTTTTTTGTCCTAGTATAGTTAAGGAAGTGCCTCAACCATCCTATGAGGAAAACACAATGGCCATTTACATGTATGTGTGTTTTTGTTTCCAGAACAGTAAGGATATGCCTCAATCGCATGCTATAAAAAGACTTTGAAGTTTTTAAATCCTAGTTCACCTTAGCAAGTAATATTGGATTATTTTCTTTAAACATTGTAAGTTTAAAGTTAATATTTACTGAGCAATTACCTCTTTTCTCAAATACTACGTGACTTCAGAGGTAGTCTAATTTTCTCACAATGTGTTTAGCCCAATATCATAGAGCTGCTTAACGATAAGCATTTTTTTTGTTTGCTTACTTAAGGTAGCAAAAATAATTGTTTAAAGTCACCTGGAAGTGGTATTTTGTCAAACCAAAGCTTTTGTCACTAATATATGTGATTTGATGAGTGAAATGTGAATAAACAGTTAACTACATGTAAGGTTCTAAAAAATTAGTTCTTATCTTATTTACAAATTTAAGAGTAGGCCCGACCCGAGAGGGCGCTGTTAGTGACATCGATCGAGGCGCAATATTGGAAGAGAAAATGTTGCAGTGCTGAAAAAGACGTCGAACCGGACCACTGGGCAATATTGCTCTTGTGAGTCTATCCAGCCATGAAGGCTGACCCCATCTTTAGTTGTTTTGCTGCATTCAGCAGCAATACACTTGGACGGCATTGCCAGAAAAATTTAAAGCAACCACTTGTTTGAAACGTACAAACTCAATGACTTGGACTTGCATTTACTTTGCAGGTGTGTTTACTCTACGCATCAAGGGGTAACTCCCCCGGAGTCAACCCCCAAACAACTTTAACTATTTTGTAAACACATACATTGTAAATGGTGACAAACAATTACTAAAAAAAAAAAAAAAAGGGTGTATGTACTTTTTGTAGGACGACAAACACAATGTCCACAGATTTACACTAAACTTACACAGTTTGAAGATAATGATAGTAGAAAGCTTTCCTGAAAGTGCTGTAGTTTGGGGGAAATGAGTAAAACAATGTCCTGAAAATAGTTTTCGTCTCATGAGACGAAAATTATTTTAAGCATTTACAAACGTATTTTCATGACATTGTTTTACTAATTTTTCAAAAACTACAGCACCTCAGTTAGTAATATTTGAAGAGAAGCTTTCCACTGTCATTATCTTTAAACCATGTAAGTTCAATGTAAATCTATGGACATTTTGAAAAAGTATCCAAATCCTTTAATGTTATAAAACATACATGTACACTCTTATGTTTGACAAATTAAAAATTATATTTCCAGGGGACTTTAAACGCACACCTATTTCAGGAGCTTAGTAACATGTTAGTAAGCAAACTGCGCGCGCAGCATTTTAGATTGTTTGCTCAAGCAAAAAAGGAGGTACTGATAGTACACTGTCTGAACATACCCTATGATGCCTGACTAACCTTGTTCCACAGTCTCAAGGAAGCTCAAATGTTTGATGCAGGAAGTGCTCAGGAAATCTTTGAGGTGACCTAGCTTGACCTGCACCCCGTTAAGGTAGCCCGTCTTAATCTTACGAATGACAGACCACATAGCGGACTGCAACATGCCGTGCTCACCTAGGGGAAGAATTGAAAATGAAGGTTTTAACACCTGCAATCGAATAATCGTAGAAATAAATGGCATCACTAAGAATGAAGTGAGAGACTACTATGTACAATATGTAACAAATCTGAATCCCACTTGCTTCAATTTTTGAAAAAAGTGGTTACATGTAAATGGCCTTTGTCTTAACCGAGTCTAAGAGTTTTCCATTAACCTTTGTGAAAGACTCTGCAAGAGTCAAAACAAAAAGTCATGTTCTCCATGTCCAATAAATCCTAGTTCTTAATCTGCAAAAAGGAGCCAGACTAGTATTCCTCTTAGCCTCATCTTGGCAACGCCATGAATTGGCAGCTACGGCAGCGGCTTGTCTGCCGCATAGTCACGCCCCGAAGTACACAGGAAGTCCTCAGCAATAGTATCAGCAATAGTAAAAGTCGTAGCCACTACATGTAGTACGGATTCGAAAAATTTAAAGGTTACTTTGAGCTTGTCTAATTAAGCGGCAAAGCAGGTGATTAATTAGCATCAGTTCATAATTAACAATTGATTATTTTTATCTCACCAAATTGACAAATTTGTTTAGAATAGTTAATAGACATGATAGATTTGGCAATAAAGTCATTACTGAACTTAAAGTAAACCCTCAGATGTACATATTCAAATCAAAGAGATGTTAATATTGTATCTGTGGTCAGGCCTTGCTCTTACAAAAAAGCTTTTTGTTTAAGAAGCCAACCGGGCTAATAAACTCTGGGTTTAACTTGATCCTAGGAAGTTTTTGAAGGCCTGAGTTTTAAATTGTCATAAAATGTATCTTTCTGATGCATTAATGGTAGCAATCACAATAAGTAAAATACATGTAGGTAAATAAAGTTACACTCAAAAATAAACTATGAACACATTTAAAAGAAAATTGTTTCACATCGAAATGGAAAAAAACAATGAGCATTTTAAGGATTAGGTTGCACAGTTTTTAGCAGCCCACAGGGCAAGTTGAGAAGTGGTGTTTAATAGCCTGCAGCATTTTTTTTTTTTACTAGACAATACTGTACAGTGTATGGCGGGCTAGTGTTAAGAGCGAGCCCCGTATGGTATACATTTGCCCAGCACTAACTAAAAGGGCACCAGTCGTCTAAACAATTAGCATTCTCATGGTATTTCAGCTGGTAACTACATGTATTTCAAACTGTGTAAAATCCTAATCGAAGAGACGTACTGCACGGAAACTTTGGAATTAAACGCATCATTTTAACTCTGCATGATCCACAAGAGACAAACTGATTTTATGGGGTGTCATGGGCGAGCGGATAAGAGGACTGAGTGTGGGTTCGAATCTCGATCATGACACTTGTGTCCTTGAGCACGACACTTCCACCAAGTGGTAAATACATGTAGGCACCTGTAAGGGCAGAGTTGGTTCTTGGAGCTTAGTGCGCTACATACTTGGCGGTGCAGGCTGTATACTCCCCAGGGAGCTAAGATGGTTTCAGGAATGATTCAAGGCTCAGTGACAAAGGGTAAGAATGTTGAAGCGCCATGAGGGTCACAAGTGCTATAAAAGAAGTGACCAAGGGTAATAATGTTGAAGCGCCATGAGGGTCACAAGTGCTATAAAAGAAGCCACTATTGTTATTAGGTTTGCCCTCACCAACAAAGAAATAATCACAGGGTTGCTCTGGAGATTCAGCTCCGTCATTTGATCCCTTCTCAGATGAGCTTGGAGTTCTTCTCTTCTTGTGAAGTCCTTTAGCGGTTTTAGTGTCGGAGGATTTGTACGATAAAAAAATGTTGTAAAACGTGCACCGAAACAGAAAGCGAAAGTCCGGTTTCTAAGCATGCTTGTGGTTGCAACATACATTGTAAAGACGGTTTTAAGATTACCAGGGTTTCAGGGTAGCAATATTGAGGCTCAAAATATGCTGAGCGGTGCTAAGGGCAAGGGGTGGGGTTCTTATTGAAGCTGCAGGGAGTTTGAGGGAAACAGGCAAGAAAGTGTTCACGGGTGGTGGGCAACAATTAAGCTTCATGCATGTATTGGACTCCACTGACATACAGTAGTAAGCCACTGACAATACACTGAACACATAAAGTCACAACAAAACTGATGCAATACTGTGAGCAAAGTGAGGTGATAAAATGCTATATCTATCTGTCAAAAAGTAAAAAAAAAAAAAAAAAAAAACGCTGACTGGCTAACCAAAAGTGACTTATTTGCACGCATGCCCCCTTCAGACTGTTGCCCACCAACTCATGATCACCTGTAGAGCGCTTAATTTTTAGTATGCACATAAATGTCAAATTGTAAGTACTTTGATGCACTCCACTCAAAAGAATCATGTGTGTACATGGTCACCTCACAGTTGGACATGGCATCCAAGATCAAAGAAAAATGAGAGGAGACCAGTCTGAGTTGCTCTATGACTTGAAACTTCTTTTGAAATGAATCGTCTTTTTACATGGCCACCCTAAACTGCATACAGTTGGACATGTCACAAGATCGAAGAAGGGAACCAGTTGCTCTATGACTTGCTACATGTACATGTACTTCTTTTGATAGTGCACCCTGTGTATCGGTAGCCTAAGTCTTGTATACAGAAGGGATCAACCTCAGGACTACTTTAAATATCCAACATATTTGGACATTAAAAATAAATGAGAAAATAAATGGCAAGATCGTACACCACTGGGAATGGCAAGACCAGAAGATACACTGCTGGGAAGTTGCATACATGTAGATGCCGCCCTTTTATGAAAACCACTGCTTTGACTTCTGCTCTGGCTTAGGCCTTTTAGCCTGTCCAGAGTCATGAGAGCTCAGGCCTGATACTTCCTGCAGGCATCGGAGGGATTGCCTCCATGCCCCATGGTCACTGCCTTGGTGCCCCTTAAATGCTCTAATCCCAATTTACTAATTCCTAAACAGGGTGGTGCCAACAATAAGAAAATGCCTTGATGTCATTGCCCTTTCAAAGATGAAGCATATACAGGCCTGGCCCAGAGCTCATGTTTTTAAAATAATTGACAGAGCCTACACCGTAGTCAAAACTGTGCTTTCCAAAAGGGTGTAAAATGCAAACATCATTGGCATTGCTGGCACAACATGCTAGCCTTATTACATGCACTACAGTGTACAGTAAGCTTACATACAGTACATTATTCATTAAGTGTGGTTAATTCATTGTAAAACTCCCTTAGTTCAAAACAAAGATCAACCTAGAAATGCTGTGCTGGAAATGCTGCACTCATTTCAGAATTTCTTTGAGTTTGAAACATCCAGACTTACATACATGTATGTACACATGTACAATGTACATACATCTCACCTGGTTCTTACTTTTTGGAAATGATATTTCTTTCTGTGAATATCACGATAACCTACATGCATGACATGTATCAATTAATTTCCTTCTAAGCTTCAAATCTTACTGTAACCACAGGATTTATACAATGAATTCACCTGAATTTTGTCAGAGAGCCACAGCTTGTGGGTACTCATTAACCAAAACTGTGGCCTTTGATGGAGAATAATGTACACGTATGTACATGTGCGTATGTACATGTATATGTGTCTGGTCCAAGCCTGCTTGGTTTGCTTAGCTAAAGTTCAACATTGAAGCAATCAACGTCAGGTGAAAATAGGCATACGTTTTGGTGAGTTTGTAGGAAAACGTTCAACAAACCATTACACTCAGTACAATCAGCAACTTACTACAATACAGACATTTTGTACAAGGCTCAAAGCTTCACAAGACACATGCATAGCCATTAGTATCAAAACACAACAGAATCACAACAATTGAATTTGAAAACTATAATTAAGAAGATCCTCAATGAGTCTTCTTGAAAATAACCATGGTTAAAAACTTTCACAAATTAGCAGTGACACAAATTTGTAAGTTCGTCTCTAGTACAATACAAGTTTATCGTAGATTATCAATAGTTTTTATGCAGAGCTTCTCAAGACCAAGTTAAAATCTTTTTACAAAGTCAACATTTGACGATCTTAAATTGCCACGATTTATTGATGATGTTTGTCCTTTTGTCTCCTGTCTTTATTTAGGTTGGACTGACACACCTCTTGGACTGATGTCGTTCTGTTGTCCTCAGTCCTTTAGTACTCTGTTTTTTCTTTTACTGCCTGCCCCCCCCCCCTTTTTAAATGTAGATTTATCCCCCCGTCTTTCTTATTTTTTTATTTTCCTTTTCAGATGAATACATTTTGCTATTTAATGTTTTTAAGAGTTTTATCCTATTCGTATCTTGTATTTTTGAATTTATATGTGAAATTGCCCAAAAAATAATAATCAGTAAACAAATAAAGGTTTGCGCTTACCCATCATGCTCTGGGTGATGATGATGGTGATGATCGGCCGACCGAGCTCCCTCCAGTTGTAACGGAGGTAGGCGACATCCGTCTTGGAGATGTCTGACAACAGATCATTGTCAAGGGCAAGATAAAACTGATGTTGATCCAAGAACTAAATAAGAAAAAAGGAGTCAACTGTTTGTTTGAAGTTTAACAGATGGGCTTCAGAGACAAAGTCATTGTGGTTTGATTAACCCTAGACCAAGCCACGGTGGCAGTGCTGTGCGTGCCTGCACAGGGCTCACAATTTTGCCCAGCACTCTTGAGTAAAATTCATTGTGCCGCCCAGCACAGATTTCATAATATTGCCCACTGTGCATTGATCTGTGAGACACCATGATAACAGAGAAAGAACACAGTGAAAAGGCCATCCAACTTAAAAGCATTGCCCCACAACACTAAAAGTTTGGAAACCTGGCCCCACTTCAGCAATAATGGCCCCATGTTTAAACATGAATAATTTTGTGGATCCGCACACCATTGGTGCTCACCACTAAAATTGGTCTAGCTACAGCCTTGGTGATCAGCACTGTATCGATCATGTAACATTCGTTTACAAAAAGAGTGATCTTGCATACACCATTCTTACAACGTTCCAACTCACACAAAACTTTATCCTTTTTGTGTGTGAGAGAATTGCATTACATCACAAGGCTGGACGACCACTTCAAGGCGAGGGCTACACTTAACTGATTAGCGCTGTGGACCCAAATCAACTGTCACCAGGGGAACGTTCCCAATCCTGGTGCTAAAACACGGTTACACCTTTACAGTTTGGAAGGATGTAAACATGTGTATCATTCACTGGGGGCCTGGCTTGTAGAGCAGAATGCAATACCTTCCCAGATTTTTATGAAGCAATTATGGTTAAGAGCTTTGCTTAATGGCACAAGTTTCATGACCGGGATTCAAACCCACACACTG
Organism: Asterias amurensis; assembly: GCF_032118995.1. Classification (NCBI taxonomy): domain Eukaryota; kingdom Metazoa; phylum Echinodermata; class Asteroidea; order Forcipulatida; family Asteriidae; genus Asterias; species Asterias amurensis. The sequence continues at coordinate 12,760,328 of NC_092651.1, forward strand.
CTGCTGACAACACCAGAGTCTTGGTCCGTTGAACTAGACCACATGGTATCAAAATGGCATCTAAATCACTTCACGGCATCAAAACAGACATTGTTGTATTGGGTTAGACTTGACAGTAATGATGCACATTTACTTATCTTTACAAAAGTCTGTATAATCATACCTGAGGTACAAAGGCTAGGATTTCTCCATGAGCGTTGTAGAGTTTACTGGTACTCAGCAAACCGTTCTCCTTTGAAACGTTTCCCGACAGACCTAGCTTCTTGTTATGACCTATGAGGACGGAAAAATACATTACAAATAACAAAATACAACCGTATGATTGATAATTTGAGGCATTGCATGGCGAGGTATCAATATAAATTTGGTTTGCGGTAACACCATGTGTATCTACTTGCCAGGTAGAGTTTGTTCTTTAGGGAACTGTCTTTCTATATTCTACTACCGCGGAGTAGATTTATCAGATTGCTCGGGAGAACTGTCCTGCTTGTTTTTAAACAACTACCCGGGCAGAAGGTATAGAAAATTGGCTGGGACTACTACTTTAGCTTATAGGATCATTATTACAACCTTGCTATTCTAAAACTTGCAATTCATTTAAACACTATTTTTGTTGTTGCAATGACTTTATATGTATGTATAATTTCGGAACAGGATTGTGTTATAGGTGATAACAGAACACCATAAAACAGTAAACAGCCTAACTTTACCAAGTTGTTTATAGAGACGGGTAAGAACCCGGGCAGGATGAACTTGAACTGGGGATGCCTCCTCCACGGTTTGGATGTCAAAACCATGCTTCTTCATGAAGCTCTGAATCATGTCGTCTTCGGCTAGCAAAGCAACTAATCACAAGGAAAGAAATAAAAATATATATATAAAAGAAAATACTAGTTCTGTGAAATAACTTGTATTTTTCATTGTATGCATGTTGGTTGAAGTTCTTTCTGTATTTTTCGTAATTTTTGTATTCAACGGTCCTGGTTTTTCACTCTCGACTTTCCAAAAGCGCTTTGAGACTTCACTGTAAAAACTTTTCATTATTATTAGTATTATTGTTAATTATTATTCTGTCAAAGAAGAGATTGGTAGAGACCTTACATGTAGGGTTGTAGCTACATGTACATGTAGAGACAAAAGACTGCTTGTGTGGCAGGAGATTCTGTTCTAACCAAAATAGTTTTGTACATTAAGACATCATAGACATTGCTCTATAAATACTTTCGCAATGTGTTCACAAATTATCTTAAGATTCTGCAAACATTTTTATTTGTATTTGTGTTTGTATTTACTGTCAAAACCAACAGCTGACGAAACGCCAATTAAAGGAAAGGGATATACAAAACTAATATTATAAATGAATCTTTAAATTTACAAAAAAGACTAAATTCATGAATGTATAAGAATTGAATTTAGAAAAAGATAAATAAGGGAATAAAAGGGTAGCGACGAGTTCTTCATCGTACGTTTAAAGCCGGCAGGGTCGGCAGCCATGTAATAAAGGCCCGAGCCGAAAGCGAGGGCCTTTATCGCACGACAACGACCCTACAAGGTTTTAAACGGACGTTGAAGAACGAGTCACTACTCTTTTATTACCATTCGTAAATACCCTTTTGTTAAAAAACGTAAACACATACAGTAACAGACAATTTAACAATTGAAAATTCGAGGTTTGAAATATTTTGTTCCTAAACTTTGTGAAGAATCTGTTTGAGGCGCGTGGTTTGTGTGTACGCTCACATGCTTAGATTACGCGCTAATAGCTATGATTTGCGCGGTCGGCTAGATAATCTTGCGCGCCCGACCTGCGGAAAGCCAGCTCAGTGTGCATAAACAGAGCTCTAGTGTGCGTTAACAAAAGGTTTATGCACACCCACGTTAAGCGCTCTCCACCAATAGGAGTAGAGAAACTGTCTGGGGTATTTATGAATTAAAAAATTCTTAAACAAATAAATAAATAAATATCTGCCTCCTACTTAATTTTTTAAAAACATCTGTGGGATATAACAAAATTGTTGCTTCTTTTCACTTACCCTGGATGACAAGGTCTGGCTTGGGCTCAGCGGACATTCGTCTGTTGAGTGGGTCCACTTCACCAGGAGCTATAAAGCCTTCTTGAAGTAGAAGACCAAGAATATACAGGGCCTGACCCCAGATGTGAGGGATTTTCCCTCCAGCCACTCTGTCTTGGCTATGAGGGTTCTTGTATTCCAGTGCGACCTTAAAAAGAAAATGTAGGAAACAGCACGATACAAACAAAACTTTGGTAGCAAACTTGCGGGTAGACTAGTCCCCTGTTGTTATCCTCAAGGATGCGGGTATACTAGTCCCGTGTCTTTATCCTCAAGGAGGCAGATAAAATGGTCCCATGTCTTTATCGCAAGGATAAAGACAGGGGAACAGTCTACCTGCAAGTTTGCTACCAAAGTTTTTCTGAAAGGATAAAGACAAGCACTGATTCTACAGACCTAATGATTCAATTGGATACAATGATTTCATTGGATAAACATGTAGTGACATACATTTGTAAGCCTTCTAGATGTTTGTCAGCTGCACTTTCGGGCGTCTGCATGCAGTGTGCATAATGTTTGTATACTTTACTTGTACACAAACATGCATGTAATGACAATATATACATTGTACGTCCACATGTATGAAGGATTTGTCTGCAAATCTCCGTATGAAATGAATGCAAGGTCAAAGGTGAATTTGCAAAGATCCTGATGATAGGCTCAAGAGCCCCAAAGTGTGATGTCAGATGTTCAGGCTGACTTGGGGTAGAGCCATGTATAAAATTCTTTTGTGAGAAGTGTTGGTTCTAAGATGGTCTCAGTGTTGGAACAGTATACTCTAAACTTCAGGAGAAGATTATGTTTGAACAGTCAAGCTAAATAAATCATAAGAACTATATCTGCCCTCACGGGTACCCATTCACCCCTGGTTGTTGAGAAACAATCATAGTTAATTGCCATGCTCAAGGGCACAAGTGTCATGACCAGGATTCGAACCCACATCCTGATGACTGAACCATCACAACTCAAGTCCCATACCTTATCTTTAGGTACATAGTACAGCTCCGGTATGGCTTTAGTGGAGTCACTCGTGGGTACCAGTATGTCTCTCAATCCCTCGGCGTATTCATCAGCTTGTTCCTTGTTACCATTGAACACACCATCCAGAAGGAGGTACGTCCAGAATAGTGGCCATTCACACTCAATGTCCTCAAACACCTTCAGCTCAGCTGGCTCATAGTACAATCTATTGGGATCCTTACCAGACAAAAAGGAAAGAAAGAATGAATATGAGCAGTATTATAGCATACGACAGTGTTAGAGCATTAGACATTTGTGGGACTGTGCCATGGGGGTAATGATAAGATGTGTAGGGGAAGGGTGCCTAAGAAGTTTTATCTGGGGACCCATGCTACAATAGTCTACAGTCTTTCCAATAAACAGAGTCATTTCTTGCCATACCTCCAATGCTGTAGACAATTGAGGGACTTTGCCATTAGGGTATTGATGAGGTGTGTAGGGGAAGGGTGGCTAAAAAAGTTTTATCTGGGGACCCATGCTACAATAGTCTACAGTCTTTCCAATAAACAGAGTCATTTCTTCTCATACTTCCAATGCTATAGACATTTGCGGGACTGTGCCATGGGGGTATTGATGAGGTATGTAGGGGAAGGGTGCCTAAAAAAGTTTTATCTGGGGACCCATGCTTTAATAGTCTACAGTCTTTCCAATAAACAGAGTAATTTCTTCTCATACCTCCAATGCTGTCTTATAACCATCCCTGAGAAATCGCCGGCATCCATATCTCCCTTGTAGTTTGTCGATAATGTGTGTCCGAGTCAGGTTAATGAGTGATTCATCATCCACTGCAAACGCTGGGAAGCCAATGACGCTCAGGAGACCCGCATCTATCTCCTGCAAGAAAAATCAAGAAAAATTAATTATAATAATTATGAATATTTGTTGGTAAATATTCTTATCCTTAAAAATTGTCTTATATATGTAATATGGCCTCTGGCTGCAAAGAAGTTTTTATCAATATAACTTTTCAATTTGAATATTTGTTATTACACCTGTCATGCCTGCCAACAATTCTGAACTATAAACATCAATCCATGATACAGTTCAGTCACTGTTTTGAAAATCTGGCACCCATATCAAAAAACTGTCTCAGCAGGAATAATTTCACAACAACTTTTTCACTCACAACAAGAATTAATTTGTACCAAACTGTACAAATCACTGGCTGGTTAACTAAATCTGCTAAGATTGTTTTGAGTGCTTTAGCAGCTCTACATTAAACATTATATAAAACTACTGTATGCGAGTAAGTTTGAACCCCCAACCAGTGCAATATAAGTTATTTCCAATCTGTTTACCTTTGAGCTTGATTCTCTTGGTAACATTGAGTATAAGACTGCTTGGCATTTAGCAATCATATCAGCCTGGACATGGATGACTGAAGCTGGGCCACCTCTTGCTCCAAACAGGTCTAATTCATTCAATGCTTCCATTGCAGCCTGAAGGATAAAGACAACAAAATCATGTTGATAAGTCAATTTTAATAAACCAGGGTTCGATTTCACAAAGGACTTAAGTTTATCTACAGGTAACTTTGTCAGTATTACCATAGTTATTTGTACTGTGACATCACACTTTAATTAGCAACTACGAGTGATTTTCAATTAAGATCAATCTCAGCTCTTTGTGAAATGGGCGCCAGGGCCCAAACTTATAGACCTGCTTAAGCAAAAAAATAGCTCAGTCTGTGAATATTTAATATAATTTACCTGTAGAAAATCCAGCTTCATTAGCCATCAAGTTTTTGAGAGTTAAAAGGTGAAATCACAGAGCAATGTTATCAGGAGAGTCATGTAAATCCTTACTACTTGCTAAAACAAGTTTTGCCTTTCTGAGACAAAGTTATTTTCTGGAACTTTTGTTACTCATTTCTCAAAAACTACAGCACTTCAGCAAGTGATATTTTAAGGGAAACTTTCTATCACCATTATCATTTAAGCATGAAGTGAATTTGTGGACGATTGTGTTTTGTGTCATACAAAAAGTACCCAAACCTTGTAAGAGAGAGCTTTGCCTGATACCGTAAGGGAGGAAGGCAAAATTAAACAACTGGTAATTTGTCGTTGAACTGTAAATACAAGACGGTTTGACCCCAGACTTACTGCTACTTTTATTTGGCATTCATCCCTAACCATTTATTTGATAATGACCTCAACTGACCTTTGCCATTCCTATGGAACTTGCGTTGAGTTCTGGTAAGCCATGATTGGTTTTGTCACCTCTTTCCCAAATGCCATAATCCTGTCAATCAATAACAACAAATCTACATTCAAAACACACCAACAACAAATCAAAAAAAAAAACAAAAAAAAAACTGAAGTACAATCAACAGTAAGCAAGAAGACTGGCCAGCGACTGCAACTTTCAATTGTGTCTTTACCTAGAGACAAAACCAACTTGATTTTGTAATTAATACTGTGGAAGACACAACAAACTAACTGCATGTAGTTTGTTTAAATCTGTTGGACTGAGAATTGCACTGGTAAACCGATTATTCATAACATGACTTTTGCATACCACCATTATCAGAGTCAACTATTTGGAATCAGCCAACTGGTTATGGTCCCAATTGCTGGTTATTGATATAAGTTTAAATAGCACATTGCAGAAAGGTCCAGTAATAAAAAAATATATAATTTTGATCCAAGTTTATTCATACAACAATTTAAGTTTCTGTATGGTGTTGGATTTTGTTGACGTGAGGGAAACCAATTTTCTCAGTAAATTTTCAGTTCGTGAATATACTCACTGGTATGCGATACGAATGCTCAATGTAGAAGACTAGATTCTGAATGAACGCCACTTCATCAAGAGTGAATATGATCTGTAAACCTGCAGAACGAAACAATAAAGAAGATTTCATGGTCAGCTTTTGTTTACGGAACTTTTTTTTAAACTTAATTACATCTCCCTACATGTATATGGCCATTTGTCTACAGGATAGGACTAAAAAGTCGAACACTGTATTCCCACTATTTACAGTCACAAAATAACAAATAGCTATGTCCCAACCCTAATAGAACTAAACACGCAAATAATCTTCATCCAGTAGTCTACCACTCCATGATCTATCAATGGGGTGTCATGGCTGAGTGGATAAGAGTGGGTTCGAGTCCCGGTCGTGAAACTTGTGTCCCTGAGCAAGAAATTAACTATTATTGCTTCTCTCCTACCAGGGGGGTCAATGGGTACCTGTGAGGGCAGAGATGGTTCCTGTGATTGATTTAGCTTGGTAGCTCAAATTTGTTGCACAGGCTGTACACTCCCAATAGAGCTGAGATGGTTGAGGAATGAATTGAATGACCCAGTGACCGGGCTAATGTTCGAAGAGCTTTGAGACGCCCTTCAAATGTGTAAAGCGGTATATAAAAACAATTAGTATTACATTATTATTATTATTATCATGAAGAACCTACCTGATGCAGTCATCTGTGCCAGCATGAGGAGGTACAGAGAGGTGGCGTCTATCTGCAGGTGTCCCCATTGGTGATCCCCGACACACGTCTCCCCCGTTGTGGTGTCATACTTTGCATGGAGACAGTCATCGAGGCTCTGTGATTTCTTAAAGGTCTCCACTTTCTTGACTTGCTTCATCATGCAGATGAGAAGCCCTCTCATGAGCTTCACAACATGCTGGGTACAGTAAAGGGATAGATAACATTACAATTTCATACAGATGTTAAACACACTGGACACCTTTGGTAATTGTCAAAGACCAGTCTTCTCACTTGGTAAATCGCAACATGCATACAATAACAGACCTGTAAAAATTTGAACTCAATTGGTCGTTGAAGTTGCGAAATAATAATGGAAGAAATAATACCCTTGTCACACGAAGTTGTGTACTTTCAGATGCTTGATTTCCATTTGAACAGAGTTAAGCATTGACAAAAAGAAAAGTTTTGAGTTACGATTTGAAGTTGGTATTTCCTGCAAATGGCTAGGAGGGAGCTACATGTAGTTCCAATGGTGTGGCCCTGAAACAGAAACTGATCAGTGTCCCCAGGAGCGTTGTGTCTGTGGAATGTGCAAGAGCCGAGTGTTGGTGGAGCGAAGCTGTCAAGTACATGTGTACATAGGTTGGTACGGATGAATGACTTCTTGGATGTACATGTATGAAGGTGAAGTGCCATTAAGAGAATGAAAAATGATAGATATTCCCTACCTGTTCCAACTCATAGGCCTTGGCTCTGTCCTCATCCAGGTCGGCCTGTTTCCTGTAGGCCAGTGCCAGACCCCACACTGCGATGATGCCGTAGACATTATCCCGTACCCAGGCATGCTGCACATCGGCGCTGGCTGGTAGCAAACCAGTGATTGGATTCTGTAAGGTTGTGACAAACATTGTAGGTTATTTTTTTAACTTTAGGCAAGGCTTAACTTTCAGGTATTAAACCCCTGTGTTTCGTCAACCCCTTTGTTCCAACAATCATCTTTAAAAAAATGACCCAAATGACGAAGCCTGAATGAGAAGCCTGTTGAGTGTTGGCAATTTTCCAGCAACATGTATTTTGTTTTATCTTCCAGTACGCGCTAATCCACCAATCAGAAGTTCGAACTACTAGGGAGATAAAAACATATATGCTACGAGCTCTGTTTTATATCCTACTTTTTAGTACACAGTGCATATTCTGAAATGTCATTTTGTCACGCTCCGTATGCGGACAGTGCAAAACTTACATTTTAAACTTTGTGGGCGTGAAATAACGCTCTGAAATTTTAAACTTTGCGCATTGCAAGTGAGACTGGAAGATAAATTTGTTATCACACGCGCACTCGTGAATTACGAAAAAAACATAGCGCGTCTGCATCCCATATCCAACTCGGCCTTCGACCTCGTTGGATATGGGACGCAGAAGCGAAAGTGGTTTTCAAAAGTGGTAAAAATTAAGCAAACCTGTTGACTAGCTGTCGAAATTTTACGTGCTTGACCATTTCACCCTTTTCATTCGAGCATGCTTCATAACCCTCTGGCTCTGCTGTCGGCAGGAGGGTTACGTTACCGCAACTAGACCATGACCTACATGTATGATGCCCCTTGTCTTGGCCTTGGTGCTCCTTCAAATGTTTCTTATAGACTTTAAAAACTACATTCAAACTAAGGAGGGTCTTCAGCATGTCCAGTTTAGTGCTCTTCACCAAGTACATTTTAAACTTTTAAAGCCATCGGACACTTTCGGTAAACAGTATTGTCCAAAGGCACACACTTCGTGTATCACAACTTATATACAAAAATAACAAACCTGTGAAAATTTAGGCTCAATCGGTCATCGGAGTCGGGAGAAAATAACGGGAAAACCCACTCTTGTTTCCGCGCGATTCGCCGTGTCATGACATGTGTTTACTATAATCCGTAATTCTTGATGTCAAGAATTGATAATTGTTTTAATGTTTTCTAAAAAAGGAAAGCATTTGTAGAATAATATTTCAGGAGAAGTCTTTTACCATTACCTTCTGTAAACCCTGTAAGTTATTTGTAAATCTGTGAACTTTTTTTTTTCTGTTCCGAAAGTGTATAATGGCTCTAAGGTCATTATTTGTGTGGGTACTTAATTGTACTAAAGCTTCCCAGCTAAAGTTCAAAAGCACAATTGGAAAACTTTCCATATCCTGCCACAACGTTCTCATTTATTTGTACAAAAATTGCTAAAAAGGTAAATTAGAGACTTAGTTTATTTTAATACCAAATAAAAAATGTGGTGGCAGGACATTTGGAAACCTTTTCGAAAAATAAATAAACAAAGTCAAGTGACGGAAAACATTCCGTATCTGTGTATCCTGCCACCACTTTTCATTAAAATTTACCAACCGGAATATCTCATTTGATTGACATGATTGAGTAACTAAATAAAAATAAGAATGATACTATTTTATTTCATAAGGAACGAAAAAGTGGTGGTCAAGATACCAGCTTACAACACGTACATTAAAGGCACCTGGAAATAGGATTTGTTTATTAACAATAAAACAATTTTTTGAGTAATTGTTTGTCACGATTTATATGTTAAAAAAATTAATTAAGTGCTTGGGGGGTTGACTCCGCCTACCCCTTTTGTGACGTAGGAAAAGGAAGACTTTGCCTCGATGCGTAGATAAACACACTTGCAAAAGTACATGTAATTCTAAGACGTGAGTTTGTACGCTGCGAAAAAGGTTTTTTTTCTGGCATTTTTCCGGCAATGCCGACCAGTTGTATTGCTGCTGGACGCAGCAAAACAACTAAAGATGGGGTCAGTCTTCATCTATTTCCTGCAGATCCCAAGTATAGGCGGTTGTGGGCTGCGAAAGTCAGATTAACTAGAGCAAAGTGGTCCGGTCCGACGTCTTTTTTAGCGCTATGCAGCGAACACTTCGAGCCGTCTTGTTTCGAATCCGGGATACACAACTCATTTGACATGACGAGAAGAGCAATTCTTAAACACGACGCCGTCCCAACAATTTTTCCAGCTAGTGGGAAATCGAAGAAGGTATCTGAAAGACATGACGAACCCAGAGGAGCATTTGCTTAACGTGAAAAAATTGGGGTAAGTTTGAACTTTGAGGGTATGTTTTTAGCTTTTGCCAAGTGACACGATTTTGTTTTTGGTACCGCATGCGATTCACCGTGCGTGCAGGTCCTATGTTACCGTCCGCACATTATACAGCAGCCATTGTGCTTGCGTGCAGTCTGCTCCGTGTCCGTATTTCTATAATTATACGTAGGCAGACCCACATCTTACAACCCATTTGGTCACTAAAAAGTCGCATAGTTAAATAAAAATAGCAGCAATAGCTTTTGTAAAAACCACTAGGCGTTCAACATGTTCAAGTTTCAATGTACGTATGTGTGTAAAATCGTGTCTAAATTTGTTTTGATGTGCCATGATCCCAGACGTAATGTACGGGGGCCTCTGACTACAAATTTTCTCTTCAAATATCGCGCCTTGAAATACGTCATGAACAGCGCCCTCTCGGGTCGGGGCCTACTCGTAAATTTGTAAATACAATCAAAACTAATATTTTTAAACCTTAGTTAACTTTTTATTCACATTCCTCTTGTAAAAATCATCATCGCTGTGACATCATCATGACCTACAATACATCATGGCGGATGCTGAGGAGAAGACCGGTGCGTACAAATTCTGACAATTCTACAAAAACGACAATTTACTGAGTAACGGAAATACGGGTTAGACTCTGAACTGTTCAAAACAGTCCAACTAATTGTTTCAACATAATATTAATCATTCATGTTAATAAATTCTTTTGTAAACAAAATACAAATGAATTAATAAGGAAAAGTAATGATACAGTATCTAATTTACTTCAATGAGATATCCCTTTTTGTAAAAATGAGTAAAAAAAGTGGTGGCGCCATACGGAAAGTTATCCATTAATAATATAAATCCCTATCTACATGTATATATATACGTGAAAGGTTTGCTTCACAACATGTTACTTAATACTGTCGTGGTTTGCAGTATCACGCACGTGTCACACTGGCTCAGTGGGAGTGTCGGTCAGTGTGTGCGGTCAGAATGGCACTGGCTGACGTTTTTGCCCAAGGAGAGGTACGTCACTACGTAGATTTAGTGAATGCAAATTATTAACTAAAAATAATTCAGGACAGTTGTCAGTTTTCCGTATTGTTTTTACCTGGTGAGAAAGGATGGTCTTTGTGACAAGTCGATGGTAATAGTCGAGACGCACGCCAGAGTTACTTCGGCTCCGCATAGTTAACTTTAATCCCTTTTGAAAAGGAACGAACCGTGTGAAGAAGACCACATTTTCACTTGTTTTTATCGTCTGCTGCCGGCCGGGCTGCAAATTTGCAAGTATATGGATGACCTGTGACCAGAAAATATTTAAAAACGTATAATTATAATTTACAATAAAGAAGAGTAAAATTATTTTAAAATAATAAAAGCTGTCACAAAATAACATTATATTACCTAAAATAATAGCATTTTAGGGGGTTTTGCTCATTATTGAAATTTAATTTGAATTATTCAACCGTCTCACAATTGTTACGGTGAAAGAGCCTACTGTGCCGAAGGATCTGATTGACGGTATCGTTCCCAGGGCATAAGATACTTTTGTTTGTACACTGTCTTACTTTTGTACATGAAAAGCATACACTTTTGGTCATGGGGGTCGAAGGAACTGTAGTGACGCTCATTTTGAGGTCGATGTGACTATCGACGCCATTTTTGTTAAGTTTACAGAATAAAAATCACGAAGGTAAGAACAAGTCGAGAAATACCGGTTTTCGTAAAGTCAAATAGAAAGATTTGTGCTTCCGGTATGATTGGGAAATATATGGAAATATATTTTACTCGCTGATCGTCTCAACACACATTTGCTCATTGAGTTAAAGGAGCCCAATATTCGGACATGATGATCCTGATGTAAAATTGTGTCTCTGGCTCTGTCTGTGAACAGATTTGCCCTTGGCTTTAATTCCCTTTATTTATTTAGGGTTGATATATTTTATAAGAGTTATACTTTACACAGAACAGATTGGCACATGGACTTTTAGAACATGTAGAACATTACAAACAAAGTATCATTATCATGGATGAGGCCAATTCGGTTTTTAGGAGGTCTCTTCTTCAATTCAATCTTCATCGATCATGTTCATATCATCATCACACAAATCAATACAATTCAAATTAATTACGTTTATTATAATTTAGGCCTATTTGTTTATTCAATAATTTCAATTTCAAGTTCAAACTTCAACTCAAGTTCTTGACAATACTGCTTGCTGCGCTTGCTCGCTAATAATATGTTCTTGATTCTTGTTCTTCCATTCAATCAATCAAGCACTGACTCAAAGCAAAAACGTTCTGCAAAAAAGTGTGCATTTTTTTGCATATTGCAAATGACCATGTCATGATCATGATGTCGTAATGGCATGGAGAAGATATTTTTGATTTTCGTGATAAACACTCCATTTGTTTGGAATTTGAGTGAAAATGTGCTTGTTGCAATGAAAGTGTTCAGTTCTTCCTGTCCACAAGTTACAATAAAAAGATGAATCATGAATGGTTGGTTTTTGTGTGAAATGGTGTGCACGACTCGTGGTGGTAAGTGTCAGAACAACAATGATGGGTCACTCAAGTCTCGGCACCATTTTCTCACAAACCATGTCAATTCAATTAAGGGATTTTAGGCCTATGACAGCGTGACTTTTTGTATTAACATTATGCACTCCCTATTATAGTCTTTTGTTAACATACTACATGTAGAAGAGGGTGTGTAATTATTATTATATTTGTATATAACTGTGTGTGTTAGCCCCATAGGCACCAAAGGTCATTGTTTTTTGGCAGTTTATCTTTCATTGTTTTATCTTCCATTATGACAGATCACCATGGGAGGAGATCACATATTTGGCAAGCTTGCCAAGTACAGGAATATCATCACATATTCCTTGTCACCCTACGAGCAAAATCCTTTTGCTGGGTACTTCCGCAAAGGCATCCCCAACATGTGGAGAAGGTTCAAGGGTCAGGTGTTCCGAGTTACACCACGTAAGTTTCTGTCGCCAAGATTTCAACCACTTAGTGGATAAATATTGTTTGAAGCTTAGCATGATGTGGATACGTAGGAAGAAACTATAAATAAATAGTAAACTTGCGGGTACAACCATGTGTAAATCTCTTTTGTGGGAGTGAAAAGAGCCGCTGTGGTCTCGACTTTTCGAAGAGTATACTCTGCTCGACTTCAGGAGAGAAAGACTAGCCTCAGCCAAATCTGGAGGCGAAGCCGTGGTTTGGCAAAGGTCCATAGTGGAACAGTGGCCATGGCATATTAGTTTATATTTGTATTGGAAACAAATTAGTTATGTATTGTATCTTTATTCTGTTTTCTTTTTTTTCCGTAGCTTTAATTTTCGCCTACCTGGTTTATAGCTACGGCAAGAACGAGAATGCGAGACAAAAGAGAAAGGATCCATCAGTGTTTGCCAATGATGAATAAAGGTCTCCAAGCCACCTCCAAAGATGTGTGCAACAGCAAGAATTAGAACTCCCAAGGACTAGAATCCATTTGGATTGAAACTGGAACTGGAACCCAGCGTTCATGAAAAACTATGCTTTGTTTTGTCACAGTGCACAGTTTCTCTGGATGAATTACTTTATCAACAAAATAAATCTTCAGCAAAAATGTTTAATAATGAGTTTACCTACATTCAGTAACCAAACACAGTGGCTTACTCAATAGACCATTATCATGGTGCAGCTATTTTAGTTTCCCCCCACTTAATTCAATGTAACCACACCGAGGCTGTAAGGACAAATAGTCAGGTTCCTTTTTGTGCAATGACTATTGTCATCCATTACTGGTATTGGATACAGGGAACCAAACCAAGATGGTGGTAGTATGGTACTGGTCTGCGATATGAGTCAGGTTGTCAGAGTTGTACAGTGAGATGTTCTATGAGACTAACGGTCTTAATTAATAGTATTTAATTTCTTTTCCGTTTAAGTGGAAATGATGCATCCATTGCATTGATTTGTTTTTTAATGGGATAAGTTTATAGATTGATTTAAATACAAAGTTCAAAAGCTATTAAAAAAAAAAATCCACATAACCAAAACAAAACTGTTCTACGAAACTCTCTGTTCATCAAAAAGCATAGTACACATCGTATCTTAAGAAATTTTGTAGTTCGATGAAGAGTTGTTTGACGATAGTTCTGATGTGAAAAGTAAAAAAAACAAGAAACACTACTCTGGAATCAACTTCCACATGTAGACAATTCAGTGAAGAATCACTACAAACATCAGTGTGTGATTTCAAGAAACATTGAAAACCTTTTAGAATTTGAATTCACTGATTAGGTTTGTGACATTTATAGAACTCGTTAGACGTACACCTGTACAGCCAAAATATCCTTCCAACTTGTTTTCAATCATAAAAGCTTATTTTCAGTTTGTATAATTTAAGAGTGAAATAAAGTGTTTGGTTTGTTCACAAGAAAAATGTGTTGGGTTATAAAATTATTTTGTTGTATTGCTACAAATCTACGGACCCTATGAGAACTAATCTAACATGTTAAATTGATCTAATATATTGAAGGCACTCCTACTTTACATTAACATTTTGAGTTCATGGGGATACAAACTTTATTGACATTTGTAAGAAATATTCATCGAATGTGGTGCTTATTTATATGTTCAGTGAACAGGTAGTTAATTGCCCAAACCAAAGTAAGCAGGGTTTACACTGCTTGATAAAGGGACAAGAACATTAGGGCGTTTATATTATACTAATGGGAAAAAAATCCGGGGGAATGTTAGTTTTGTTTTATCAGTGTTGGGGCGGGTCAAGTGTCTGCTGACTACTTATAAAGCGCTCGCCAGTACCAACCATCAAAGAGAATTTAGAAATGCATATTGTTATTATCTAAACTACTGCCAAAGTTACAAAATTAGTAATAATAATAATAATAATATCGAAGTCTTATATAGCGCACGTATCTACCAAACAAGGTACTCAAGGCGCTGAGTATATACAAACTTTCAGAAAGATAGGTACATGTAATTGCAGTGATGAATTGTGAGACCGAATTATTTAGCACCTTATAAGGGTTTACAAGGTGCTACGGCGCATTAAGCAGCCACAACCAGGAACACCGGGGCGAACCCCTTCTATTTTCGATAAGTGCACTGGGTTCGTTTACATGCGTTACACAACACGTGGGACCAACGGCTTTACGTCCCATCCGAAGGACGAAGCAATGGTTAAGTGTCTTGCTCAAGGACACAGTGTCACGGCTGGGGATTCGAACCCACACTCTGCTGATCAGAAACACCAGAGTTTGAATTCGGTGCTCTTAACCGCTCGGCCACGACACTTCCAAGTATTTCATTTCAAAGATAGCCAAATCACATTTTTGTTTATTTTGATTGCAGCAATCGAAATAAGGACTGTATGAATGTGCACCCTCCCGCCCCACCTCCCCTTTAATTTGCTGTTTTTCAATGAAAACCGAATCTGCTGTTTTTCATTTTGTGAAATGATCAGAGAGTGGCTGTGTGTGATATGCGGTGTTGAAAATGAAGGGATGGAATTTAATATGCTCTTACAAAAACCATTAATGTCCAATCCCTTTGAATAATTATAACGCGGAGCTTTAAAGGAACACGTTGCCTTGGATCGGTCGAGTTGGTCTTTGAAAAGCGTTTGTAACCGTTTTTTGTAAAATGCATATGGGTAGAAAGATGTTGTAAAAGTAGAATACAATGATCCACACAAACATGCCTCGAAATTGCGTGGTTTTCCTTTTACCTTGTCGACTAACACGTCGGCCATTTATGGGGGTCAAAATTTTGACTCCCATAAATGGCCGACCATGTTAGTTCGCACAGTAGAAGGAAAACCACGCAATTTCGAGGCAAACTTGTGTGGATTATTGTATTCTACTTTTAAAACATCTTTCCAACCATATGCATTTTATAAAAAACGGTTACAAACGCTTTTGTTATGACCAACTCGTCCGCTCCAAGGCAACGTGTTCCTTTAACCGACAGGGTGTTACCAAAAATAAGTCCAACTGTACTCGATATATAAACAACATTAAGAGGGGCTGTTTTCCAACGGATCCCCAATTAAATCTCGTCTATGCCTTTATCAATTCTATTGATGAAAAGCTTTATAGTGTCTGCACTGTGGAGGACAATGTCCATAAAACTAATAGAAAGAAAGGGAAACCATAAAGTGTTTTATTAAAGTGGACATTTTACTACAATACTCCGTCTCTGCTGTTTACAACGATGCTTTGAAGCTTTTTATTAACTAGTCCATTTATTTCATTTTGTCTGCACTCATGTGCACTTAATACAATCAATTGGCGACAGTCGCTTGATTATTATGGGTTGAGGGTTAATTCGAATCACACCCTCGATCAATTTCATCGGTTTTAAATTAAAAATAATATTTACAATTTAAAGGGATGTTAAACATTAAGTGTGGAGCCTATACACTACATTTTCACTTCGTTAAAAATGTTGATTGTCGTAAAACAAACAGGGGCGCCAACCTAAGTTCTCTATCAGTTGATTTCAGTATGTTAACCCATGACAACGTTTGTTGCGTAGAATGTGAGGTTGAAATGAACATCCACTCTTAGATATGTTTCTTGCGAACTTCAAGATTGGAATAATAATGAAAGTGGCATATAGCGTACATTATCCGCCACCCAGTGAAGCTCACGGCGCTTTAACATTCAGTATTTTCCTACAAGGAATTGGAGACTAAGTTTTTGAATTATAAGACAATACACAAAACCATGCAATGGTTTACAAGGTGATGTGGTGCAATATGCTGCCAATCAAACCAGGAACGCCGGGCAGACTCTTTCTCTTTTCGATAAATGCACCGGTTTCTTTGCGTTACACAAAACACGGGACCAACGGCTTTACGTCCCATCCGAAGTACGAAGCACCATGGTGAAGTGTACATGATTTGCTTTAAGGACACAAGTGTCACGACTTGGACACGAAACAGATGTACTTTTCCAAAACCCAATGATGTATACCACTCCTTTATGATATTATGTTTCTTGAAAACTAAAGGACTCGATAAACGTACTCTTCCCAATAGTGTGCCATGTCTTTATAATATAAATTCTTTGCAAACTATACAAAGAGGAAACGATACAAAGATGAATGTCTCTGAGTCAGTTATGTTATGATCTCTCGGAAAACATTAGTGGACGAAAACAAATGTTCCTGCAACAAATACAGTGATGTGCCAAACTCCTTATGTAAAACAGCAAGTGCAACCCTCAACCTAAAATGTGCAGAATCAGTATCAAGATTGACCGTTCTTTCCATTAAGCAATATGACATTATGTAAAAATCCCCCTTTAAACATTTCGCCCTGCATTCTTGATATCTCCTTCGAGGGCTACATGATTACCAAGGCCGACACACAGGCGTCATTACTGCAATTAAGTTTTTGTCTTAGTCTCCTAGTCATAAATCTTATGATGTAATTCAACGACTGTTAATGGGCTGCATGACCAGAGGATAACCCCGGGACCAAACGGAAATTGAATAATTCATTAAGATAGGTCTGCATTTTAAGGTACTGTAGGGGGTTTCTTGATCGTCCTTGCCCCAGTGAGCTATGAAACAATATGTAGACAATGTGATACAAGGTCAAGTTTAAGGCATGGTGCTAGGGTTTGGAAGAGTTCACCCATACAATAATGAAGTTGATTTACCATTTTTCATTCACAATTAACATTGTTTAACATTAATAAAATAAAACCACTTATTGTTCACCAATTGTATTGATTAAAGCGGTTATAGATTACTATTTTTATATATATATATTTTTTTTTTGTGGGGGGGGGGTGTATCAATGACTGACAGCGTGTCAGAACCAAATCATCTCATTTGAAAGACAAACCCAGGAAGGATGCTGCACAGAATAATGAATTAAACCAAAACTGCCTACATAGGAAATGAACAATTTGATGATAATGACGGCAACAGTTATGACTTAAACCTTATTAGTTAATACTCTTTACGAATGATACCAAATACAAATTGACAACTTTTACGTTTACAGCTTATTTCTAGAAACAATATGAAAGAACACACAATTAGTTTCACGTCGAATCAGGGAGTATCGGCACCTCTTTACTATGGACAACACCATTTAATTGCACACACTTCAATACGCACAAAATGGCTCACTCAAATGAAAGAAGAAAAATAATTATAAAAGAAAGCAAAAACAATCAAGACAGGCACTTCTATCTTTCTTGAGAGTTGTAAACCGGCTCTTTGCTAGAAACTCGTGGAGACGATATACATGTCGGTCTGACATTCTGATGTGTATTATTTCAAATTGCCCATTTCGATTCCATCGTCCGGTTCCCGGGGTCACCATTATGCATAAAATAAAATGTCAAATTCAGACAGAACCGAACTCATCCAATGGTTTTATTTTTAAATGAGCTAATCGACTACCTCTAAGTCGCCCCCTTGTTAATTGATTGTTATAAGTCCTCCGGGCAGATAGTTAATGTGCATTATGCATAATCCAGTCGTTAAACGCCTTGGGGAAATTTGCTACCGTCCGAGAGTTGTTGTGGACGCCTTGCGAGATGGAAGTGAACTTTAGTTATGTGTAAGACTGTGTCGGTCTAAGCATCAGGTTGTATTTGAACATCGGGTACTGGATGAGGGGCGAAGATACCTATAGTGCGGCAGTCCATGATATGATCAAGCTTGGGAATTTCAGTCGGCGATGTGCACGGTAAGTTGCTTGTTTAAAATACTTATAATAAAGAATACTAATAATAACAATGGCTTGTTATGATGATCATAATATCCGTCACCCAGTGACGCTCAAGGTGCATCAACATTCAGTATTTCTTGCAAGGTATTTTGGACTACGCTTGAAATTATGAGACCCACTCCTTTTACATGTTACAAGATAATGTGGCACAATATGCTGCCAATCAAACTAGGAACACCGGACGAACTCCTTATTTCAAGTGCGCGTTTATACAATGCACACGGGACCAACGGCTAAACGTCCCATACGAAGAACGAAACTACAACGTAGTTGTGTGAGTCACGATTGGGATTTTTTTTTCATGAAAGAAAAGTGACTACAAGAAGATAACACTATTATTTCAGATGAACAAAACTTAGGGGAACCATAGGAATTGATATTCTTCTTAAATAGTCTAGATTGTAGGATGGGGAGAGGATGATACTCAACTGACCCGAAGAGATGCAGCATGTGGTGAACAACCTGTAGGAAAGGTTTTTTAAAAAACACAGGAAACTGTGAGAAAAAAACACCTCTCTCTCTCTCTTTATAATGGTGGGTAAAACCGTGCAACCTGTTCAGACGAGCTCAACCCACTTCTCTATAGAGATCAGTGGTTCAACCCCCAAAACACAAATGAGGCTGTGTTGAACTAACAGCTGCCGGTGTCACCTAGAGTTTAGCCAACCATAAAAATGTATAAACTCTCCAGCATGCAGAAAATTAATGTGTAACTCAGAGTCAACGTTGTCTGTGCAAACGCATGCACCGAGGCGCAATGAGAATCATTTTTATATTATGGGTGAATCAAATTTGAAGCGACTGTGGCAGTTTGATACATTATCTCCAACTCTTGCCACACCCACGTAGGATAAATGAAAATATTGTCCAATCCTTGTTCACGCAGTCCCCAGGGTTTATATAGAGATAGAGGAGTGATCTCAAACACTTCCCCCTAAAGTTTCACCAGCAATCAGGCACCGTGTCCAGCCTCTCTCAACAACCTCAAGCCCCCCGAGTGCTACGGGGTTTACCGCCGAAGCAGTTTGATGAGGCAGGTCACGCACTAGCGCTACTCTCTCGGCGCCTTCTCAAGACGACTCTTCCCGCTTTTATAAAGCTCTCTCTACTTTTGCCGCGTTTTTACTTCCCGCTAACTGCGATAACAAAAATCTTCATGATTTTATTTGATAAACATCTCGAGGCAATGCGAAGATTTGCTGAGGAAAGTCCCCCTGTCTTTCTTTTGTTTGGTTAAGTGAAAAGGAAGATTTAATTAGTTCCGGAAAATTCGTTAACACATTAAGCTTGAGGGGGAATGGGGCTATAAACGTATGTGATAAATGCACGGCTGAAGTGAAATTAGCGTTGAATTGCGAGTACAAAATCATGAACCATTAAGGCTGTATCACAAAATATGTTTTTACGACTAGGTTGATTTAACTTCCCCAATCTTTTTGAGTGTTCATTCTTGCGCAAAAGCAATGACAATTTAGCACGGTTGACTTAAATTATGATTACTGAATTAAATAGTATAGAAACGATAAACAGTTTTGGGACATACCTGTATGCAACTATACCGTGATAAAAATGACGATCAGGTTTCATTTCAGATTTGAGGCATTGCATGGGGAGGTATCAATATATTTGTGTATTCTACTTGCCATGTAGAGTTTGTTCTTAAATTCTTTCTTTATTCGAACACCGCAGAGTAGATTATCGGATGTTCGGGAGACTTCTCATTTCTGAAAAGAACTGTCTATTAAGTTCGTTGACTACCATGAAAATCATTCTCTCTTATCATGTACGTACACGACAACTTATTATGTACGTCCATGACAACTTAAAATGTACGTACATGATAACTAATCATGTACGTACATAATAACGTTCGTACACAATAAACCCAAACATATCGTGTACGTACATAATAACTTATCGTGTACGTACATGATAACTTATCATGTACATACATGATAACTTATCATGCACGTACACAATAAATAAAAACTTATCGTATACATACACCATAAATTATCATGTACTTACATGATAAATCAAAACTTATCATGTACATACACGATAACTTAATATGTACGTACACCATACATCAAAACTTATCATACGGTCATGATAACTTATTATGTACGTACACGATAAGTTTAGACTTATGGATTTATAACGTACGTACATGATAAGTTATCGTGACGAACGTGATAAGTTTGGAAGTCTGGATTTATTATGTATGTACACATTAACTTATCGTGTATGTACAAGATATTAGATAACAGCAAAATTATTTATGTGGCAACAATACGCTTCCGTCGTTGACAAACAAAATGACAAACAAAATTACAGATAATTTAGAAAATAACACAAAATGTGATTTGTTTTGGCCGAAATTGATTTTATTTTAACACACGTTGTTAATTCTCGCGTACCGATACATTACTTGACAACACTCGTTGTTTCAACTTCAAAACCCCAGTTTTTAAACCTAGGTTGTTATCATTACACCGATGTGTGATAAGCATGCTCAGTACGTTCTGCCTGTTCCTCGGGTTATAAGATTCGAACCCACGACCATGGCGACCATGTGCGCTTCCATTCACCAGGCTGTATGCCTATTTTTTCGATGATTAATTGAGACACAAACGACCAATTTCGACGCAATCTTTGTTTGTGAAAATTTAAACAACAGAGCACCTTTAATGGAAGCGTAATCGAGTAATACCTTATCTCCAAGATATTTCTTTCTGAAACCATGCCAATAAAAGACACACGGAGATCACTCAATCACAAAAGAGCGCCCTCAATCCAACTGACGCCTCGCGAAAAGGGACTAAAAAACTCTGCAGAGGGCGCCCCACACTCCCTTTTGACCTTGGTGGCTTATCTCTCAATAAAACAATCCAGACAGATCTCCAAGTTATTCTGGAAAAACTGCAAAATGTGTGGCTTCAAATTAATTGTTGTCGGTTTATTGGGGAGGAAAGTTACTTTTACTGACACATGCACTAAAATGCATTTTGTCCAACCGACTTGCTGTCGTTTTCAAATGCACCCTCCATTGCCAAGACAGGTCCACCAAACTTTAATCACAGCCAACATTTATTTCACGACAGTTAAACAATGAACCTAACACAGTAATAACAGACCATTTTTTAGCAATTCCTCAAATTGCATGACCCCACAAACTAGTTTTCAAAACAAGGTGTTGGATAACGAACAGAAGTCAGGGGATCGTTTTCAACTATTGACTTGTCTCACGTTTCGTACTCGTTGTACACAGCAAGTCAAACACATAATTTAATAGTGACATAATATATCAATGCTAACAATCAAATTTCGAAATTTTCATAAAGTATTCAAGAAATTTCAGTGTGGGTGTCGACACCATAATGAGACAATTATGAGATGTTCTCTTCTTCTTTTAATTGTTATAAATAAAAAAAAATTATCCTGAAGACGAGCAGAGTATACTGTTCGAAACGTCTGGACCACACCCTTGTCTTTTCAGAGCCAACACTCCCACAAACAAGATTTACACATGGTTGTACCATAGAGCAAGGAACTTGCTTCGTTGTCGTAACCGCACGTTTACTATTGTTTCTTCCTGTAAATTTAAAAGTGTGTATGACACTAGGTAGGCATTCTTACACGTTAGGAAAATACACGACATACATGACATACAATTAATTCAAAAATGTGTACATGCCAGTTTCGTAATGTGTACTGTATGAAGTCGCTCCTTCAAGAAAAACCCTTTACCATCATGCAAGAACTCAACGACTGAAAGAGTTCCAAAATTACCACTAAACACAACCCCTCGTGGCAAGGGTTTTCCAAAAACCATCGACGTGTTCACGTCCTTGGATAAAGTCGGGCTATGCAACAGATCGTAGAAGATTGAAGAAGATTGTCTTAATCTTCTGGAATCCAAAAAGGCCCGAACTGTCATCAAAAGGATCCTCAATTGCCTCCATTAACTGCGTGTAATTACTTCATTGTTAGAAGCGATCGGATTTAGGCAAAATATTGAATAGGGAAACTTTTTCAATTCGATTAGGTGAACGGTAGTTGTGGATTTTCACAGATTAACGGGTACTTTGTGCACACATCGCCTACAAGACAGAATACAATAACGATGTTATTGTTTTTTTCTTTTTTCAATTTACATAGATAATTTCAGAATTTACAGTAGGGTAGTGGTTTTGCTTGCGTGAACACTGCGGGTGGTGCAATCTCCAAGTGGATTTTAAGTGTGTTTTATTCTACATAGTTACTTCAATTTACTAGAAAATTACCAGCACTCAACGCTTATTATAGTGGGGGGGGGGGGGCATACGCAGTAAGGCATATTGCCAACAGCTTATGTGCTTTTCTGTGTAATAGCCACAGGCAGTACCTTATTATGTCTAACCAGTGGGTTTAAACTCTTGGAAAATCGATGCCGTGTTAAGAAAACATGAATTGACTTTATCAATGGATGTTTTTTTATATATATAATGAAAGTATAATCTGCCAGTCTAATGCCTTTCGAGTTGGTCACTAGTGAATACATGGCCTTGGGTTGCCGATAGAACCGCTTGGGTATACATAAGAACATGAATAGGGCTACGTGGGGACGGGTTATTAAGCCCGTACTAAACTGAGATACCTGTTTGCAAATCACTGCTGGACGAAGTTTTGAAACATAACACAGAAGCTTTATGGGGTCATGGGTGATTCAAAACTAATGTTTAGACACGGATCACTATTCGTATACAATCAAAAGCCCTCTCCATTTCGAGTGAGAAAAACACCTAGTGCCCGGACTCAGACAGAAGTTGGTGTTTGCTAAAGAGTGTTTTTGTGAATCACCTCGAAAGTCTCTTTGTCGATTTCACAACAACGACCAATTTAAGTAGGACACGGTAAACGGTAGACGTCAGTTTTGGTGCGCACACAACTACAAGCACCAAGTCAAACAATACCTCGGCTAACGTACGCTGAGTGTGTGCGCAGGTGCACGGCTGTGGTAGTCAGTGTGCGACGCAGGAACTTTACGAGAACTCTCTTCATTACGTTATCAAAATACTGGATGCTGCGCTGTGTCGTTGCGACTTCAAATTGAAACATTCAATGTAGCATTGGACTCGCTAGAGGGGAGGAAAAGTACATCAGTCACAAGAGTTCACCACCGCAGTGATCGATCTTGAATGAATAGCAATTCAACCAGAGACTGAATTCAACTGGCTCCTTTTATACAATCGGTTCGTTCTGCTCAACGAACTGATACCAAGTTCAACAGCCATTAGCTTATCAGCGAACCGGTGAACTTGAACGCTGCTGAAATGAAAAACCAGTGAGTATAGCAACACCATAACAACCAGTCGTTTATACAGTACATCTGCAGATCATAGTTTAACTAGATCATAGTGTAGTAACCGACGTACTCCAGGCAAGTGTAGCACTAAAAATTGAACTTCAACCTGTGGGGTGTAAGCGAGTGTATAGCACTGTCGAGCACAGCCCGTCTGACCCGTGTCACTCTGTCAGTTATGTTGACATAACGGTTACGGGGAGTTAGTTGTGAACACCACAGGGAGCCTTACAAGAAAGTGTGACCCGAGGGGAGTGAGGGGAAAACGCCGGGTCAAGTCTCGCTGTGTCCTGACGATCTCGCGCCGTGGAATTACCCTGTGGTCTGACGGATCAAAGATTGAAGGATTCCAGTACCTGGGATAACTCAAACTGGGGGTGTCTTACATACCTACACCTGAGTGCGAGAGACGGTAAGTGGCTAGAGGTAACCTATTTGCTTCTATGGATAACCGTACACACGTTGTAGTGATCAAAGGAAAGAGTGCCGCATTCCTGAAGTTTTCCCACAGGTAAATTGATTTGGGAATTGGGATTGCGTTTAACTAGTAGTGTGTGTATTATTGCAGTTGCCAATTACGACTTGGAGTTTGTTCAGGGGCATAGTATTAGTAGGCCTATGTGTGTGTGGAGGGTGGGCAAATTCAATTTGAAGAATAAACTTGAGTGTGGATTGATTTCTCGTTCGAACCCCAAGCATGTCTTACCTAAAGCAGAGTTTGCTGAAACAGTACTTTTTGTCTTGTCGAGACTTTTGAGCACATCAGGTTTTTATAGCCAGAAATATAGGTTCAACAGCTTTGAAGTCTTGACATATACTTTTCGAAATAGGCTGGCTTGAATTAATATAAGCAGTCAATATTGCCTACAAGTACACGTAGGCCTGTTCTCCATTAAGTTAGACTCGATTCCAGACTTGAGATAAGTCTACGTCACTCCTTCTAAAAATGATTTCTATGTCTTTGCCAGTAATATTGGAACTGGCAGTTTTGTATTGTGCCTGAGTTTTGATCGTCCTTATTGAATTATCCAACAGTTTGAGGAGCTGACCACATTTTTGTGATGGACATGTTTTTACTCCTGTTGACTTTGTTTAAAGAGCAACCACAACACAGCTTTATGAAGGTTATACCAATACAGAGTCTCTACCCGAATCATTGTAATAGGCTCATGACGGATGGCGTCTGAAAACGCTTTTGTCATTTTACACGACTGTACTTTTTGCAAGCAGTCAAAAACCTAGACACGAACGTATTCAAATATGTTTTTTTGTTCGGATAACTCAGTATTTCGCCAAGCTGGAGTCGTGTTTTGTCCCTCTTTGTCCGAAACATGTTTATGTTAGGCTACAAAAAATTGCAAAAAAATTGCATACAAAATAAATAAATTAATTACTATACTAAATAAATAAATGTATTTTTTTCTTCGAAACAAATATAGATTTCGTAGAAAACTGACAAAAGAAATAAATGGGGGCAGTGCGCCCTTCAGGTTCACATTCATTGTGTTTCCACGTGTGTAGGGGCTGGGAATAAAGCTCACCCCAATGTACAAAGCTCACCCCAAAACAAGGCAAAAATCACTCTGGTTAGGGGCTCCAAGAAGAAAGCATTTGAAATGAAAGTAACTCAGGGGAGCTTAAAGACACACGTTGCCTTGGATCGGTCGAGTTAGTCTTTGAAAAGCATTTGTAACCGTTTGTTATAGAATGCATAATGATTAGAAAGATATTTTAAAAGTAGAATATAATGATCCACACAAGTATCACTCGAAACTGCGTGGTTTTCCTTTTACCTCGTCGACAAACACGGTCGGCCATTTATTTTTGACTCCCATAAATGGCCGACCGTGTTAGTTCCAAAGTAAAAGGAAAACCACGTAATTTCGAGGCAAATGTGTGTGGATCATTGTATTCTACTTTTTAAACATCTTTCTAACCATTATGCATTTTATAACAAACGGTTACAAACGCTTTTCAAAGACCAACTCGACCGGTCCAAGGCAACGTGTTTCTTTAAGGTAGGAATTGGTATTCCACTGCGGCATGTTTGTGCTGGTGCAGCTGTAATGTTCCAGTCTATGTGCAGATAGATTAAGTGATGTATGGGACGGGGTACATCATGAGACAACGAAATAAATCTGTCGTGAGTTTCCCTATAGCTGCAATTTGTATCAGCAAATTGCAATGTAACACTTCAAGGTTATAAAGGTGCACTGAGTGGAATATCTTCGGATCCTTATTGTTAAAGAGTGGCATTTATTTTATGTGAGCATAGCTTACTCTATGATGTGAGTATAGCTGCGTTTTAAAGTTTGTTATAACCAACCTCTTTCAAAATCAAGGCCTTGCATAATCATCTTTGGCCATTTTTATGTTTGAAAAGAGAACATTATTTGCAAAATGACAATTGTTTTGCATATTCATGTCATTTTTGCTATTTGATAATCTTCAAGCCAATGTGATTGTTTTTGAATGGGGATACAAAGGTCAAGGGCAAAAGGGCACACGTCTGGATGGGCTACCGGGGAATAGACCAGGGGCAAAAAGGCAAATGTGTGAAGGGCCAAGGCAAAAAGCCAATACCAATACCAGAGGCAAAATAAAAGTGTTCGGCCAAGACCATGCAGGGACAAAACGGGCATTTCGTTTAAAGGGTTACCAAGGCCAAGAACAGAGGGGCAAAATGGCAAGTGTTTTAAAGAGGCAACCGAGGCCAAGACCAGTGGCAAATTGCTTCGGTCTGTATCTCAGACAAAAAAGTAGGCAAAGCCTGTTTTTGAATTCAAGATTGTGATTTGGTAGAAGCCCCAGTATAGTTCTGATTGTGTTCTAAACCCAAGTGTTTTGAGAACATGAATCACATATCACACCAATTTCCTACTGCGCTTTCACGGCTGTGATGCATGATGACATCTTCGCAGTGAATTCACGGTATGATGGATCATTTTAATGAATTCGTGTCCCCTTTTAAAGTTTAATAGTCACCAAAACACTTCTATTTTGCTCTGCAGTTTATTAGAATCCCATCACCCTAATTGCTGGGTCTGGAAAGTCATGAATTATACAACAAATGCTGTATATAAATACAATAAAGCAAACATTATCCGTGATATAAATTGGAGGCAATTATTCTACCAAAGATTCAATTAATTGTTTGATTAATTTACTGGATGGCGATTTATAAACTACTCAAACGTCAACTACACGAAAAACCTACCAACCAACCCACTCAACAAAATAGTCAAATAAACAGACTGACAAAAAATACTCGTACATTTCAGAAACTTTGCGATTAACAATCTTACACATTGTTTCCAATACTTGCCATATATGGAAACCGAAGACAGTATTCTAACAAAAGATTTCGCATAATATGTGAATTTTAAAGAGACAGGGGTCGATTTCACAAAGAGTTAGGACTCGTCTTACCTCAAGTTAGGACGAGCAACTCGTCTTAACTTAGGATTAATCTTAGGTTCCGCATGCTACAGTGCAGGGTTGGGACTCGTCCAAAGTCATTAGATTAGTCTTAAGTTAGGAAGAGTTTTGTGAAATCGACGGCTGGTGTTCAAAAAGAATTTGGTGTACAAAGTCCAAGAGGGTGTTAAGTACAGGAACAAGGGAAAGAACAAAAGAAGTCTCCACAGGGGTGCAACAAAAGGAATGTTTGAAGTTTACTTCGTGTGTACAATGTAGAGTACACAATCCATTAATTATTACAGTTTTGATTAATCGTGGATTTGATTAACTGATACCTTTGATTAATTGTCTGTTATGTTCACACAGGCTAACCCTTTTCGTATTAAAGGCTCTCCACATTTCTGACAAACTTGTTTTTGGACATCACAATAAACCAGTTTACACGAAGCAGCTGTGTGATAATCTCTTCTTGATAGAAGTATAGTGCTTCTGAGAGAAGCCATACCTGAGATGGGTCTCGAAGTTTCGAGCAGTAAGCTCTGTTCATCTTCAGAATATCACAAATAATCCACCAGACAAACCATAATGTAGCAAAAGAAACTTCAAATTACAATCAGATCAGACCGAGCAATAAAATAGGTGCGTCTTTCACTGAACTTTGCCATCACACCTATGTCACTTCTTATCAAATTCTTATGCCTAACATTCTTTAGTGTGTGAGGGATATAAACCGGTAGCGAAATGTTTCGCATTCGCACCAACATATAATCACATCGTATATTATTGTCTTCAGTGGTTAAAGACATAGGATTGGTACTGGTTATTTTTAGCGGTATGCTTACTGTCTTTGAATCAAGATAAGGTACATCACTTGGCAATGTTGACGAATCTGCTGCTGCTATGCCAACTCTGTTTGATTCAGGTTAAGGTAAAGCACTGGTAAAGTTCAATGATAAGACTATACTGATTTTATACCCATATGCTTACCCACTGTATCAAACGGCTGCACAAACGGACTCTCTATGAATCAACACAAGGTACAACTGAGTGATATTGGCAAACATAAATTGATGCCTCTATATATAATGCCTATCGTTATCCGACTCAATACAATGTGCAAACTCTGTTTAAATCAAGATGAATATACATCGGAAGTTATGTTGAAAGAACTGCCCTCTGCCGCTGGTATTCCTCTCGTATGCATACTCTCTTTGAATCAAGATATGGTACAACATTATTTTGTAAACGTGGTAAGACTGTCTTAAAAAGACTACGGCCCGAAAAAGTTATGAGCAATTGATTATCACTAAAATTTAAAAATTGAAACACTATTTTTTTTTTCTTCAGAGAAACCAAATGTATTAACACATCTTTAAGTTTGTTTTTCTCACGGTGGGTCACATACAATCGATTAATCTTTCAGCTTTGACTGCGCGTTTATACAATGGAACTGGTACCTAGAAACATATGAAAGCATATTTGGCATATTTTGTCATGGGCACCAGCCAATAACACAACGAGTTCATACGTAGAATGGGCCAGACACCACATTGCTGTTGAATGTATTGCCGTTGCCATGGTAAAAATCTAGTACATTTTCAAATGGTTTGCCATTTTAATGTTCAGTAAGGCTATTTTGCATGACCCAGGAGCCAGGTTTGACCATGCTTCCTTTCTCCAGGGTTTATTAACCGAGAATAATGTAAACAAAACCGAAGCTGGAGTTTTAACTTTGAACACAACCTGCTGAGGCTACCATAAAAAAAGCACTTGCTTGCATGAACATTTAATGCTTAGCGCAATTAGAGCCTGATTGTACAGAGCTGCTTTAAGACAAAAAGTAGATAAGCAAAACTTTACTCTGCTTACCAGAATAAGGTTACCAGCCAAAATACCAGCCAAAATACCCATCCACATGTATCATCCGTGACTGGTGACTGGTAACCTTCTCAGTTTAGCTTAGCAGATTAATGACAGTGGACACTATTGGTATTGTCAAAGACAAGTCTTCTCACTTGGTGTATCTCAACATTATGCATAAAATAACAAACCTGTGATTTTTTTTGCTCAATTGGTCATCGAAGTTGCGACATAATAATGAAAGAAAAAACACCCTTGTCACATGAAGTTGTGTGCTTTCTGATGCTTGATTTCGAGACTTCAAATTCTCAGAACTTGAGGTCTCGAATCAAATTCGTTAAAAATTACTTCTTTCTCGAATACTACGTCACTTCAGAGGGAATCGTTTCTCACAATGTTTTATACTATCAACCTCTCCCCATTACTCATTACCAAGTAAGGTTTTATGCTAATAATTATTTTGAGTAATTACCAATAGTGTCCACTGCCTTTAAGGCTATCATTCCGCTTACAACGCTTCAATAATGTCATGGGAAAGTTTCATCTTAAATAGATTTCTCAAATTGTTTTCAACCAAATTGGGTCATTCGAAAGTGTACAATCTATATTTTACTTCGTATTGGCCTCAAAGTATATTGCCTGAAATAACAATCAGCCATGTTGACGTATTGAGTTTTAATCAGCCATTGATTATAGCTACCCTGTAAGTAAAGCCATCAGTTTGACCCTTTCCTTGTAGTTTAACCCTGTCTATATCAACGAATCGTCAGGGTTAAGTAAGATGGGTACTGGGGGGAGCAATGACACCGGACCCATCACATAATGATGTTAGCAACTTAGGCCATTTTCGAAACGACGGTTTCGGCTTTGGATTTAACTCAGGCTAGCTTTGTTTTGACAATTGCGCTTCCTTTGGCTATACGCGGTCAGGGCTTCAGACGAGAGAACGGAGCCTTAAGCCGAATCCAAAGCCGAAGCCGTGGTTTCAAAAAGGGCCTTAACGATTATTGTGTGCCTTGTGGAAGACCCTGGATCGAAATTGGTCACTTTTAATAAATTGTCTTCCTTCACTATACTACAATTTGAATCACCTCTTTTTACGATTTCTAGCTTGGAACTCAAGCAGCCTTAAAACAAACTCATTATGCTCATTACATCAAGTTTATTTAATTAACACTGACAACTGTTTATAACACTCCTAGTAGTCAATCATTGTGCCTATATAATTTGCATATCATGGTGACGATGTTCATTATAACATTCCTTTCACTCGTCTCCTATATTCGAGATGAACATTATAACCTAGTCCATTATGATCTTTAACTGCTTGGTATCATGGGTCAGTGAGAGCAGATCGCAGTTGTAGTCTAAACAGTTGACGTGTTTAGCATTGGAACAGGTATATAGATCCCTGTTGCACGTGAAAGAATGGAAAACATTTTCTGCAATCCCCTATGTGTTCAAGACATATGCATATCATTAAAGCCATTATACACTTTCGGAACAGAAAAAAAAAAGTTCACAAATTTGCAAATAACTTGCAGGGTTTACAGAAGGTAAAGGTAAAAGACTTCTCTTGAAATATTACTCCATAAAATGCTTTACTTTTTGAGAAACGTTGAAACAATTATCAATTCCTCGACAACGAGATTTACGGATTTATAGTAAAAACACGTCATGACACGGCGAAACGTGCGGAAACAAGGGTGGGTTTTCCCGTTATTTTCTCCCGACTCCGATGACCGATTGAGTCTAAATTTTCACAGGTTTGTTATTTGATATAGAAGTTGTGATACACGAAGTGTGGGCCTTTGGACAATACTGTTTACCGAAAGTGTCCAATGGCTTTAAGGTATGGTACTTCAATGGTTAGTGGAAGAGTACATTCATTCCAATACTCTGTAGTGTTCAAGACATGTGCCAATCATAGATGGGTGGTATAATATGGAAGATAACTCCAATCACATAGTTTCCAAGACAGAAAGGATCCTACATCATTGGTTGCTGAAAGAGTATTCATTCAAATTTCACTTTCATGGAAGCATATCATACATCATTGGTGAGTGGAAGAGTATATTCTTCAGACAGGTAACATAAAGGGGTGGTACCATCGTTGGTTACCCAACTATGGTTTAGCTCCACCCACGTACAAAATACAAAATCTCTTGACGCCCCGTACAACTAGACCATGCAGGCCTGAGATCTATCAGCAATACGCCCCTTCCTCGAACTCGCCTGGCCAGGTATGGGTGACAGGGCCTTTTCCAGACTCTGGAATCCACAGACAAATACACAACATTACTCTCTTCCAGCAGAAACTTCAAACACGCTTGCTCATGCTTGCTTTCCAACATCTTGACGATACTTTATCTTGAGTAAAGTGCGCCTTATAAAGGTTGCAGTTTATTATTAATCCTCTAGATTTCAAGACACCATCAAGGGTTGGTCGTTGGTTTGGGACAGTATTCATTCCAATTCTCTGGTGTTCAATACATGCACATCATTAAAGGATGAGATACCATTGGTTTTTGGAAGAGCACATTCATTGCAATCCCCATGAATCAGATTTTTTTTAATTTTTTTATAAAAGATGGGATCATTTATCAGCGTAACTTTCACGGTGACTGACACTTTAAGTGCACCGTTGAATGCTCCTTAAAGATAACATGATTAAAGGTGTCTACACCGCAATGTTCAACATCTCTATGAGTGTCCTCTTGGGACCACGACACCTGGCGGCTTCACGTGGTGAATAGCCTCTCCAAAAATAATCCTCAAAAGAAGTTTAAAGAAGATCTTGAAGATCCTTCTAACAAAACACCAGATAAAAGTGAAAGGAATAGACAGCTGTTTACACAGCATGTCGTGAAGCATGTCTGCGTCCCTCTAAGATTCCATTTATGATTTCCATTCACAGTACCAGACAACATAAATGCATACTGAGCCCATTTCGGAATACTGCTTATTCGAATACTGCTTAACAACTTCCCTTGCTAAGCAAACATTTAGTGGGGCACCAGACACAACAATGTAAACTTAATGTAGTTGAGGCTGGTAGCTTGTCTGTAAAGCAATACTTTTCTATGCTTAGCAGAATTTTGGCTGGTAACCTGTTTCTGTTAAGCAATACTTTTCTGTGCTTGGCAGAGTTTTGGCTGGTAACATGTTTCTGTTAAGCAATATTTTGTTCTGTGCTCAGCAAGTTTTTTTTTGTGCTTACCTCAGGCTTCATGAAATTTAGCCCTTGTCAGTATAGTATCCATGTGATTCAATTTGTAACAATCTATACTGGTATGAGCCAAGTGGGACCTCTATATAACTTGAAGGAATGTTTCCGAATTAGTTTTCGACCTCCCCTGCTGGTATTTTTTTCCCAGCAACTGTTTCAATCACGACATCGTCTGGAGAACGCCTTCATTTATGAGCAAGTAACCCATTTCAATAGAACTGTTATGCACTTCAAATTAACTTAGCTTATTATAGATAATTGCTTAGCATGAGAAAAAATGGTTAGACGTAAAAATGCTATTAAATTCACGCAATTAGTGTGACCTGAGCCTCTCTGTATATTTTGATAATAATTTGCACGGCATAATCCTCAAGCATATTTAAAGAGACAGCAGTATAGCCTTTCATAATTCACACTTGCACACGGGTGAGAGTCACTGCTGACAGAGGGGTCTGAAACTATACACTCTGAAATCTTCCGGTCAGAATTTGACCGGATAAGGGTCCTGGGGGTCTGACCTAAACGGAGTCAGTATGATCTATTCGTGCTATTTGGCCCGACATGCTTCCACAAATAGCATTAAAGAGGCAGAAGTTGCCGTTCACAATTCACACTTACACATGGGTGAGAGTCGCACTGCTGACAAAGAGGTCTGAAACTATACACTCTGAAAACTTAATCCCATCTGGGTCAGCATCACACGGAATCGGTGTCAAAATGACACACGAATGGGTCAAAATGATGCATTACCAAACTTCTAACCACCTTCGTGGTCAATTTTACCAACTTTTTATTTTATTTTATTGTTTTAGAATAGGATCAAAATTTGACGATAAAATATAATTAATATTTAATTTTAAGAAGGAGATCGCATCTCAAACGCTACTAAAATCACACAACAGTAAACAATAAACCAAAAGCAAATCCAAAACCCAACAACACCCATAAAACACCATAAACAGGAGGCAGTGACACCAACATTAAAAACCCCAACAAGACAAGGTCCCAAAAAGCCCAACACGAATCTAAAGCCAAAATAAACCCCGCCCAAAAGCTGCCTACTCGGGAGGTCTCTCTAGTTACGGACACGGTAGATTTATTTAACACGTCGCCCCCGATTCCAGCTCTCATTAATTCACTTATTACAATAATGGATCTTTACCTTGAGGAGCGAAGCGAGTGCGACCGAAGTTCAGTGGCACTCGGAAATGAGTTGGGAAAACGTGCATTGTTGCACTCAGGCAGCCACTCCCACCCTCCCCCCCCCCGAACGACCTTACGACAGTACAACAGTTTTTCTAACTCGTCATTTTCTTCGTGAAGACACTCAGAGCATACTGATCGTAACATTGAGTCGTCAGCCACAGGTTCTTTCCAGAGCCAACACTACTCAAGCGATACTCATATGGTTTTACCACAAACCTCTCTTACGTTAAAGGAACACGTTGCCTTGGATCGGTCGAGTTGGTCTTTGACAAGCGTTTTTAACCGTTTATTATAAAATGCATATGGGTAGAAAGATGTTGTAATAGTAGAATACAATGATCCACACAAACATGCCTCGAAATTGCACGGTTTTCCTTTTACCCTGTCCACTAACACGGTCGGCCATTTATGGGAGTCAAAATGTTGACTTCCGTAAATGGCCGACCGTGATAGTTCGCGACGTAAAAGAAAAACCGTGCAGTTTCGAGTGATACTTGTGTGGATCATTATATTCTACTTTTAAAACATCTTTCTAACCATATGCATTTCATAACAAACGGTTTCAAACGCTTTCAATAGACCAACTCGTCCGATCCAAGGCAACGTGTTCCTTTAAGTTTTTGTTGTTGGACGGCATGGAAAACATTTTACGATGTCAGTGCTATATTCAAATAGTTATAACTATAGCAAACCTGTGAACATTTGAGCTCGATTGGTCGTCGGAGTTGCGAGATAACTATGAAAGAACAAAACACCCTTGTCACACGAAGTTGTGTGCTTTCAGATGCTTGATTTCGGGACCTCAAATTCTAAACTTGAGGTCTCGAAATCAGATTCGTGGAAAATTATTTCTTTCTCGAAAACTACTCCACTTCAGAGGGAGCCGTTTCTCACAATGTTTTAGACTACCAACCTCTCCCCATTACTCGTTACCAAGTAAGGTTTTATGCTTACTAATAATTATTTTGGGTAATTACCAATAGTGTCCACTGCATTTAAGGGGGTTGATTGATAACTGGTTTGTCTAACGAGACGCTTCTTATAAAGATGGATTTCACTGTCGAGTTCAGTTTTTCAAATTTAACCTTTGCCAATAGACAGGCCTATACTACAGTCCTTATTATGAAATTGAAGAAAAAACCATGTTGATGAAAAAAAAACTGTGCGAATTTTATCAACATCCACTGACATCAACGACGTATTTATTTTCAGTGCACGGTCAAACACAGCTTAGTTTACTTCGACACTATCTGACACATTATGGTATACTGTACGGTAGATCTGAATGAAAACGTTACGATGACGAGACGGACGAATAATGGCAATAATTATGTACTCAAAATACAAAATAGCAATGTTGACAAATTGTTCACAGCTTGATTGCTTTCACAAGACCCTTTTTCATAATTTGCTTGTCAACTCTTCCGTTGTCCCCTTTTATCACATCCAACTCGTGTTACTCTTTGTCTCCTTGCCTCTCAAGACTTTGCTCTTCCTTTTTTGCCATCATTTATCTTCCTCCCGTCCCATCTCCTTCCTGTTTATCAGTTTCCACTTCACATGCGAATTGTCTACCCTTATGATGTTCACAGGGCATGGTGTCGAGAACAAGTCATCTCGGCCGCAAGAAAAGGTCGCCCCTTGTAAAGTCGCCTCTTTCAAAGTCTCCCCTTGCAGAGTCTCCTCTTGCAAAGTCACATCTTCTAAAGACAAGTTTCACCCAATCTCTCCCATTATAGGTATAATATAGTGTCGAGGGGCGACGTTGTAAGTTTGCGAAGTTTGTAGCCTTAAAAGTTGTCAATTTATCAACAGCAGTGCTTCAAAACCGAAAGTCACAGTTACATTTCAACAGTGCTACTGGGAAAAGGACCATCTGTTCATGTTGTGTTTATGGGCTTAAACCAGAAGGGTACCTAAACCCAGAGAGGTACTTAAACCCAGAAGAGGGTGCCTAAACCCAGAAGGGTGTCTAAACCCATAAGGGTGCATAAACCCAGAAGGTTTGTAGGTGAGCCTATATGGGTGACCTGCCAGGCCCGATACTTCACGGAGGCAACGAAGGCGACTGCCTCCATGCCCCCTGGTGCCTACGGTGCTAATGAAATGCTCCGGTAGAAAGTTACAACTTCCTCATAGGGTGCCCTTTACCAAGGAGAAAATGCCTTGGTGCCCTTGCCCTTTTAAAAACGAAGCATCAGGCCTGACCCGCATCTCCGAGAGGTGGGGCAGTCCACACCCATGATTCACCCATGGTGTTTCCACCCAACACCGGGGTTGTCACAGCCCCCTTGTCCTGCTGACAACTCACGGGGACTTATCCACTCTCTCGCCCCACTGAGGAATGAACCTCCAAGCCCTTGAGCCCCGTTCATCATCCTGACGATTGACATCAAATAATTGTTTGCCCTTATATTAACTAAGACAACATCTGCCTCTTCGAGTGCCTGCTCCATCCGCACTGAGTCACGATCCTCTGTAGATTTATTGATGGTGCATCTTCAGTATCACGGTGTTTGTCCACGGATCCGTCATCTCCACGACACCCGAGATGGCCATGATACCGTGTATGATCAGAGATAATAGAGGATTGGTGGACA
Organism: Asterias amurensis; assembly: GCF_032118995.1. NCBI lineage: Eukaryota > Metazoa > Echinodermata > Asteroidea > Forcipulatida > Asteriidae > Asterias > Asterias amurensis. The sequence continues at coordinate 12,796,379 of NC_092651.1, forward strand.
TTTTTCATTCAGTCTTCAATTAACACAAGGAGTTGTAAATCATTCAGAGGGAATCCCATATCATGGGTTTGACTTTATTACTATACCCACTGTATATTTAATAATGATGGTATTAATTGTGGGTATTAACAGTCAGATGGTTGGAGTTGATTGCTTGGTCATGATTGTTTGATCTGGGACAATAGTTATATCTTGGATGCATGATGCTATCTAATTGGGACTTTAACTCCTCCGGGGAACTGTAGAGATCTGGGCCAGGATGTGATATATGGCAAGTAATAATTCTCTAGGTGCAGTTTACGCCCTCTAGAGACGAGCAGACACCTATATATTACAACCGTCGTGGGTTCGAATCTTACCCGAGTAAACTGCCTGTGATTTGTTTCACAGCAGTATACAGTGCTAACACATATTAATACAAAATATGAAGTTTTTCCTTGTCTGTCTAAAGATTGATTGTTGGAGATGTTTTTATGAATAAAATATTGATGCCTCGGTGCTGGTGCATTCAAAATTGGTGGAAGTTATATTGATCATTGAGTTTAGATTTATAGCCTTTTAAAAATACCCGCCCGGTCTCAGTCGCGTTCCACGTGTACCCTTATAATCGATTCACTTGTATCGAAGTCCACACCGTAAGGGTGACAGACTACTTTCTCACTTATCGCCTCGGTTTGATTGCACTGCTTTTCGAGTGGTAGCTAACAAAGATGGATGCCTTCTGTTGTCAAGTTATGAAAACTCGGTCCTTGCTAGTTCCTGGGCCCAATTTCATAGAGCTGCTAAGCACAAAAAATTGCTTAGCATGAAATTTCTTCCTTGATAAAAACAGTATTACCAACCAAAATATCCATTTGTTGCATATTGCTTGTTACTGGTATTCAGCTGTTGTTTGCTTATCCTGAAAACCACGTGGAAATTTGGTTGGTATTCCTGTTTTTATTAAGGTAAAATTTTCATGCTTAGCAAATTTGTGTGCTTAGCAGCTCTATGAAATTGGGCCCTGGTCCTAATGACTACATCATATAAGGTTCGGCACCCCAATCAACTCAATTTGACCAAAATTGGATTGGGTTTTTATTACGCTGCCTCTACTCAGCAATACTGACCGATTCATTTGTCATCATAAAATAGGGTCCTTTTGTATGTTTTGGTATATTCTGTTGCGTGCGCCGTGGGCCATTAGATGTCATGATTGCTTTATTGCAGTCAGCGTCGGTTTCATTTGAAGATATTATTGGGTGGTTTATGAGTCGAAGTGAGTCACTTGATGCCGCCTTGAATAAAATAATCCCCCCCCCCCACCACCAGTATTCAGTACTGGGGTACAGCTGGTCCGGCTTAAAATATCACAGCCATATAAGAAGAAAACAAAAATCGTTTAAATTAGTTTCTGTAAATTAAACATGCATGCTTTTATTAAATATGCATTGTGATATGTGAGTAGGCCTATTAGGAGTAGATGGCCTGTGATGATTCTTACGGGCTGACGCTCTAAAAAGTGTTTTGTACTTTGCAGGCAATTCAGTGATATATTAATTAGGGAACCGTGTTGAAGAGTACCCTTTTTTAAAGGAGTGAAAGTGGAAAGTACCAGCGGTACTCTTTTCATTCTTTATACTCTCCCTTTTTCATGAGATTGAACAGATATATTGTTTGCCATTTTGTTAACTCTTTAGCTCACTTCATTTTGAACAATTACGGTTACGAAGCCAATGACTCAGATCGGAAAAAGCGAAATTAACCACTGTACTTGCCATTAACCGGATTAATATGGATTAATATTCTAGGGAAACCCCACGAAGTCAGTTAAGGGATGAAAACCCAATCCAGAGATGGGAACGAGGAAAGATACCAACAACACACACACTCAGGTAGAGGGACTGAAAGTCCGATCCATTTGGAAACGAGGAAAGATACCACGACGCCAACCCGGTTTCCTTTTCACTGTTTCCATTTTGTTTGGTTCCATGCAAACACGTGGTCCCAAATCATTGTTCAAAACTAGAATAACCAGGTCCCAGTTTTAGTGTACTATTCATTTTTGACAACACAACACACTACTAACACAAACAAATGATTCAATACCAAATCGAAGCTGGTCCTTTTCAGTCTAACATTCAGCAGTTATGATTGTGATTGCGTATACAGGAAACACGACCAAGATGGCAACTCCCGTTGGTAATTTCTCTGTGAGATTCAACGCATAATTTTGACAAGATATCTGTTCTTTTTCGAAGTATCGCATGGTATCGAGCGACGCAAAAGCCTAAACCCATCGATTTGAATACAGCACACGGCGAATGTTTTCATAGCGTGTCAGCATTAGAGGGCAATATGATATGTTTGGACTCCGGATAAAGATATAGGCGGGAACCCGACCACCCGGTTGTGATGGATTGCGTGAATTGGGAAAGTGGCGTTACAACCCGATACGACGGGCCGTGGCATGCGGTCCGACGGGGCAGTTAGGAGTTTTCAATCTCATAACCGGTTTGGCGCGTCCAGTTTCTCGTGACTAATAATATACGTTTATTGTGATGTGCAATTTGTTGGTAAAAGAGCATGTAAAATCCATTTGAGAGTTCGAAGAGACTAAGTATAAAAGTTTCAGCTCAATTCTGTTCACTCTTCAAACAAGCAGAGGTCAGTACCCCTGTGCAATTGCATCTACTAACTGTGCTAACATGTTTTATGGGTATTAACATAAACGTTTCAGCGAAGGGGACATCCAGGAAACAAAAATCAATAACATAAAACCTCAAGAGAAACTGACTGGATAAATTTTAAAAGATTTGAGGTTGAAGAAAGAAGAATTTACTAGAGTGGGACTCGAACCAACGACCTCTTATTTCACAGAAAAAAAAGGTTAATGTTATGCAATGGTTTGTGGTTGTGTGTATAAAGGTGACTGTTAAACCATAAACCAAACGGTGGATTGTATAAAACGTTGGAAAATTCCCATTTTTACAATAAGTTGAGCGAAATGTTATGGGGTTTGAACGTATAATACTCGCAAAATAACACTTAAAGCTCATTCAAACAAACATTTAAACAAACGCACATAAAATATGAACATGACAAACAAACAATGTCAAGAGGCGATCGCGATGCATGCTGAACGAACACCTCAAAAACCCAAACCCGCCGAGTCCGGGAGAAGATAGTTTTCAAAACCTTTTGCATTTTCCAAGGAGATTTCGTTTCAGAGATTCAATATTCACTGTTATGACTCGACATTCCAAAGTGCATTTTGTGTAAACATTGTCAGAAATGCACTCGTCGGAGTGCTTGCACTTCGCCATCTTGACACACAAAAACTTAAAAGGTTTCTTTAAAACAAACCGCGAAAAGCAGTTTTGAAATGGGTTTTTAAAAGAGCACCATCGGAGATCCCCTATCCCTGAAGCTAGTAAGGCAAGCTTTAAGGGTTGGTTTTTAAGTTAGGCCTCCCCCAATATAAAAACAGTGGTGACTCAGTAAGTTTTGTTATTCAGGCGAACATCTGCCGGCTAGTGTCCTCACTTTACGAACCCTCCAGATTGTATTGAGATAACACTTGTGATTGGACGTTTAGCGAGCTAATATCTCGTAGACTGTGAGAGGGTTGAGGCGCCAGTTATAATTTCTCATGAGGTACTATAACCACCGAGCGTTGACCTCCTATGTGTGAATACGTAATGTTGTTTGGTCTGCTGCGATTGGCGCTCCTGATTTTGTGTTATGATTCTAGTGATGAAATTTCAGACTTGTTGGGGAGTCTTTTTACTGCGAGGTGGGGTTTGGGTTGCATGTTGAAGTGTGGGTATGGATTGGATTTTGATTGGTGATATGATAGCACCGGTGGAATCGCTGTGTCTGAGTAAAACGCAATATGGACTGTTGATTTTAATTGCCAATGTTGGTGAGGATGATGTGAGGTTGTTGGTGACTTAACTGATAGTATTTTGGGTAAAATATTACCTCCTGTGAGAGTGATACAAGTTCTTTAAAACCCTCATTCTTGTAAAATGCACTCCATCAGAGAATCCAATGCATCGCACATGTATGAACGAACATCACCAACTAAATTAGGCACAGAAACGACAACAATGCAATGCTTAAACAATCACAGACCCATGTTAACGACAGCAAGGCATTGCTTAAACAATTATAGGCCTATGTTAGTGACATCAATGCATTGCTATAGGCCTCTGTTAGTGACATCAATGCAGTGCTTACACAATTAGGCCTCGGAACGAAAACAACGCAATGCAATGCTTAAACTAGTTTTAAAGCCAGATGTAACTTGCATAGTACAAGTATGAACAAATATCACCAATCAATTATTAGGCATAGTAAACGGCAGCAATGTAATGCTTAAACAACCATGCATGTGTTAACGACGAGCTCACTATGACCATCAAGAGAGAATAGAAATTAACATCATATTCACACTAATTTCTGCAAAAACAATTACAGATGTGTTATGTTAACACCATAATACGGAGTTAATTTTAACAACCTAGTTTGCCGTTTTTTGTATGCTGGTCCAAATAAAACAGAAGTGATGAAACATTTTCAGCTAAAGCTGGTCACTCGTTTCATAAATTTGAAGAAAAAAAGGATAAAGGAATTGTTTACTGTACTTTTGCAAGGAAACACATATTACAGGGTGGGAAAAGAACACTGCACTCATCCTTCGCGCACGCCTTTGTAAAATAATCGGAATGAAATTTTCCCTCCCGGGAGCGAACGAGGAAATAAGAGGTGGCAAAGATGATTCATATGACAAACGATGTATCACCTCGGTTCACCTGTTCCTATGTCATCAAAAACGTGGTCCCTCATATAGAGCAGGGGTTGCTGGTCTGTTTTTTGTTTTCTTTTTTAAAAGGTTACAGCATTTGTTTTTTGGAAGAGCCATTAACCCATCACTTTATGAATGGTTCCTGAAAAAACCATAGGAGTGGAATATGTACACTTCCAAAAATTAAATACGTTCTTCCTTATGATACAATATTTGAAAAACTGGGACATGAAATTATACGATTATTTTATGAGCTAGGTCTGGGAGGGCACATCTTTTTTGATGACAGTTTTTTCTTTTTTTCTTTTGCCCTTCACTGGACGGCCTGTGCTTGTTTTATTGTTTGTCCGAAGAAAGAAAAATAACGGGGAAAACAAAAACAGATTCCGGTGCCTATTTGGCAGGCAAGAAACTACACTGGTAATTTTTACATTCAGTTTCATAACGTCCACATGAATTCACGAATTATTAAATACAATAAGAGCTGAACAAGTTGAGATGTACCCTATATTTTGTAGTCATTTCAAGATTTTATTCAAATCGGTGCAGTCTCCATGAAATATCGACAGGAAGTCCAGGGGCCACTTTCATAGAGCTGCTAAGCCAACGAAATTTCCATTTGTTTCATTATGCTCGTTACTGGTTTCAGCTGTTGTTTGCTTATCCTGAAAATCACATGGAAATTTGGTTGGTATTTCGTGATAAGCAAGTTTTTGTGCTTAGCAGCTCTATGAAATTGGGCCCAGGTTGCCACAGGTAAGGCCTTCATGGTCTATGCTTTGTCTTGAAACTCACCCCAAATAATTTGATCCCACCGCTACGTAGTAACCTAACCCCCCTGTTAAAACACCCATGTCTTCGACTGCCAATGCTAACTCATGCGTAAGTGCCCAGTAATGAAGACTTCATATTGGTACTTTCACAATTGATGGATGTAGCTACTATGGTAAATTGCCCTAAGGGTGAAAGAGAAGATTTTTTTTTGCTTGGATATTTTGTTTATATCAGGAACAGGGATTGGTTGTAAAGAATCTGATATGAGGGGATGTACTATGAAGTACATGAAAATGCCGAATTATGCACAGTTTGCAAGAGGAAGACTGTGGGTAAACGCATTGTATCTCAACACGGTTCTAATATATGCTAATTTAAACAAGATTCATTTATCTATTAAGCTCATTAGAAGCGACACCTAAGCTAATTAAGGAGTTATTAAAAAGCCGATTAAGACGTAATTAGAACTGACATCCAGTATTTTCGTAAAATATCAAACTCGCATGACCTGTTTTTTATTCGATTAGAAAAGGAACTATTGTTCAGTATCCAACAAAAATATTTTACACAAAACAGCGAGCGTGCGTAAGAGCCTATAGACAAAGTGGCTATAGGTTCAACACATGTCTTTTAATATTGGCCATTTAATATTTATCTTGATTCGGCACGGTATTGTGTTGACTTTGGCATCCACACGACAGAAAATCAGTCACTTTACTCGAAGAGAGAAGAGACTAGAACAAATCACAGGTTTGAACTGATGCGTGAAACGACACAGTAGTGTCAATATGATCGGTGTTTTCCTGTTCCCCCGTGGTTATCGACGGCGTTTCCCCCACCATCATTGCAGGTATAGAGAGGGGGGACACAATATGGATACCTGCAAGCGTCTTCATTTTACCCGTCGCATCTTGTACCCCTTTTCTATACTTCTTTCTTTGTGAATTCTTGTTTAGAGTCTCCGGGCCCTTTGTATTCAAACGTCCGGAATAACTTCATTACCGCGATCAAATTTGCGCGGCAGGGTTTTTTTTCTTCTTCTCTTTTTCTACATTTCCCCCCTCTCGCGCGAGCAGAGCTGTAGGTTACTGGAGCGTGTTTATTGTGCCAGCACACCGTCACACCTTGGGAATTAAAATGTCGTCAAGATAAAAATGGGCAAGGGAGAAAAAGATCGATGCTGCTTATGCACGGACCGGACAGTGAACCTGTTACTTCCCCCTCAAGATGTATACCGTCAATTCTTTTAGTTTTACCGCGGGGCGCTCTAAGGTTTTGCCACACGTTCAGTGTGTGGTAAAGGCTTCTATAAGGGGAAAGATATAGATGAATCCACATAGTGACTTTGACTTCTGTGTTAAAATGAGAGGAAAATAAAAACCGGGAGATGCGTTCAGAGAAGCAGCTCCTGGGGCCCTCTTTGGCATAGCAACGGCGAACGAGGCGATCGCTGATTGGACGGGTGGGGTTTCCATTGACTGATAGGAGAACACGTTCATTGACGGGAATGTGAGGGACGGGAAACTGAAGTAGAGAGACAAAATGCTTGTGGACTGACACTAGTACTGGGATGTTTTTTGTTTTGTTTCATAGGACATGGTAAAGTGACGGACCAAGTTTCTATATATAAAGCCTAAGGTAAGTTTGATTTTACTAATTTCGTAAATGAGTAATTTGCTCATGGAACTTAATACAAAAACGCGGTTTGACTTTTGTGCTGTGGAAATGTACGAATCGCTCCAAAGCACTTTAATTCCTTGTGGAACGTAAAAGCTTTCAACGAATACTTTCAATAAGCGCTCTCTGAAAGTCCGTCTTGTATCATTGTCACTTAAAACATTTTCAATTTTTCGAAATGCGACGTTGAAATATTTCATCCAGTGATGTTAGCTTGGATGCACGGTAGTTCTGTTTCACGACGGCCGGGTCTTACTTTCAGATATACGTACACAAATATTTGGCAGGAAAGTAGTAGTTGGCAATTGTCTTAATCGTTGAGAACGTTGAATCGGTAACTTGCATTTCATCGCTCCTTAAAATAAGATAGGAATATTTGTCGATCGTAACGTTAAGTTAGTATGTGTACCATTCGTCCAACATATGCTGCCGTTTTCTTGTTCTGGACAACCATGTTCGTTTTCGATCTAGTTATTTAATAATTGCCTTACACAGATCAGGGCAGACTTTTACTATTATGCACGTTCAAACATCACAAAACCACGACACACTATATTTTATATAACACTGAACCTGTCTCAGCGAGATTCGTACACGTTTTATATCACCGCGATTTCAACTACAGTTTATAATTTTGACCAATTTATGATGTATTTTTGACATAATGTTACGCCATCGTTTGGTATGCAACATTAAACTTGTACAGTTGTGTACGCGAAGCAACAATAATCTTCTTGCGTTTCTTGAAAAAAACTTTAAAAAACTAAGCACTGATAAAACCCGCGTAAAAACATCAAGTGATGAAGTATGTACAATGCGTGTAATGTGTTTCATATAAAGCGCTTATGTTAACTTGGCAACAGACAATGTGAACGACCCCAATGGGCGTAAAAACCCATATAGTGATGATTTTTTTTTTAACACAGCACAGCATGTGATTTGCTTGGAGTTGTGCACATTTTTTTTATGTGAATTTTTTGTTTGATGTGCTTCATCTAATACGATTATGTTAACTTGACAATATATGCCTACATGTACGAATGTGAACAACCCCAGTGGGTATGTTTCATCGTACAGACCAAACAGACCAGACATTATGGATTTATCCGCGAAGATAAATGACTTTGTATCATTAACAGCTTTCACAGGATCGTTGTCATAATTAGCCCTCTTGTGATGTCGAGACACCCAGGATCGATTCCCGGTCGATTCGTTCGGTTAGTCTGATTTAGGGAAGCAGAAGGGGAGTGTAGAAGAGGGTTAAACAGTGTCGAGGGGGTATAGTCACCTCTTTTGGGGAACAATGAAGGGATAAATGACCATAAGTTCTGGACTATCTGCAGTGAATGATGGCGGCCTTGTTGTCTGAAAGCTCGGCAAGGAAAAGGCGGCAAAGTGACAGATTGATGTGTTGATTGACATACGGAAGGTCAGCTGTGGATGACCTATGTAGAACTCTTCAGCAATGTGCTAGCTTCAAACCGGTATGGTACTAAACACAGTGTACAACTTTGCTAAGCAATTTCTGATGTTGTTTTTAAAGGAGTCCAAATTTGTCACTTTTGTTTAAAAACGCCAGATAGAGATGAGTTTCCAAATAATACGAAAACATGATTTCGAAAAGACGCGTGCACAATCGTTATTATTCACGGTTACTTCAGACTAGGTTTTGGGGTTTTCGAAACCAACGTTTTGGGCACCGGCTTTGAATTTCCGGTCCCGCACAACGAGTACAATCACCGTGCCGAAAGGCACACCGAATCAGGTGAACCGGAAATGCAGCCAGTGTTTGGAAAGTGCTCCTTGTATTGACAGTTGGAGATACAAAGTGGAAGCGACAACCAACGAAATAGAGAGAAAAAGAGAACACCAGTGTAATATGTCTATGGAGCAACAACAACCTGATGTGTACCATACATGCATTGAAGTTTAATTAGTTTACGAACAAACGCCACCCCGAGGCCCAAATATTGATCTATTTTTCAGTCATGGGCTAGGTACATCTTTCAACAGTTTACAATTGCCGGTAGTAAATTTAATAGTTTCATTCTGTCTTATTAAGAATTAGCGACGGGCTGTCTGTTAAAATTTGCAGTCTATTTGTTCAACCTCTCTTGGGTGTGATATAAGAATTAGGGTGTGCCCTCCAGCGGTCTGTGTTATGAGTGAATGGAATGCCTCTGGGTACAATACACACCTGACTGTGCTCTGAAGTAGCACGGGTGTATGGGGGTAAGGTACTTTGTAGTGCGGTAGTGCACTGTGGTGAGTTAAAATGATAAAGAAGATGCATTATCAATGATGTTGAGAATTCTAGTTCTTAGGAAGTTTCTCCCACTGCCATCTGATACTCATCGAAGCCTTGGATGGACAGTATAAGCTGTACTAGTCCAATTAGGATTAGTCGTTTGGTGGGGAGTGTATCCTTGACATCCTAAATAGGATTTGGAACTATGCATGTTGGAACCTAACTATGTTTGCTGTACATAAGAAAAATGCTTCTTTAGTGTGTTTTGCTCTGGAAGTGCGATAGCATCAGCGGATTTTTTTTTTTTAAGAATCGACCATAACATATTAGCATTCCTCCCCATACATTGTACATGTTTCTGACTAACTTGTAATTTATGTTACATTTCGGATGGTGGCAAAGAACAATGTTGATGGGGTTATGGTTTCTTTGCTGGGAAGTCCTAAGCTTCATTTAACAGAATTTCAGTTGATTTCGACCAGTTGGATTTATAGTTGTACATGCAATCATTCCTGGGCATCACCTGTGTTTTCTTCTGTCAAAATATTTAGATTATGAAGCAAACAAAAGATCAGGGCTTATCTCAATAAGGATGTAGGCACAAAACTTGGTAAGCACAGACAAATCTTGCTAAGCAAAAATTGGTTACCCAGCAACAATACATTCACCAGGAAATGAAACTTGCTGAGCAGAATATTCTGCTAAACAGCTTTATGAAATCGGGACCGGTATAATTATTTGAGTCCCGTGACTCTGTTGGGGTTAACATTGATTTCCAACCTACCTATAGAGAGATGACAATAAACTAATCTAATTATATGAGAATCAATTGCATAGATTACGACCATGAGGTCAAACTTCAACGTCATCGTAATTTCTCTTAGTGAATTTTTCTGCTTGACTGTGATGTTTACTTCAACAAACTCAACCCGTATATCATGGATTTATGAAAAGGCACATTTGGCATTGAGGGTACGCCCAGCATGCATGGCAGCGCCGGCGTACGTAATCAACGTAATGGCGCGTTAAGCACATTTTCTGCCCGAGCGTCCGTTCATCGAGCTTAATAACAACCCGATCTGCTCTCCTCATTTATCTAGTGCTCCGTCCCTCGACAGCCATTGAATAACAAACCATAATCCCCTTCACTTTCTATCACAACTTTGGGGGGAAAAAGAAAATGTAATTTGACAAAATCGACCTTCAGGATTTAGCCGAGACTTTGAAATGATTTCCTCGTGTGTTGGGAAAGTGCACCGACAGTGTGGCTGTATTTTCAATGTACTATTTTTGTACTTGGGAAAATCTCACGTTGAAATGCGTGTTTTGCTGCGAGATATCACGCCCAAAAGAAAACATGTGGTTAACCGCTTGATATGAAACACAAATATGATACTAGGGGTAACTTACAGCAAAAGGGTAGGCCCCTATATTGATGTTTTGGGAGAGGATTTATATTCATTATAATCCTATAAGATTGAATGAAAAATACTAAACAAATCTTATAACCTCAGAAAAATTATTCATGGTATTTTGAACGGATTAAGCTTATATAAAAGCATTTCACAACAACTGAAGTGATGTGAAATAATGTGTTTAAATGGAAGGTATACGCTTGATTATTAGGTTATCCTACTGCACAAAGATCGGAGTGGCACTGCAGTTCAGTTTAAATGGATGCCCAATCGATGCCTGACAGTTAATGGCAATTTAAACTAAGCACAACAACTTTTGGTAGCATTTCGAGAACCATTTCACTTGGAGTAATGTGGATATTGAAAAAGAAAAAAAAATGTGAAACTAAACTGTCAGATTGTGTATTCCAACTATACGGATAATTATTCTGCGTGCATGGACATAACCGCTAAAGTTTTTCGTGTATCACAACTTTTATATAGAAAAACAAACCTGTGAAAATTTAGGCTTAATCAGTCATCGGAGTCGGGAGAAAATAACGGGAAAAACCCACCCTTGTTACCGCACGTTTTGCCGGCCGTGTCATGGAAGCATTTCATGAAATAATATTATTTCATGCGAAGTCTTTCACCATTACCTTCTGTAAACCCTGTAAGTTATTTGTAAATCTGTGAACTGTTAATTTGTTTTCTGTTCCGAAAGTGTCCAATGGCTTTAAACATAATCTGCATATAGCAAATATAGCCGGATACCAATCACATATGCAACATTATGACATGGTATTTCGGCTGGTAACCTGACTCTGGTAAGCATAATTTGTCTATGCTTAAAGGAACACGTTGCCTTGGATCGGTCGAGTTGGTCTTTGAAAAGCGTTTGTAACCGTTTTTTATAAAATGCATATGGGTAGAAAGATGTTGTAAAAGTAGAATACAATGATCCACACAAACATGCCTCGAAATTGCGTGATTTCCTTTTACCTCGTCGACTAACACGTCGGCCATTTATGGGGGTCAAAATTTTGACTCCCATAAATGGCCGACCATGTTAGTTCGCACAGTAGAAGGAAAACCACGCAATTTCGAGGCAAACTTGTGAGGATCATTGTATTCTACTTTTAAAACATCTTTCCAACCATATGCATTTTATAAAAAACGGTTACAAACGCTTTTGTTTTGACCAACTCGTCCGATCAAAGGCAACGTGTTCCTTTAAGCAGCTTGCTGTACAGCACCGACTTAGTGCAATGAAATTGGTTCTATTTGATGAACGGAAAACATTGCAGAAACCCTTTAAAATTGTGATAAAATCAATTCAACGGCCAATGCAATTGAGGCCCAAAATAGTTCCCCTGTAAATTCTACGCTGGGTCTTCATTACCCTTTCAGATTAACCCCTTATATCAGCAACATGAAAAGATCAGGGATTGACTATATATCAAAAACAAACACTCATTTCACAGTCAAATTGCGAGGTATGTATATTAGCAAAAAAACTGAATTGCATTGTTTTTCAAATAGTGTTTTTTTCCTTCTCTTTCTTTTTACAATCATTGGTTAGAATGAGTCATAAATCAAGATATAGGAGTCATTTGCATTCTTAATCATGATTGATAGACATTTCAACTTCCCCTGACAATCGCGCCGAGTCGGTGTTTTTGTGCCCAAATCCCCCGCGGTATAGTTCACTGGTTCTTTTTATTCTAAAACAAAACCCTTTTTTTTACCCGGGGTTCGAGCTGGAAAGTAATATTTACGATGGCGGCAAAATCTCCATGCGCCTGACGGTATTTCCCATGGGGAGTTGTACACGAATTGAAGGAATGAAATGGAACTATCTAAGGACTAAACGGAATACTTAATTGTGTCAAATCGTTGATGGAACTGTCTGTATTTTAGGAGAGGGTGAGAGGATTGGGGTTATAGCGTTGCGATGTGTGGGGAAGGGAGGGGGGCGAGGTCGGATACTATACTGAAGCTTGGGTACGAGTTTTGAATAAATAGTGAATGAGCAGAGTGCGATCTGAGTAGGCCTTGGATCGCTTCAGGCTTACAGCTTATAACGGCTAGAGTGGAGATCAAAGAAAGATACCGGCTCCGTAGGGTCCTTAAAGGGCAGGTTGTCGTCAGTTTGGGGGGAGTCTGAATTTGACAAGTAGAAATGTTTGGTTTAAATGTTCTTAAAAATACAATCGTAAACGGTTTTTTTGTCAAACTTGAGTAGTGAGCTTGAAAGCTTTCACGTGATAGATGTGCCATCAATATGTTACTGTAATCAATTGAACTAATGAATGCACGTCAAAGATAGTGTAGGCCTGCACTACTTTGAAATATATGAATGCATCTGCTTTAAATAGTGGAGAGCAGCCCCAACAAGAAAAACAAGAAAAACACACCCTTTCTGAGTGTGTATTTACCTCTAAATGATGACAAACGTGAACCCCATTATTTTCCTTTGTTTTTTTGGCAATCGCGGACTTGTAGCATTATTGTTGTGTATTTCTCGGTTTGAATGTCACAACAAACACTACACACGAACAATGTTCCTCGTCCCAATAACTTCTCTTTAATAATAACCCCACGGTTTGGATGTCCCTATGTATTTTGTACATAAATCGAACCGAGTACGTCCTCGTTCTGTCAAGCCAATCAATACAAATCCATCACAACAGTATGTCAGAAGGTCATTACATATAAACACAAGAAGGACTTGGGGGAAAACAAATACCGTATCAGGAACTCCTTCTTATTTCCGTAACGAGCGTGTACATTGCCATTACACAAACAGTACAACGAAAGAAGCACCAACGGTTCGATGAAAGAAGTTACAAGGATGCAGCATGATATATAAATGCCTTGGCAAACATCTAACTCACATCTCTTTAAAGATATATACATCTCAAGATGAGTCGTGACCTCCTTCTAATATCCCCACTCATTGCTTGATTGCCCGACTTGAGTGAGAAGGAAAAGGTGACGCTAAGAAGCATTTAACTTCCCCGTCACAGTTAAGGCGTTTGTCAATACGCTCGTCCTCGGACCACCCCCCCCCCCGCCCCGCCCATCTCTCTCTCTACCCGTTTCCGCTTTACTAACCCTAACTCTCCCTCAACCCCCTTACACCTACCCGTGGCCCCATTGGAACCTTCCCCTACCCCCCCCCCCTTCCACTTACCCCTAGCCCCACCCCGGGGTCAGAACTACAAACCGATTGTCCTAATCATTTCAAATGGAATCTTGGGGATCCGTTGCTGCCAGTTTAAATACTGAAATTT